>NW_009260618.1:83806-95590 GCF_000687185.1 Egretta garzetta | reverse complement strand
CGCTGCCGCCTCCAGCGCTGCGGCCATGGAGCCCGGCAGGCTGGTCCCCAGGATCAGCCCCTCCGCAGCGCGACACCTTGGCTCTGCGCGAGGAGGGAGACGTGTTTCAGGCGAGATTTCACGCCGCGGAGAATGACTCACTTGGAGCAGGTTTCTATAAACAACCTCCTCCCGCCTTTGCCATCAGCTCCGTTATTGTGAAGATTGCTTGAGACAGCACCCTCTAATTAAGCACGAGCCTGAGGCACATTCCTCATTAGCAGATATAGGAAGAAGTGTCTCATTATCATTACTCACTTTTCTATAAAAGCCCACAAGTTTTCTGTGCTATTTGCCCTCTGAATGCCGCCACGCTTGAGAAAGTAAAAAAAAAAAAAAAAAAAGCATTACTAAACCATCCTTTCTGATCTGGACTCCTCATTAAAACACCCATTACTGATTCCTGACCGCAGTGACAGCAGCACTAAGGAAACACCCATCCACAGCCCAGGACCACCTCTCCTCTCCACAGGTGCCTGAACACGGGAGGTTTGCTCTGCACGGGCAGTAAACACGAGGCAGGGCTCCGTCTTGCCTTGACCCAATGCCTCCCCCCCTCGAGGATGTCGGTGTCGGAGCCGGTTTGCTGAAGCCCCTGCCATGGCACCGTGAGCCCCTGTGGTGAGGGCTGTCCCCTCCCTGGCTCCATGCTGGCAGCTCCTGCTGAGGTTCAGCTCCGTGCCACGTGGCCCCTCCGATGCAGGGCTCTGCTTGGGCACCAGCCAAGGACCTGAGGAGTGTCCAGAGAGCGGCCGCAGAGAGGGAGATGCTGGCTGAGTTGTGCTTTAAACCCTACCTCTACCCCAGGTCCTTCTGGACCCTGGGACACCCCCTGCATTTCCCCGACAGCTCAGGGGTTGGGCAAGGGGATATTGCATGCGTTTGCAGATAGGGCTACGCTGCAACATAAGGTGTTTTCTTGGCAAGAGATGAAGCTGCTTGCCACCAGGACGGATCCAAGCAGCTCCAGCACATCTCAAGAAGTTCAGACAGCAAGTGGCACCTTTCTGGTCTCCCATGGAGCCTGGGCCACCCTTGGGCAGAGGGATGTGGGTGTTCCCTGGAGGCCCCACTCCCATTGAGAGGAGCACCTCTCTTATGAGGCCAGGCTGAGAGAGTTGGGCTTGTTCAGCCTGGAGAAGAGAAGGCTGCGGGGAGACCTGATTGCAGCCTTTCAGTGCTTAAAGGGGGCCTATAGGAAAGATGGGGAAAATCTTTTTAGTAGGGCCAGCTGTGACAGGACAAGGGGTAATGGTTTTAAACTAAACCAGGGGAGGTTTAGACTAGATATAAGGAAGAAATTCTTTACAATGAGGGTGGTAAAACACTGGAACAGGTTGCCCAGAGAGGGGGTGGAGGCCCCATCCCTGGAAACATTCCAGGCCAGGTTGGCCGGGGCTGTGAGCAACCTGATGTGGTTCAAGGTGTCCCTGCTCCCTGCAGGGGGGTTGGACTAGATGACCTCTAGGAGTCCCTTCCAACCCAAAACATTCTATGATTGCAAGGGGCTTTCCCAGGCAGCCGCTGCACCATACCCAGGGCTTATGGTGGCATCACTGCACTGAACCACCATGGTAAGCTGTTGCCAGCAGTGGATTTCAACGGAGGGATCAATCCTCCTGCTTCTTCAAGGGCTGCAGATTAATAGTTTTGCCAATGGGCAGCTGACATCGCTTTCAGCTGGGAGCAATTAGCTGCGAGGGAGAATGGGGTGCGAAAGCTCTCCGCTCAGCTGCTCGTGCCCCAGCAGAGGCATTTACAACCCCGTGTCCAGGAGCGTGCCAGCTCCTGGAGGAGAGAAGCATCACAGGACACAGCGCTTATCCTGTCCAGGAGGCGTCAGCAGAAATGTTAATACTGTCCCTCTCCCTGTCACACAAGGCAGAGAATTAAAGCTTAGGGCTGAGCTGCCCATGCGTTTTGCAGGCACTCGAGAGAGCATCTACCCAGTCCACCCTCCTGCCCACAGGATGATCAGCTCCATCTAAACCCCCTCTTAAAAAGCAGCAAGGACAGGTGCTGCTTGTCCAAGCCAAGCTACCGGACACTGACAGAGCCCTCACAAGCCTGAGCGCCAGGTACACCCAGTGCTCCCAGTAAAAACTGGCAGAAAGGCCATGCACAAGCGGCTGCTAGCCAGGATCAGCAGTTTGGAAGCTGAGGGGACGTCACTTTTGTTCATCCGCGCTTCTCCCTTCCCCTTATTTGATGTCTGTGACTGACTTCCCCGGTCCACCTAAGCCATTTATTGCAAGCAGCAGCTCTGTTTAAGCCAGCCCTTTTCTGAGCACAAAGGGCTCCCAAAATCCATGGGGATCACCTTCTAAGTTGGTCTATTGTCCAAAACTGCTGACAGCCTCTATGCCCTCAGGCTCATTTAGGAAAAGCTGAATTCAAGAGAGGGAAGGCATGGCAGCAGAGATCAGAGACCAGCGTCTGGTCACAGACAGCAAACAGCAGGGACAGCACACAGGCAGCACAGCTGGGGTCTTAGAAACCTCACGCGTGGCAGAACACAAGAGGGGACACCATAAATCCCCCCCTGTAGCTGCTCCCCATCCTTTCCCAATCAGGTTTCCATCCTTTCCCAATCAGGTTTCCTGCCCTGTGTGGACACGTGGGGGTGACAGGCAGGGCGGAAAGCCAAGGACAGGGTCAGCAGGGTGCTGCCACCTCCTGCTGCACTCCTACTCACCGAATTCGTCCCCAGGATCTGCAGGTTGGGCTTCTCCGACTCCAGCAGCTTCGCCACCATCTTCAGGAAGCTCTCCACAAAGAGGTTGATGCTCTGGCAGTGGCAGGCCATGAGGAGCTGGTCCAGGGCCTCCATGGCAATACACACGTACCTGGGAGCAGGCAGAGGCCAGAGTCACTCCCCGACAGCAGCACAGGCCCGCAGCCATCCCTCCTTCTCCCCTCTCCCAAACCACCTGGGTGCCCACCCACAAAATGCCAACCTCCTGCCCTGGCCAACCCAAGGAGAAAAGTTTTACACCCAAAATACCTCTGGGATATTTTTAGATGGTGTTGGCTGCTCCCAGCATTTCTCCTCCTAGCAAAGACCCGGCTGCCCCAGGACCAAGGCTGCCAGCAACACCTTGCATCTCCCCCCACACTGCCTGTGGGCTTCACTTGCCCTGAACTGGTCTTTACGCCCCGTGAGGGAGCGCTGGGCTTTGTACAGGGTAGGTACAGGGTCAAGCGGAACCCTTCTCGCAGACCCAGCTGGTCCTGGCCAGGGAGGAGGGACAAGAGGAGAACATATAATTAGACTGACATGCTCCAGAAAAGCTGTGCTTAAACACACAACAAAGCAACCCTGCAACGTATATTCACATCACCCCAGAAGTTCCCGGGGTGAGCAGGGTCTCCTCCAGCAGTGCACAGACCAGGCTGCAGCATTGCCCACACCAAAATTACCTTGGCAAGCCCAGATCTGCCACGGCCAAGAAAGCAGGAGGTGGCAAGCACAGATCTCTTTCTATCGAGCACAGTCCTTCCTTTAACCTCCATTTTTTGAGCCAGCTTGGATTTGCAGCCTTGTGCTGCAAGAGGGAAACCCGAAAACACCGAGTTTGCCAGCAGCGAGGCGGGCAGGAGCTGCCCGTCTACTCATGCCAGCCCTGCCTGCGCATTAAAGGGCAGCTGGGGAGGCAAACTGCCCTCCCAGGGAAAAGAAGGTGTCTGATAAACCCTGGACTTCCAGGTAAAACACAGCAAGACTGATCCCTTCTCCTGAGGCCCCAGAACTGTTGGAATCTTCAGTCTTGAGTAGATCCTCTGCTCACACTGCAGCCTGTCCTTCAGACACCATTACAGCTCTTCCAGATACTGTGAAAATAAGCAGCCACCTATTCCTGGATCTGTGAGGCTCCTACTCATCTGTCAAACTGGGTTAAAACTGGCCCAGAGGGGAAAAAAAAAAAAAGTATGAAGAGGTGACTGACGACCAGCATGAAGCATCAAGCTCCTTTCTCATAGCAAACAAGCTGAATACAAAATTCTGTGCCCAGTATTATTGCGGCAGCACAGCTTCTCTCTTGGGGACAACCAGACGCAGGTGACCAAGAGGGAAAAAGGATACCTGCAGAGCTGTCACCTCCAACCTACCCTAACCATCCTCTTACAGATGGCGGGTTGCATTGCTGCAAACTCAGACAAGAACACTTTCTCCTTTTAGCAATAAAGGTAACAAAAAGATGACACCCAACAGGCCCGAAATCAAGGCTACCTTCATCTCACACACAGGAGAGGCACCCACGCGCTCGGCTGCTCTTTCAAAGCCTGGCTGTGGTGTCTGCAGCGGGGCAAGCCCTGCTGCTCCAGCCAGCACCGACCTACAAACAAAAGGTTGATCCGAACCCATTTCAGGCATTTCAAAGTTAAGACTTTGAAAAATTAGCCAGTGTTCTAACCCAATTACGTGCCTATATGCACAGGCAGTGGAGGAAGGAATATATTCCCCCCTCCACCCGCCGAGGCTTGTCATTAGATGTCAAAAATCTTTGAAAGCCTTTCTTTTCCCAACATAGCAAGCGGAGCCTGTTAACAGCCGCTTAACCGCAGAACATCAGGCAGAGCTTTGAATGTCCTGTCACTCCCGATGACGGGCGATGCGGATGAGGCTTTGAAGGTTTTCCAACTTTAACACTTCTTAGGCAGGCTGCTGGCTTCTCTTCCCCCAGGATAAAAGGCAGGCTGAGATTCACACTGCAAAGCTGAGCTGTGTTTGTCTGCCACGGCTTTGTTCAGGAGACAACAAGAATCAATCCAGGAGCTATTTCAAAGGGAAGGAGCCCTCCTGTGCTCCCCCAGCATTTCTAACCAGGCCAGTCAGCTATTTCCAGGCGGGCGCTGTCTGTCCTTGCAGTAAACACAGCAAAACTTTGCTGGAAGCAATGCGGGGAGGGAAGATGAAGGGAACCAGGCCCAGCCAGGACCACGCAGGTAAGCCAGAAAGAGCGCACACAGCAATCCTCATCCAGCCCAATGCATCCCCATCACATGCTCTCTGGAAAAACATCAGTGCGCTGCCCCTCGTCCTAACTCTCACTTGTGCCACATCACCATAGCTCAGAAGAGTTTTGCACGGGGTGAAACACACCCAAGCTTGTCCTGAATAACCCCCAGCAACCTGCAGCCGGGGCCACCCTGTTTAGCTGCTTGCCCACACCTAGCCAGACTTCTATCTGGTTTCGCAAGAGCCACTGCGGTCTTTGAAAGGCCAGGAGGATGCTGATGATGGCCCAGAGGGATAACGGCACCCCACACACATGCAGACTCCTCAAGCATGGACAGCACAATTCCAGGGAAACACGACATGGCTCCCAACTTGCCTGGTCCCTTGCAACTTTGCAGGGAGCTTGCACATCCCTGCATGCTCCCATGTCCCATTTTCAGAGGCAGAACATGCTCAGGTCGCTCTGCAGTGTGCTTGTAGCTTCAGGACACCTTGGAGCACACAGGAGCCGTGTACCCCACATATCCCCCCCCTTTCCTGAGCCCCCTCTACTATCTGGTGGCCCATCGTTACGCCAATCACTGGGGTGGCTGAAACAGCCTCCCAGAGCTTACCCATATCGGTGCCGGCTCACGTCTCGGATGAGCCGCTCGGAGAGGTAGGCACCAATGCGATCCAGCTTCTCTGGGGCAGACAGGGCGTAAAATGTCAGCTTCTCCATGTTGGTCTTCACCAGCCCATCCTGAAAGAAAGCAGCACAGGGGGTCACAGCCTCACACCCAGACCCAGCAAACATCAGGAGTATCTCTGCAGCAAACCTTGGCAGCGATGCCAGAGGTCTGGAGCATGCCTGTCCTGTCCCAGCGCTTCCCCACAGCTTGTACGCCGGAGAAGGCAAATGAGGATTGCATTTAGCCTCAGCTGAGGGCTCTCTGATGCACCACAGCCAGGGGTGACCCCCGTCCAAGCCTCCACTGAGCACCCCACACTGTAAATACAACAAGAACTGTTTGCCAGTCCCTAGCAATGCCCCAGCACCAAGGGGGACAGGGGCAGACAGGGACACCAACACCTCCAGGCCGCTAAGGCTGAATGACACAAGTGTGCCAAGCTGCCAGCCCCAGTCCCCTGCAGCGTGGACAATTGTGGTGCTTCCTCCTCTCCGCATGGCTCGGCAGCAGCTTCCTCTCTTGTTCAGCTTTGCTGCCAGTGCCATGACAAAACAGGCACTCACCACTTCCCCGGGTAATCCCAGCCCCACTACCCCCAGCTGGGAGCCCCTCTTCCACTGCCTTTGCATCTTAGCTGTGACAAGGAGACAAAGAAGCCAGATTTGGGATGCTCCAGGGGCAGCTGGCAGGGCATTCCCCATCTCCAGTTCAGCAAGGCAGCAAGCAGGGCACCAGCTTCCCTGCATCCTGGAAGCATAAGCAGCTTTTGAGCACAAAAGCCTGGCTGAGGCCCCAAGAGACCTCCACTCTTAGAAGCTGCTTTCCTTATCTTGCAAAGAGAAGGACGTATGCCTTCATGTCCAGTCCCCCGTCCTCCCATCCATCCATCCCTCCACCCTTGGATGGTGTGTCTGCCTGGGACCTTTGGGAAAGGAAGCCTGTCCCTCCAGGCTGGAGGAACTGCTTCCATATTTCTGCTCACAAACAGGCTTTAAAGGAAAATTCAACACTCCAGGCATGGTCTCATGGAGCCAAAGCATCACCCGCCTCCTGGGAGCTGTTTCTGGGCAGGTCATGCCATGTCCCTCCAACTCAAGCACTGGAGCTTCGGCGCGTGAAGCAGCGCCTCGTTTACCTCGGGGTCCTCAGGGAAGATGTTGTCGACAAGTCTTTTGTAGCGGGGACGCAGGGCGCCGCAGCAGCCGCACACACCTGGAAGAGAGGGGACAGAGATGGTTGGCAGGGACAAAATCCTCAGCTCCCGGGCAAAGCCCTGTGTGGAATGGCTTTTGGTGGAAAACATATCCTTGGAAGCCGGGGAAGAGGACAGGACACCAAGCTGATGACATCCCAGGGTTTTGCAGCCAAAAAAAACAAGGGAAGAAAACCACAGCTGAGAGGCAGGGAATTGGCTGGCAACCAGCATCATTTGACGTAGGACTGCAGGGTTATCTGCTTTTCTCACCCAAGAAAGCAGCCCTCAGAGACCAAGATGTCCAAAGTTCCTCTAAATCTGTGCCTCTACTGTTTTGCAAGATCCTCTTTTGCCGGTCCTCAGACCAAGAGCTCTTTTCCTCCAACCACTCACCCAAGGACACACGACTCACACCCTGCCCCGCACTCCCCATGGAGCCAGCAGCAATAAAACAAGCACAGGCTGCTGGAGACAGCAAGAGGGAAACGAAGAAAGAGCATCTTATGAAGGCTACAAAAGGAAAATGCCTTCTCCTGTTTGCAGCTCCAAAGCTGAGCTGTTGAGAAACTCCAAACACCTCTGACTGCCCCACCTTTGGGCTGCTGGACTCTGTTCCCTCTCCCCTGAGGCAGGGACCACCAAATCTGTGTTTTGCAGGACACCGACAGAACCATCCCCAGCCCCTCTTTTTGAGGGGCCTCAGACGTGACAGCAGCTTGTACCTGACGCGCAAGCTGTGCCCCACGCAGCCTCTCTGAGGGCCAAAACCCCTCGCACCACCGACTCCGCAGGCCAGCAAATGGTGGGCATCAGCCTCACCCCAACTCAGAGCAAAGCAATTAGCTCTCCACTGCCAAATAAACCCCAAATGTGGCTGCGATCCCCTGCTCTGTTTTCAGGGAGCTGCCGGGGGAGGAAGGGATCGTTTGCAACCCGGATATTTCTCCCTGTGCCATACCCCGTTTCTCAGGGCTGCAGCACACCCTCCGCAGCAACCAAAGATCCCCCCATCTTCGGCACAGGGACTGCTGGTGGTGCAGCCAGGCTCTCAAGCTTCCGTCGTGCTTCCACACGCACCAGAAAGTTCAGCATCCGTGGGCACCGCCACCCTGATACATCCCCCTGTGAAAAGCTGTACCAGCCCTGTCCTGCCTCCCGGCTGCTGAGAGTTTATTTTAAAAAAAGGGGGAGGCAGGAAAAAAGAGACTGCTGGACACGCTACCCTCCCCAGCACCGCTCTGAGGGCTTTGCACGCCAGGATCCCCCTGCTCCGGCACAATGCATTTTTTCCCCGGCGCCTGGAGTTACTCGGATGCCGGACCCCGCAGAGGAGACTGGTGTCAGCCACCCCAAAGCACCGGCCTTTGAGAGCCTGGGGAAGCGTGAGTAATTCGGGGCTGCTTTTTGGCAACCGCCACCAAGAAGCAGAAGCTGGGGGGCACAAAGGCTGCGCCGGTGGGAGCCGGCGACCGCTCCCGCTGGAACGCATGAGCTCACGCCTGCTCGCGCCAGCTCCCGGCGCTGGCACCGCTCGCTTCCTGCAATGTGCTCCGCTCGCTTCCTGAGCGCGGCGCCTCCGACGGCGGGCGCTCGCGTGGGGGAGGCTGCCGCTTGCTTTGGGGTCCTCTTTGGGGTCCCCAGGCCCAGCACTCCCAGCAATGCTGCGGTGGCAAGGAGGTCCTCCTACCTCTCACGCTCTCCATGCAAACCCCTCCGCACCCTCCCGCTATCCAGTATTTTATTTCTGAGTCGTGTATCTGCTGCTCTCCCTCCTCAGCTGCCTTCGATCGATTTTGCTCTTTTTCTAAAGTACCTTTAATCTGGCCTCTTAATAAATTCTCGTTTGCCATTCACACAAACAAGTGTCTGATGATCTCCTGAATCCCCTTAATAAATTCCCCTCGCCTGGGACAGCCGAGGCAGCGTGACTTATCTCACCTTGCTGGGCCATGCGTCCCTGCCGGCACCTCAGCATGGGCCATGAGCTCTCCCTGCAAAATAGCTGGAGAGTTTCCCCATAAGCGATCCCATTAGCCAAGGAGCCAGGTCCCCTGCACCTCCTACCACCTCCTTGGTAATTATCTCACCTCCAGAAATGTGACTTTAGAGTATTTTCAGGATTAATGCACGTTCCTAGCTCTGGGAGAGGAGCAAAGAGTCCAGCCGCGTTCCCAATCCACCACCCTCATCCTGATGAATGAAGCTGAAGAGCAGACACAGCACGGATCCCATCAATAATAACTGCATAATTAAATCTAATGCCTTCCCTCTCACCTAACACAACCTCTTCTTCCAGAAGTAGGAGTTTTAAAGAAAGCAGGAGCAGGAGAGAAACAAAGACCCAAGGCGCCTGCCAGGAGAGGGGACCCAGGTGACCCATCGGTCCCATGGTGTGGGGGGATGAACACCCAGGTCCCCTCCAGAGAGGGAAAGCAGGAACGGTGCTCAGCCCAAAGCCACGTCAGGCCACTGGTTGGCAGGATCCCACCACAGCCCAGCAGAAGGACAGGGCTTCCTACAGAGCAGTGCCTCCAGTTGAGATTCTCTGATGTCTAGTAAGAGGGCTGAGCTCCCTGCAGCAGGGCACTGAAAGGGTCTCGCTTACTCTGCCTGCATGAAACCAGGAGAAAAACTTTCCTTCCCCAAACCCCTGCCTTCTCTCCGATGTGCCCAGCCTGGACAAGCACAAGCACAGAGAGACTAAATGCTTTAAAAAAGCAGAGTAAAAACGACACGGATCTTGAGGAAAGAGGAAGATTTTCCCTTGTTTTATTTCTCCCTGCCAAAGGCTCTCCAGAGAGCAACAAACCCAAGTCTGGCCCTGATGCCAGGGCTGAAATCACCCCTGTGCTTGGGCTATACGGGACCCCCCCCAGACCCTCACAGTACCGAACCCAAATGCTGGGGCTAGCAACAACCCCCCAGCCAGGCCACCCGACAAGGGTCCCAGACAGACATTTCTTCTTCCAGACACCAGTTTCCCTTAGCACCCGTCACACTGACCCCATGCACCCTGTGCCCTTCCACCAGCCCCGCAGCCACAGCTCCGACCCCGAGCAAGGCACCGATCGGCAGCGTTCCCCTGCGAGGACAAAACCCCACAGCCACAATGCTCTTCTCCAGCCCAGGCTGGCACAAGGTATTTAAAAAATAGGAAGATGACACTGAAGGTCACCAGCAGCTTCCCCTTCCCAAGAGATCCAACCCAGCACCCCCGGGAAAAGCAAAGGGGGGAGAAGGTACCTGCTCCGGCCACATGCAGCATCTCCCAGGAGCAGGCAGGGCCGGCGGCACAGAGCCGCAGCGCGGGGCCGAGAGCCCAGGTAGTCAAAGCCATCGCGTCCGGAGCAAACCGGTGGGCTCAGTATGCCGGGGATCGCTCTCCTCCTCGCCGAGCGGCGGCCAGGGCCGGCCCAGCAGCAGCATCGCTGCAGGAGATGCTCAGCCGAGCGGGAGCAGCCGTTTAAATAAATAAGGGAGCTTTCAGCACGGCTGCTGAGTCACCGAGGCGGCTCCGATGGCAGCTGGGAACGGCGCTGGCTTTGCTCTGCATCGGTACGTGGGGGCGGCTGGGGAGCTGGGCATTTTGGAGGGCCCTGGAGGGGTGGGACAGGGGCGGTTTTTCAAGGTCCCTTGAGCCCAAAGCTCTCCCGTTCGGCACACAAAGCATCACTCGTTTGTGGGCAGCGCCAACAAGGGGGAAGGCTCAGCAGGTCGGAGCTGACCCCGAAACAGCATCCAGGGCTGCGACAGACACGCAGGCACAGACCCGCACGGTGCGGCACGCTCTCCTCCTGCTGGCAGCCTGCCGCTTTGGGAACCAAGGATGTGGATTTTCTTAAAACATCAGGTAAATCGAGGCATGGAGAAACCTGACTTGACCCTCTCCCTATGGATGGAATAAGGTGGGAAATGCAGGAGCAGCAGCAGCTTCCACAGATACCCAAGATATGTGTGTCACCTCTGTCTCCCACCGGCCTGGGGCACCCCAGCGGCAGTTATCAGGCTCTTCACCACCACTCTCAGCTGCCACAGGTTGTATCTGCACTCTCACCGGGGGGCAAAGCAAGCCAAAAGGGTCTTTTGCTTTAATAGCTCAGCTCCGAGAAAGTCGATCTAATTGGGGATAATTGCAGTCTTTCAGTCCCAGCGACTGTGGCTTGCTACCATAACCCCCACTTAGCTGCTCTGACGCCGGCACGAGCCCCGAGGCTTTCGGATAAACTCGTTGCCTGTGTTTCCAGGAAGTGGGGTTCACTGGTACCAGTTATAACTGGGGTTTTTGGGATTGAGTACAGCTGAGAACAGGACACAGGCCCAGCTCAACTCCCAAAATGACCACGCGCTCTCCCACCAGTGCTCTGACCTTAAGCCTTTCCTCGTTAATCCCCTCCCCATCCCCATTTTAATGGCATCTTGGCAATAAGCACGGCTGGAAAACCTTATGGCCATATTATTCAAGGCCTGGAATTTACTTAATAAGGGCACTCCAACTGATTGCAAATAAATCTTAATTAAATCACAAAATCCCTCATTAAACCTAATATCCCATGAAGGTCGCTCTCTTAACCCCAAGTAAAAATACCGGCCTGAAGGTAGGGGGGCACCGCCAGCCCAGTGTTGTCTTCCCCCAAGCCCCGCACCGAACCAGAGACCTTTCCCTAATCTGCTTAGCAAAATCTCATTTATGCAGCTGATGTGAAAGTCTCCTTCATACCCATCCTCTGACTCCCTCAGTGCTTTGGCACCCGGTGGGTGAGCCTGCCCGGGGAAAAGGATGCCATCTCCCTGCTACGCATTGGAAATGTCACTGAGCAATATTCAAGTTGCCCCAGAGACCCGTTAGTCCTATTTTCCATCCACCCCAGGTGAGCAGAGGGATGGAGCGAGGAGCCTCAGCCTATGGGAGGCAAGGGGAA
>NW_009260618.1:82394-83748 GCF_000687185.1 Egretta garzetta | reverse complement strand
ATAGAAGAGATGCAGGGCACAACTTGCAGATCCCCCTCCTCCCCGAAAGCCGCTCCCAGGGGGAAGCCCAGAGACATAAGCAAGCAGGGCTGGGAGCTCCCCCGAGGGAAAGTCTTGCTCAGTGGCTCCTCTGAGCTTCTGCCACCAATTTAAGCGGCAGGAAAACCTACATTAAAATCCAGCTTCTGTGCCAGCCAGCCTCCATTTGCCTCTGCACCCCCACAGAGCCAGGGCAGATCGCGATGGAAATCAGCGCGACCCCAGGGGCCGGCAGAGCTGCAAAGCAAGCCAGTAAATCTCTTTCTAATCGCGTTTAAGAGAGCCAAACGCACTGGGCACTGATTAAAACCGTGGCCCAATGCCCTCGTCGTGCCATGCCGTGCAGGGAATGGGACGGGGACAGCGAGGTGCCCCGTGCCCTGGCAGGGGGAGGCAACAGCAGCCCCCAAGCCAGGAAGAGAGCCGGATGGAGCAGTTCAGATCGGCCCAGTGCAAAGAAGAGCTGTTGGAAAAGAGCAGCCATGAAAAGATGGGGGACCCTGAGTGGCTGCATTAAACCTCTACCACCTTTAATGAGGGAGGCAGAGCTGGGGAGGGGGCCGAATGCCGCTTGCCCCTACAGCTCTGTAATTTGGGGCAATGTCCTGATGCCAATTAATAGTTCCTGACCCTCCTGAACAGTTCGGGCTGTACGGCCGCGGCTTGTTCCCTTCCCCACTCACCCAAGTGTCCTTCGGTAAGAGTCAGCATCTGCAAAGGGGGTATTATAAAAGCTGACATCTCATCTGTGAGCAGAGACACTTCTGGGGACGTTGCAGAAGACCCAGACCTCCAAGGGCAGCACAAGCCAGCGCTGATCACAGGGAGCCGCGTCTCTTGATGCTGGCACGAAGAGACAGCGAAATATTTCGAGGCACTGACAGCAAAGGAAGAGCAAAGACGCCCAGGACTGGTGAGCCAAGGCTGCCGCTGCCAGGACGTATTTCTCATGTCGCTGAGTGGGATGGACAGGAGCACGCCGGAGAGCGAAAAGCTCTCCCAGACGTCGCTCGCAGCCCGCTCGGAGCCGTCGATGCAAAGCCTTTTAGCTCAGCAATTAAATTCGCAGCTTCCCCCTGGCACTGCTCCACGCGCTGCTCTCGTCTCACTTCCACCGACGCAGCCGGGGTTCACCGGGGCAGACACTGAGGCCGGGGGGAGCAAAGCAGCTCCATACAGAGCCTTGGCATGCAGCTCTGTGCCAGGGCTCCCCCCAGCCCAGGCAGGGACCCCCCCAAACGGGAGCTGCTCCAGAGGCCCCAAATCCACACTGGTGTCAGCGTGTCTGAATCCCACCTGGATTTGCCCAAATGTG
>NW_009260618.1:80844-82378 GCF_000687185.1 Egretta garzetta | reverse complement strand
GCTCTTCCAAATGCCGCCAGCTCGAGGCACACAGGCATCAAATCCAGCTTTAACAACTCCACGGGGAGCAGTGGGAAGTAAATCAGCCCCGCTGCCAGCTTACACCAGCGACGGATTCAGCCCTCCATTATTTACACTTCACTGCCCGGCCGAGCCTGCCGCTCCAACACCGCAGCGCGCGTGCAAAGCTTCAACAGCGGCCAGATTAATTAATATTTCACAGCAGTGATTAGACTCGGGCATTAAGACCACACTGGCCCTTTTGCACGCGGGGGAAACCACCCATTAAGGGCAGAGCTGCACGCCGGGAGGTTTGGGTTGCGTACCTGGCACGCCAGCAGCGCCGATTTGAGGTGAGGAGAAGGGGAGTTAAGCGCCTTAATGGGTGCCTGGTTTCATTATACAACATACAGCAGAGGGAAAGCTGGAGAGAGGCAAAAGCTTAAATAGCAGGAAATTCACTCAAACTCTGGCCTCGATGCAGCTCCTTGATGCGAGACGTTCACCAGTTGTCGCGTGGACGTGGTGTCTCTGGTCCGGACTACGTAGGTGGGGAAGCTCTGACAGAGGCAGCCATCCACTCGGCATCAGAGCCAGCCTCTGAAAACTGTTTAATTAAGAGCTGGGGTAATTTTGCAAGCCCAGGGCCTTGCCCCACACAGCACAGAGACAGACATGACAGCAGGGCCAAGGGCACAGGAAAGCTTGCAAGTTGGAAAGGTTTTTAGAGAGCAAAAGCCAAGCAAACCCCCCGCCCTGTTTTGCATGTTCAACAAAAAACACAATAAGGACCTTTGTGGGATGCTGACCACACATGTTTCTGTGGTTTCCTATTTCCCCAAGATATGCTACCTCAAAGTCCACAGCCAACTTCAGTTTTTGGCAAAAAATCTGACTGAACACCCTCATTTACAGAGAGACAGAAATGTGATGGGACTGGCCATGGCCACACACTCTCTCCAGCCTTCCTGGGGTTTTTTTAGTCCTCGTGGAAGGTGAGCAACTCCAGTCCCCAAGGCAGAGCGACCTGCGATGGAGCTACAGTGCTGCAAAGGGTTCTGCAGGGAGGAGAGCATCTCTGGAAATGCGTTTTCTTGTGCAATTACTGATTGCGCAAGCAATTACCAGAGCCCTTAAGTGGTCAGGTTTGATGAGGTTTGAGGTGGCAATGCCAGCTCCTGGCCTGGCACAATCCCCTCTAGCGCTTGCTCCAGGCAGAGGAGTCCCCATCTTCACTGTAGGGGTCAAATCCTGCCCGGATATGGCAATGCTCTCTGGAAACACAGCAGGAAAAAAGCCCTGGACTCAGCCACAGGCATCAAGGTTTAATGCAAACCCTTACAAGAGCCGTGACCGGGCGGTTCAGGAAAGCCCCCAGTGCTTCCGGCACCACAAACAGCCCCTTTTCCTCTACGAGCACTGAATTAATTTGCAGATCATTTAGTTAAAAAGCATAAGAAAAAAAAAAAAAAAAAACCAAAAAAAAAAGCTTAATTGCATTTCACATTCCCCTGCTGAGCCATCCAGTCCCCCC
>NW_009260618.1:78123-80609 GCF_000687185.1 Egretta garzetta | reverse complement strand
AGGTCTGACACAAGCTGCCTTCCCAGCAGCTGCCAAAAGCATGGGGGGGACTCACAGACAAGTCCCACTGAGACCCCCCCATGGAAACGTTAACTCCATCCCATCTCCGCAGCTCCCTTGCTCACTGCTCTCCCCCTGTGCTCTCCGTACAGCCGTGTCCCTGTTCCTGGAGCACTTTCAGCCCAACGAGCTCGCTCTGCCTTTTGCGTATTTCTGAATTAAAGCCCTGCCTCCTGGAGACGGCAGGGAAGCAGGAAGGTTGCTGGTGGCTCGGTACACAAAGAGCTGGGCTTCCCCTGCGGCCGGGGCCATCACACAGCCCCCAAGTGTGGGGTAACCATGCTCTTTTGCCAGCCAAAGCCTGATGGCAGCACCCCAGCTCCTGCAGAGCAAAATCTCCTGTGGAGCGGGTAATCCCCAAACCAGGCTTAGGAGAGTGAGCTCCCACTGGAGACAGGGACACCAGCTAGAAGGTTCAGCTCACAAAACTGCGGTTTGCATGACACCAGCCGTCCAGGCTGGCAGAGCCGTGGTTGAAGCTTAGCTCTCCCGTTGTCACCGGTGATGCAAAAGGAAACCAAACCTGGGCTGAAAATGGGCGCGGATGCCCAGCAGCCCTGCTCCGCCGTGCATGGCCACCACCATGACCCCACACCACAAACCACGGGTGCCAGGCACAGCGTGATTAGCGGGGATGCCAAGGGTGGCCTGTGCCCCCACCACCTCCCCGATGCTGTCCCTCTGACCAGGGAGGCAGCAGGTTTCCCCCAGAGCGGGAGCAAGTGTCCCACACTGCTTCACCCTGTCCACGGAGAAAAAAAATCATCCCCAGTCACCCATCTTGCCCTTCCCCCAGCCAAGGGACAGTTAAAAGAGAGATTAAAGAGATACCGATAATCTTGTGCATTGCTAATGCACCTTTCATCCGAAGTATCCCACAGAGCTTTCCAGCTCCTGGATGCTTTCCAGGCCCACGAGCCGCAGCGATGCCTGGCCATGAACGCTACCGAGGAAGGGACCAGCCTGGCTTTTGTCCTCGAAGTCACATTCAGGTCCTCAGAGATATTCTGCCCTTCCCCACCCTAAGGAAATGCTGCTGGGTATTTTGGAGCAGGGGCTTCCCCAAGATGCTAACAGAGGCGTAACCCATGGGTAAGAGGAGCTGTGGCCCGATGTGGCATTGCCATTGCTCGTGGACAGGCTGGCCATTGAGCCAGGATCCCAGGGGACAACCAGAGCATGTCACACCCCTCGGGCCAGATGATTAAACTGACACCAGAGGGGCTGGCAGGGCTCTTGGGGACCCGCGGCTCAGCTCTCCCCCAGGTTTGCAGAGGGGCTGGGGTCCCCTGCAGTTCCCCGGCGAAGAGGATTATTACGTGCTCCAGGCTGCTGCAAATTGCTCGGATTATGACAACAGCTCCCTGTAAATTCCTGCTTGCCAGCAGCACAAATTGCCAAAAAAAAAAACCCCAAAAAACCCACCTGAAAAATCAGCCCTAGCCTAAATGCAGATGCAAAAGCGCTGAGCAAGGAAGGGAGCTCAGATGGAAAGGGCATCGGCGGGAACATTTGGGCATCGGGGATGGCTGTCCTGCAATGACAGCATTGCTGCCATCCCATTGCCAGACAGACAGACAGGTCCTGTGGTCAGAGCGGGTGAGGGAACCCTGGCGTGGGGGGCTGCAAGAGGGGCCACGTCCCCGGGGCAAACAGCAGCCGGTCACCGCATGCTGCCACAGCCAAGGAGGGGAGTGAAGCATCCCCCTTGTTTTGTGGGTGGAAAAATACCAGCTGGGAGACCTGAATGACTCAACGGAGGCCACGGAGGAGTCAGCACCGTGAGGAGGAGAGGAACTGAACCCGTGCGTCCTGCCTCAGCTTCCCCTCCCACCCCCAGCCCCGCCAGGCAGAAGCCCCAAGCCCACCGGCTCTACTCCTTTCCCCGCAAGAGGCAGGTGCTGCATCCCAATGCATCTCAGGACCTCCCGTCTGCGTGCACCCCACTGAGCCCCAAAATGAGCATCCCATCAACCCAGGGCAAGGGGGGGGCCGACAGCCCGGGGAAGGATGCTCGGGTAGCGAGGATTTAAGAGCCACCCGGCCACCCCCCGGCCTTTCCCAAAAGCTCCCAGCGGCTTAGCATGGCCCGCTGCCCTGGGCGGGGGGGCAACCAGCTGCTCTGCCAGCTGCTCCCCATTACGCACGCGGCAGCACCCAGCCGGCAATGCAGGACCCCATATGCCCACACTGCACAGTGGGGTGACAACAATGACAGCATGGGGGTCAACGAGGGGACGGCGATCCCCAAACACCTCAAGGGGTACAGGCCTATAAGGGATTGGGGTCTGCCCTATGCCAGGGACCAGGCAGGTCCCCAGTACCGCAAGGGGGTGGTCATACACAGGCCCAAGAACCCCCTCCCATCCTGGGGGGGTGGGTGACACTTCCCCCTCCCATCCTGGGGGGTTGGGTAACACTTCCCC
>NW_009260618.1:77431-78068 GCF_000687185.1 Egretta garzetta | reverse complement strand
CCCAGTGACCAGGTGGAGCCGAGGAGCCCCATACAGCACCCACAGCTTCCCCACCCCAAGGGCTGGGTGATCCCCCAGCAGCATGGGGGTCACTGGCCCTTGTAAAGAAGCAAGGTCCTCCCAGCCCTGGGGAGCAGGTAACCCCAGGAACCTGGGTTGGGGGGGCAGTTAATGGCCCGTGGTCCCCCAGGAGGGGGACAATGCCCCAGTGACAGAAGGGGTGTCTGCAGCCCTTTGTGGGCCCACAACGTGTGTCCCATCCCCAAAGAGGGGCCAACCCCCAGGAACTGAGGGGATGCACAGCCCTGTAAAAGACCAAGGTCCCCCCCCAAACCCAAAGAGGGGTCACCCCCAGTCACTAGGGAGATGCATAGGCTCTATATAGGACCAAGGTCCCCCCAAACCCAGAGGGGATGACCCCCCAGTAACTTAGGGGGTGCACTGCCCTGCAAAAGACCAAGGCCCCCTCAACCCCAAGGAGGGGCCACCCCCCAGTAAATGGGGGGTGCACAGCTCTTTACAGGATGGAGGTCTCCCCGCCCCAAAGAGGGGACACCCCCCCCAGTAACTGGGGGGGTGCGCAGACATGCAAAGAACGAGGTCCCCCGACCCTGGAAGGGGTGAGCCCCTAACCGAG
>NW_009260618.1:66462-66776 GCF_000687185.1 Egretta garzetta | reverse complement strand
CCCCCCCCTCTCCCAGCACCCCTTGGCCAGGCTCTGTCCCGCGCTTGGCCGCACAAGCCTGGCAGGGCACAAAAGCCACGGGTGGCAGCAGCTCTGCCCTGCGAGTTTGGGGGGCCGGGACCCACTCGGTGAGCCCCCCGAGCATCCTTCGTGCCTCGTTTGAGGACCCCAAACCCCAGCAGCGAGGTTTCCTTCGAGACCTCGCATCTCGAGACCTTGCATTAAAAGTGACCGCGCTCACTTTTTGCACCGCTCGTCCCGGGAATAAGCAGGAGAGGAGATAGAGCGTGTGCTCCCCCTCGTCCCGCTGCCAG
>NW_009260618.1:65911-66441 GCF_000687185.1 Egretta garzetta | reverse complement strand
CAGCCGCCCGAGTGGCAACCGTGAACACAAGTGGCAACCGTGAACACATGTGGCCTTTCCCTGCACCAGCTGTGGCAGCCCGGCCAGGTGGGAGCTGCACCAGGCTCCCAAAATAGGGAGGACGGCGCAGGAAATGCAGGCAGATCCAGGTCGGCTTGGCTGCTTCTAGAAAGTCCCGGAGAACAAGAGGGTGCTCAGACCACCCGGGGGGTGGTGCGGGATAAGGAAGATGCCTCCCCGAGGTGCTTTTTCTTGGCATTGCTGCCGCAGTGCCTTTGGCAGCACCGAAGCCACGCAGCAACACTCTGCTGCCAAAGGGGAAACTGAGGCAGGGAACCACCCCATTCCAGGTTCCGGCATCGGTGGTGGTCCTGGCCACCCAACGCACCGGTGCCCAGCTGCAGATGATGGACATGAGCGCTGATCGTCTCCCACATTTCACCTGGCTGTGCGGTTGCCGTTGTCACCTCCCAAAACCTGCGACTCCCACCTGGCACCACAAACGGGAATGCGGGGTCCCGGCTTGCCCG
>NW_009260618.1:65260-65472 GCF_000687185.1 Egretta garzetta | reverse complement strand
TACGGCACGGCCCGGCTTGGCACAGCCCGGCACGGTTTGGCACGGCACGGTTTGGCACGGCACGGCCCAGTTTGGCACGGCCCAGCCTGGCGCAGGAACATTTGGTATGGTTTGGTATGCACAGCACGGCACGGCAGAGTACTACACAGCAACACCCGTCACGGCACAGCGTCACGAGGGCACGGCACAGCACCACCTTTTCTCCTTTACAT
>NW_009260618.1:59627-65198 GCF_000687185.1 Egretta garzetta | reverse complement strand
AAAGCCCCAGCCCTCCCTGTGCCAGGCTCTGTCACAGGCACAAGCGACCCAGCGAGGCAAAGCTGCTGCACTGGGTGGTGGCTGGGGACAAGGACAAGGCGCGAGGTGACGGCGCAGCCTGGCTGAGGAGGGCCAGGGGAGCGGTGCTGGCACGGGGCTGCCGCAGAACTCCCCCTCCCCGAGCTTTTTGCTGCGTCTCTTCCCACACGGCAAAGCCCCCGGGTTGGATCATCTAATTAGGCAATAGCTGGTGCCTCAGGAATCCTCCTCACAGGAAAATTATCTTTTTAATTAAAACATTTCGGGAGTTAATCTGTATCGCCGATTCCCCAGGTGGCGGAGCAGGCGCATGAAGAGCCGTGTTCCCAGGGGACCGGAGGGCTTTCACGGGGAACGTGGCAGCGCTCGCAGGCTGCGGGCCGGGGCTCCTGAGCGTCCCTGGCCAGGCCCAGCCCCAGAAGCGGTCACAAAGTCCTTTTTTATCGTGAATTAAAAACCTCAGAATAAAACCTCATGATGAGGGAAGAGCCTGAAACGGACGTGGCAAATCTGCCCCCCACCCAGGAACCCTCAGCCCTTTGCTCACGGGGATTTGCGAGGCTGTCGGCTTGCTGCGAAGGGACACGGCGGTCAAGGGGACGGCCAAGGAAAGGAGTCCCCCACGGCCACTTTGAGGACCTGGGGACAGCCCCCCCTCAGCTGCCAGCACCAAGCCCCAGCGCCACCGCCAAGCCCTGAGGCTCCCCCAGCCCACCCCCAAAACACGTAGGGCTGCTTTGAACCCCAAAAGTTGTTGCCGCTGGAAAAGCCCGGCAGAATCTCTGTCCTCAAAGAGTAAGGAGGGACACGAGCACCCCTGCCCGGGGTCGGGACGGATCCGCGTGGTTGGGGCGGGGGTCCAGGCCGCCTCCGGCACGTGGCTCCTCCTGATTCATGGTGCAAGACAGGAGTGGAGAAGAGTTAAACCCTGCCCACCGCCGGCGCTGCCCCTCAGCCCCTACCTGTCATCGCCACACCAGGGACCCCAACGTGCTCCAGCCTTGCCCAGAGGGATCCAAGCACGTCTCTCCGGCACGGCACAGTCCCCTCACCTCTCCAGCAGGCAAAGGGGGATGCCGAATCACTCGGAGCCTGGGATGCTCTTGGGACACGCAGCTGCGTCCCCGCCTCGGGCTCAGAAACGCTGTGCAGAGCTCAGCGTGGTGGGCAGGGCGGCCATGTGGGACACCAGGACGGAGCGCTGTGCCCCGAGCCCAGGGATCCCTCTCCGGGGTGGCTCAGAGGGAGTTGGCCGGCGGGCGCTGGGGGAAGGAACCGCAACAGTCATGCCGGGAGGAGGGCGAGGGGGAGCTGCTCGCCCCGGGCACCTCCTTTGTCAGGCACGTCCATCCCCTCCTTCCCCGCATCCCCCCGCTCTCCCGCAGCTGTTTCCATGGCCACAGAGCTGCTGCAGCAACCGCAGCAGGGTCTCCGCATCCATTTTAGCACCAAAACCTGCCACATCATTTGCCCAGTGCCCAGGGATGGTTCTCGCGTGCAACACGCCCCCTCTCACACTTCCCCGCGTTCTTTCTTGCACGAGGATCCATTTCTTGCACATGTGCGGCACGGGAGGGGACAAGGAGCAGGAGAAAGGACGCTGTCACAGCGCAAGGCAACGCTGCCCGCGCGTGGATCGCTCGTGGCAGCAGACGGCGGAGGACCTCTGCCGAAAAGCCAGGCGCTGCCCTCCCTCCGGCTGCAAGGGGTACACCTGCGGGCGTCCCTGCTGGGAGCACTGGTGTTTCCAGGGGTATCGGCCTGAGATGCCCCAGCTCCAGAAGATGCTGCGGGCTGAACCAGCAGGTCCCCTGGGCCACATCTCCCCGATGCTCTGGGCTGAGCTGGGGCTAGCTCCTGCCGGTGGCAGCCAGCCCCAGCTCCCCAGCCCTCGCAGTGCCGCAGCGAAGCTCCCTGCGGCCCTGCAGAGAAGCCCTGCACTTGTGCTGGGGGCTACAAGGGCTACAGGACCATCCCCTAACACCTCCTGGGGCCCAGAGATCCGCAGATGAGAACGACGGGTATTCTGCCCTGACACAAAGTCCGGGGACAGCGCTGTGCCCTGCGCCACCCCTCCTCCCGCACTGCCAACACAGTGCAGCAACACCCCGGCTCGGGGATGGGGAAACTGAGTCACGCTCTGCCTCTCACACCCAACCACTGCCGGCTCTTTCCCCAAGCCCAGCCAAGCTGGGCAGGCCACGGGGACACTCGGGGGATGTTGTCACCACCACAGCTTTACATGCACGGCTGCTCCGGACCATCAAACGCAGCAGGGTGACAGTGGCAGGGCCAGTTCAACCACAGAGGCAAAAAATCAAATCTCTGCCAGCCCGAAACGTTGGCTACACCTGCACGAGCAAGTGAGGCTCAGCACAGGCGCAGATGGGAACATCCAAATCACGGTGACGTTGTTACCAAACACTGTCAGGGTGACCCAAGGGAGCGTCAGCAGGGAATGAAAGGCTGGTGATCAGGAGACACTGAAGCTTGCGTCCCTGGGCCAGAACCGGGGTTTGTGGTTGAAGGAAATCCCCTTAGAGCCTCCAATATGTGTTTTAATCCCCCTGGGGAGCCTAATGCACCCGATAAACACGCCGAGACAAGGCTCGTGTGCGGCGGGAATGGCTGTGTGCCTTCACAATTTTCGCATTCTTTAGTAGGTATTGACAGTACGTATAACCGTACTTCATCTCTGCTAGTTCAGCTGTGTATCTGTAACTTTACTGCCCTACCTGGATGTGATTTTAACTAAACCGCCCCAATTACTGCTTGTCAACTACCGTCAACTAACTAGACCCCCCGCCCCTAATCTCAAAGGGATGAGTTTTTGCAGCATGCAGATCACACAAATCCCAGAACATGCTCAAAAAAATAGTCAGAGGCCTGGTGGGAATCCCTTTTAGGGTGGTCTCCCCCCCCCCATGGGAATATTCAACATCTTACTTCATTCCTCAGTTGTTATCCTTATTTTGAGCAGTTTCTTACTTCTTTTAATCACCTCTTTACATATTCATGCTTGGCTTTCGGCCCGCACTGTTCTGATGGTTTCTCCACGCACCACTGTATTGACAGGATTCATCTCTCCGTGACCAAACTTCCCTCCACGCCAGACGCCCCCAAGGATGAAGGTGGGAGGCATCGATGGCCTCACACCACCACCACGAGATGACCACCCTTCCCCTCACCAAACAGGGGTGCAATGCTAGCCTTGCACTGCCTCACACATCACTTCCAGGCCACGTGCACACCAAAGACAGAACCAGCATAAAAAGGGAGCAGAAGCGGGATGTGATGATGGGTTAACAAACCCAAACAGTGCTTCCCCAATGCAACGATTAAAAATAACGGTCCCATCAGGGAATCTGGGATTCCCCAGGCCTGTTCGGCTAGTCCATGTCGCTTGTCCAAAGAAGCTGTGCTCCGCTTCCCGCCTGCCTGATAGCCAAGGTCGTGTAAGTCTTTGCACTCCCAGATATTAAGTCTAGCCCTGTATTAGTGAATTATGGGATTTGCTGTCATTCTGACCTGGATAATTGCACTACTGATCTGTATTTATTACTGTACCGTTATTTAGAGATAAATTGTTTATCCCTAAAGCTGCTGGTCTGGTGTCTGTTACCACATCCCGAACCTGTAAGTTGGCAGGGCTGCCATAAGCCCTCACGCTGCCCAAACTTGGTGAAGAAGTTGGCACGGTGCTAAGCTATCCCCCTTGTGCTCCTGTCCAGGCACGGAGGAGCTCTGTTCCTCCCAAGCCAGAGAAAACCCCACAGAAGGCTTTATATCTGGTAGCTAAACAAAGATGAAAAAAAAATTATATATATACCTTCTTTCTTCCTCCTCTTTTCCAAACAAACTAAAGGACACACTTGGTCCAGGAGGAAATGCCCAAAGAAAACTTCAACAGCATCTCTCTCATGCTGCTGGGATCGAGGCAGGGCAGTGGGAATTATAAGCCCATCCCTACTCTGCTACTGAGCAGGCAGGATCCCTCACGGCTCAGGAAAGGGACGGTGCCCCGGGCCAAGGCAAGGAGCTGCCCAGTGACATCCCCACTGGCAGCTCAAGGAGGAAGGGCTGAATCCTCCAAATCAGCTGCCAGTTGGATTTGTAAGAAACAATAACACCCGTGTGATCAGGAATGTCTGTACACGGATGCATAGGACCAGTGAAGGAAGGGTTAAAGGAATTAGCTTAAACCAGCAGAGACGTGTGCCTGCTTTCATCAAGCGGCCAGACAGCGGGAAGATGAACCAACCGAAGATAATAAAGAAGAACAAAGCTAAAGATAAGGTGACATGAAGATGAAAAACAGAGCTGGAGCCATAAAACACCCAGAGATGGATAATGGCAAGACTCTTTCGGCAAAGATTTATGAGACCAGATAAAGAGGCAGAAGATCCCAAACAGCCCATAACAGACTGTCAGAAAGCAGCTTCTCATTGCCAGCCAGGAGGAAGCCAGAAGAGGTGTCGAGGACTCAACAGCCAGCATCCCCAGTCCATAGCACACACCGGTGACCCCTGCCACACCCCCAGCACCCACTTCTGCCACCCCCACTTTCAAGACAGGGCTTCATGCCAGCCAGACACATTCTCCCAGCAGGATGTGGTGGTGGGGGGGAGAGGTGTCACAGGATCCCTAAGCTCAGGGCATCTCAATCAAGGAAACCCCTCCCCATGTCCATCTCTATCAAGTCCCCAGAGAGCCAAGAGATGCTCAAACCATGTGGGCCCTGCCTGGGGATCTCCTCGCTGAGAGGTGGCTGTGACCCCCCTGAGAAGGGGGCCTCAAAACCCCCAGCCGTGTGTCCCCCTCCCGGTACCTTGTCTTCGAGGCATGATGTAAAGGTTCCCCTTCTTGACAGGATCTTGCTGGGCTACAAAGAGCAAATAAGGACATTACTTACGAGGGTCCCCGTGGATGGCCTTGCTCCCTGCACAGGGATGAGCCACTCCACTCAGACCCCATGGGCCGTGTCCCAGGGTGCCATGGGGCCACCGCTAGCTCTGGTGTCACCTAAGGCCACCTGCCTCAGCAACCAGCAATGTCCTCCCCTCAAGAACCTATTTCACGAGGTGTCCATCCTTGAGGAGGACCCATTTCCCCCCACCAAGAACTGACTCAGCACCAACCCCAACATCTCCTAACCAGGACCAAACCAGTATCTTCCATCCAACCCTCCACAGAATGGTTATGAGCTGCATCCTGCCCAACCTCCCCAGCCCAGCCTATTCTTGATCCTGCAGGGAGCCAGCTGAAGCAAGAGAGCAGGCTCCCAGGCTGGGGGGAAACATCTCCCCATGGCCATGCAGCAAGTCAGGGGCAACAGGGAGATGTAACCCCCCAACCACTCTACCTGGAGCTCTCCAGGGCCACACAAACCCTCACAGCTCAGCCTGCAAGGACAGCGGGACGGACTGGGAGCACCCAGGACCGGGCAGGACAATACGATGCTGTGTCTGGTGCTGCTGGAGATGCTGGGACAGGGCAGGGGATGTCCCGCTGAAAGCAGGAGCGGGCAGGCCC
>NW_009260618.1:49099-58484 GCF_000687185.1 Egretta garzetta | reverse complement strand
GTCGAGATAAAGGCAGTTTAGTAAAAAAAAAAAAAAAAAAAAAAAGCAAAAGGAAAGGCCGCGCACGGTAGCAAAAGGAAAGAAAACAAGATTTATATTCCCTACTTCCCATTAGCAGGCGATGTCCAGCCTCTTCCCGGGAAGCAGGGCTTCAGTATCCATAGTTGTTCCTTCCCGAAGACAAAACGTCACAGAAGACAAATGCCCCCACTCCTCTTCCTTTTCCCTTAGTTTTTATATCTGAGCTGACATCACGTGGTATGGAATATCCCTTTGGTTGGGTTGGGTCAGGGGTCTTGGCTACGTCCCCTCCCAAGATCTTGCCCCCTTCCAGCCCACTGGGGGGGGGGGGGGAATATTGGAGGCACAGCCTTGATGCTGTTGGAGCACTGCTCAGCCGTAGCCAAAACACTGGGCTGTGACCAGCCTCTTTCTACACACCCCTAGAAAGCACAGCCCCATGCTGCTCGACCCAATACAACTGCTGACAGCACGAGGACTCCCTTGGGGCAGGCAAACGCCTCGCCGGTGGCAAGAAAATCCAGAAGGATCTTGCAGGACAGAGCGAGTGGGCAAAGAGGTGGCAGGTGACGCTTACCCTTATGGCATTTATCTCGTGATGGCTGATAGCAGCCGACTCCTCTGCTCTCCCTAAACCATATCTGCCAGTCAGGGGCAGAACTGGGGCTGGAGGGACCTGGCGGGGCCCTGAATCCACTTCTCAGGCTGCCAAAATGTTCTTCATGGCTTTTGGGGAGCTGACTGCCCCCAGGCCCCTGAAGGCACAGCTCCTCCAGGCTGGATATTTTCTGTAGGGGAATAAATCGGCGTTTCTTGGCACTCCAATCTCCAAACAGGTAAGGAATAACTGACACCCAGTGGCTTTTACTTTTTTTGCAGAAAGAAAACTGTTCCTGGTAAAGACTGATGCTTTTTTTGTGGGTTAATTAGTTGGTTTAGGGGCTTAGGGCAGAGTTGGTGTCTCTGCAGCCATCCAGCTGGCTGGGGGCTGGGGCAAATTCCATATTAATGTGAATGTTACGGTGTACGGTGCCCTCCTGCTGAGACTCTCTGCTTTCCTTTCTCCCAGAGCTGCATTATAAAGCGTTATTGTGAGAAGAGGTTCGTTCCCAAATACCTGGCGACTATTGGTATCGACTACGGCGTCACAAAGTAAGAACCTTTGCGGTGAGGAGCTGCAAGTGCTGGGAGAGTGGGATGAGCCACGCGGTCGCAGATGGCAGGCGTGGGTCTGCCGGGGCCTGGGCCAGGTGTCTGCTGCAGGGGGGGAGACTGGTTTCCACAGGGGCAGAGGGAAGAGGTGTGGTGGGGCTGTCCCACCTCCCCCTGCTCCTGAGTGACCACCCTGCCCTGAGCCAGGTGTGCTTGGCTCTACCAAGGCTGTTTAGTTGCCATGACGTAATCTGCATTTCTGCTTTAATAACAAAATAATCTGTATAATCTGCCTTCTTCTGGTAGCATAGCTCCCCGTTACCATGTTACATCCAAAGCTGGTGGGTATCTTCCTTGTCTGACCAGCTCTAGGGGCAGTTTTCTGGCCATTAAATCCCAGCACTCGGAACTTCTTGCTGATTTTTCTGTCCCCGGTCACCCAGCTCTTCCTTTGTAGAGGGCTGGCAGAGAGAAGGGGTGTTCCTGCAGGGACACAGCCTGTGCGAGGGCTGAAGTAGAGCCTTCTCAAGCATTTCCCTCTTCTCTTTCAGAGTGCAGATCAGAGACCGAGAGATCAAGGTGAACATCTTTGACATGGCGGGACACCCGTTCTTCTACGAGGTAAGGCAGATGCGGCTCCAGGCAGCACGCTGCAGGGCTGCCTCAGCCAACCCATCTCAGAAGCATTTGGCAGCCATCAGATTTCCTCAGATCTGCCCAAAATTGTGTTTGGGGGTGGGAAATTGGAAAATACATTTCTTACAAGCTTCCTTCGCTACACTACACCCCCTTCTTTCCTGCCACGGACACCGGGCCAGCACTTAGAAACCCTCGCTGCCTCTCTGTGAGCAGTGACTCCCTGCTGCTAAGGGTTGCTGAATCCAGGAGCCTGGTGGAGGTGAGGCTCCCCCAGTGCCATACTCCGAGGTGCAACCAGTAGCGAGGCTGAGTGCGTATCCCCTGTAGGCACACCTATACAAGATGTACATACATACACACATGCACAGACAAACACAGAAACATCCAGCACTGGCACAGACAGCGCCACTGGCCTCATCCTGGTCCCTCTGGCCGATCAGGAGAAAGAAAACAAAGTTAAAACTGGAACCTATAAAGCCACAAACAACTCTGATAAAAAGAATAACCCAACCACTTTCTCATAAACCACGGTTTGGCTTTTACAAGCTACCACTCATGTTGCTAGCCCTATTTCAAAGTGGCTCCTTGGGCTTATGAATCTGCCCATCTTGAGGTTAAATTTACTCAGATTGGAAGATTTTTGGAGCTTACCTTGGGCATCTGTAGCATACTGGCATCCTAATCCAGGACCAAAGAACTGCAAAACACTTGCAGTTGGACTAAGTGATCATTGTAGGTCCCTTCCAATTAAAGTCCCTTTCCCTTCCTTCCCCTTCCCCTTCCCCTTCCCCTTCCCCTTCCCCTTCCCTTCCCTCCCTATGTAAGTAATGAACAGTACTATTTACAAAAAGGAGGTTGCAGAATAAAACTTTAGGATTTGAGCACATAGACTACGACATCCGTTTTGGAGAGCTGGCACAAAGGAGTGATTGTGCTCACTGCTACTCACATTTCTTTTAAATTATAAACAAAGTAATAAAGTGGACCCAGAAGTGGAAGAAAGGAACATTAAATGTTTATCCAGTACAATCCAATTGTTTTAAGTGTAATGCATACTAATTCTTAATTCTAAATACACTGTTGATGCTTGGCGAAGCGCCATCCTGTGACTAATAAAAATGTATAGAATGTTAGGAAAGAGCAGTTTATTTACTGCTGTATTTATTTCGGTATTTAGCATTGGTGCGGCCTCACCTTGAGTACTGTGCGCAGTTCTGGGCCCCATCATTTAAGAGGGATGTGAAGGTACTGGGATGTGTTGGGAGGAGGGCAACAAAGCTGGTGGAAGGGCTGGAAGGAACCTCCTGTGAGGAGCAGCTTTGGGCTTCAGGCTTGTCTAATTTGGAGAAAAGGAGGCTGAGGGGCGACCTCATTGTTCCCCACAGCTTTCTGAGGAGGGGACATGAGGTGCTGAGCTCTTCTCCCTGGGATCCAGGGACAGGACACCTGGGAATGTTCAAAGCTGCACCAGGGGAGGTGTAGACGGGACATGAGGAAGCATTTCTTTACCAAGAGGGTGGTCAAACCCTGGCACAGGCTTCCTGGAGAGGGGGACGATGCCCCGCGCCTGTCAGTGCTTAAGAGGCATTTGGGCAGTGCCCTTCATAACGTGCTTTAATTTGGGTCAGCCCTGAAGTGGTCAGGCAGTTGGACTTGATGATCCCTGTAGGTCTCTTCCAGCGGAACTACTCTGTTCTATTCTAATGTCTGTCCTTTAGCTGAGCTTAGACCCTCATCCAGCAGCTCTTCTGGGGATTTTTGGTCTCCCCAGTTGCTGGCACTGCACATACGAACCACAGAGGCTGTAGTCCCACTCCAGCTGCTGGTACAGACCTCCTTACACACACCCACACGCACAGACAGACGTCCTGCCGATCCCTCCAGTAGCTGGGCATAGATGTGCAGTCTGCCCAGTGGCTGGCCTGGGATCCTCGCTCTGCCCCACTGCCTCACACATCTGCAAGCTGGTCTCTCGGTTGACTCCCAGACCTTCCAGTCTCCCCAGGAGCTGGTCTGACACCTTGTCTGCTCTTGTGCCTCTGTGCTTTTTTGTGCGTGTGGAGATGAATCTTGTATTTGGGTTATTACTATTACTAGGGTTCCCCCATCTGCCCTTTTTCTGTGATCTGTTTGTGTAGAGATAGGATTTTTATCACAGAATGTAAGAGGTGCCAGGTAAATGGTGATTCCCCCCCAGATCTGCCAGCCCATGTGCTCTCAGCCTGGCTGTCGCTGATGCCAGCACCCTGCCTTTGTCCCCACAGGTGAGGAATGAGTTTTACAAGGACACGCAGGGGGTCATCCTGGTTTACGACGTTGGACAAAAGGAGTCTTTCGACGCGCTGGACGCGTGGCTGGCTGAGATGAAGCAGGAGCTGGGTCCCCATGGGAACATGGAGAACATCGTCTTCGTTGTCTGTGCGAACAAGGTGAGCTGTGGTGGGGAGCCAGGCTGCGGTGCGGTCCTGATCTCCGGCCCTCAGGGCTCGTCATGTTCCCAGCCTGAGCCCAAGCTGTTGAGCTCCAGCTGCGGCAAGGGAAGTGTTTTTGAGTTGTAGGGAAGACTTCCTGAGAGCCAGATCTGTGTGTGAGGAGCACTGGAGACCGCATTTCAACGGGGTTTTGAGACTGTGGTGGCCACACATCAGTCAGGAAGGGATCAAGTAGAGGTGACTGTCTCTGGACAAAGGCCTTTTCACTTGAATTTTCTGTGCTTTCTTCCCACACTGCCTCCATCCCTTCAGGATGAGCAAACAGCCTCTCCAACCAGACATGCCCCTTACCCGCTAGTAGATGATCGGGGCTTGGAACTGCGTTCCTCCAGCTGCTGCTGCAGACCCTGGCTGAGCTCTGATCTCTGCCTTTTCTCCTGGTCTAGATCGACTGCACCAAGCACCGCAGCGTGGATGAAAGCGAGGGGCGGCTCTGGGCAGAGAGCCGGGGCTTTCTTTACTTTGAGACATCGGCACAAACAGGAGAAGGAATCAATGAGATGTTTCAGGTGAGGTGTAATGAAGGTGGTGAGGGCACAGGCACCACACTGAGCCAGGATTTGATGGCAGAATGTCTCCTGAGATGCCTGGATCCCATAAAACGTGTTGGCCCTCTGCCCCAGAGGTGTCTTCCCAGTGAAATGTCGCCCTGAGAACGCCGTAGCTGTTTAGCTCAGGATCACTGTTGGTCCTCCCAGTCCTGAGCTGGCCCTAGCACTGCGTTCCTCAAAGCTGATGATCCCTCTTGCTGCTCTGGGGATGTGGTAGCAGAGATGCCCATGTCACTTTTTCAGGTCTAGCACTGAGCTGAAGTGGGTTTGAGATAAATGTGGGGCCTGGCCTCCTCAGCCTGTACCATGGTCCTTGCAAGGACTGGATCCCCCCAGACTGGGGTATCTCAGCCCCCCACAGCCCAGGCAGCGGGGAGTGAGCATTCAGCAGTTGTGCAAATGCTCCCCCATGCTTTGGAGGATGAGCCCGCAGCCAGTGAGGGCAGCAGGGTCTCCTATGACACTGCCACCACCTTTGGGGACTGTTCCTTCCCGCTAACTCCTCCCTTGCGTTCACAGACTTTCTACTCGGCCATCATCGACCTGTGTGACAACGGTGGGAAACGCCCTCCTTCCAGCACGGGGGTCAGCTTCACCAAAGAGCAGGCAGATGCCATTCGCAGAATCCGCAACAGCAAGGACAGCTGGGATATGCTGGGGGTCAAACCCGGAGCCACAAGGTGAGGGAGATTGCAGCGTTTGCCTGGCTGTGTGTACTCTTCCTCACCCGGCAGGCCTGTTGCATCTGTGACCTTTTAGCAACCTGCCTGCTGATAAGCTCACCTTGGGTTATGTAGCAGCCGGGCACAAATATCTAGCCACAAAATTGAGGCAATGCAAAAGAAACCCTCGGTCCTGAGCACCAAATCCCCCCTTTTGACAAGACAAGCCAGGCTGGAGGCAAGGGGGCAGTGATGAACAGGAGAACTTCAGCCCTGTCAGCTGGCTGCCCTCCAGGCTGAGCCGTCTCTGGTCACTCACTCACCAGACGTGTTTGGAGCAGCTCCAGCTTTACTTTCCTTGCTCTCCAGGTCTGGAGAAGCTCTCAGGCTGCTGTAAGGCTGCTGCCTGCATTATCAAACAGGGATTGATGTTACAGCTCTTCCACCTGGAAACGGTACTTCCCCAAGACAAGCTTTCTCTTGTCGTCCTCAGAGGACCTCTAGTTGGGTGGAACTGGTCATTGCCTCTGTAAGTGGTCGGATATTGAATCTCCCAGTTCTGCTGTATGACTTGGGCTGCTAAAACAAGCTCCCAGAGCTATGTCTTGCTTTCCCCTCTCTGAAACACAAGGACTACCCTTGTGCACTCCTTATGGAGGGGCTGAAGAGCAGATTTTTGGATAACATATATCATTCAGGACTCACACATCCTCCCATTGGCTCTCTGAAATGTAGATGCTGAGCCTAAGCCCTCCTCCAGCCCCCTCTCATCCACGCGGAGAGATCAGCAGCTCTGCAGGGCGGTTTGTGCTGTGGTCACTGGCACGGACGGACTCACCTCCCTGAGGAGGTGCCCCCCCCCTTTCTCCACAGCCTGTAGCTGGAGTCTAGATGTCTGCCTTGGACCAGACACCCAGGGCTTAAAGGGCTGAAGTGATGTGCAACGCCTTCGCCCGGAGTGCGTAGGCAGTTTGATGCGAAGCTGAGTCAGGGTGTGTGTGCCCCCACGCTGTCTCCCAGCTTTCTGCTCTCGTGGTGCCAGAGGCTCAGCACACCAAGGCACGTGTCGCAGGCACGTGTCTGGCGTGACGGGAGCATTCGTGCTGGCGCAGTCCCGTGGCGGAGAGGGTGTATCTGCCCCTGGAGAGGGGTTCTACCCCCCTCCTCTCCTCATGCCACACCAAAAAGTGCCCTGTGTGCTTTTCTTCAGCTCTTTCCCCATAGCATCACCTCCAAAGCCCGGAGGTCCTTGGTGCCAGCAAAGCAAGGGTTCAAAAGTGTCTACACAGGGGTGTTTAGCACAGGGGGGAGCTCCTGACCCCACTGTGCTCTGCCAGCCGGGGCGAGGCTGAGCCGGGCTGTGTGTCGTGTGGGTCCCCTCACTCTTGTCGTGTCTCCTAGGGACGAAGTGAACAAAGCCTATCGGAAGCTGGCCGTGCTGCTCCACCCCGATAAGTGCGTGGCTCCCGGCAGCGAGGACGCCTTCAAAGCGGTGGTGAACGCCCGGACCGCGCTTCTCAAAAACATCAAGTAGGGAACAGAGCCGCTCAGAGCTGGAAACCTTCCTCTCCTCCCAGCTAGCTCCCAGGCAGGCGTACGGCTGTGGGGCACCCCTCTCCTCCTCACGCTCACCGCTGGCACGGACACAAGATGCTCCCAGCACCCGCCCTGGAAGCGGGACTGCATCGGACCGTAGTGCATTTGTGATATGGTGGAAAGGGGGCAGAATGCTGAGGAGGGGAGAGAGACCCCAGACCCCTCCCTGCATCCATGGCCTCAGGTCGTGGTCAGCCTAAGTGCTGAAAGCAGTGAGGTCCCCACCTTCCCGGATGCGTTACGCCTCCTGGGAGTTGCCAGTCGTGGAGGGGTTTGGATGTGTGGCACCCACCTCCTCATCACAGCACAGAGTCTCCTACCTCCACCTCCTTCCCCAAGCTCAACTCATTGGGAAGAGCCCCCAAGGCTGCAGGCCCTCAAGCCACGTGCTCCCTCTCTCCCAGCCCTCCGCTCACGCCACGCTGGCGAGCTTCGGGTATGTGCCACCAGCCCCTGTCGGGGACTGTCCTCAGCTGTGGGTGGCCCTGGCTGTTTGCAGGCAGGAGGAGGGTGTGGACCCAAGGAGGAGGCAGTTCAGCCCCCAGCATGGCTGCCTCTTGGCTCTGCCCTTCCTCCTCTCGTCCAGCCTCATCTCCCGAGCTTTGCCCGCATCGCAGAGCTTCGTGGGTGCCCACGATTTGCCTGCTCGCTTGGCCCCGCGGCGCTCCCGGGTTAGGTGAGCGGTGCAGGGGGCATATTCCTCCCCCAACCCTCTTTTCTCACAGCAGCAACGCGTCGCCCTGCTTTGGGGTTGTGTTATGGGTTGCTGATCAGCGGGTGGGTGCCATTTGCTCCCTCCAGGTCACAGCTGTTGTTTTCTTTGAACAGTTTTGGTGATTTAGAGGGGAATGTTGCTGCAAGAAGTGCATGCAGAGGCTTGGGATCTGGTCGTTGTGATCCTGAGGGAGGTCAGTGCTGTGATGGCTGCCAGGCTCTTAGGGGACCAAACAGGAGATCCCTTGGGGTCCTGTGGTTTTGTCAGGACCCAGTTTTATTTCCTTGCTGCTGTGTGAGCTTAGTAGGGAAGGTCAGGACACTAAGCTATGAAAAAAAAGCCACTGAGGGTGCGTGTATGTATCCTTACCCCACCATGCAGGATTCCTGTTCAAAAGTGTTTTCTTCTATGGTTAGTGCAATATTTTAATTTTTTTTTCACTTCAAGGCAGCTTTTCTGTGTTTCCTCTTCAAAATATATCATAAATCAACAGTAGATCTCTCCCTTTTTTTTGGCAGCAAGCGTTAAGGGACTTTAAAGCCAGTATCATTGTGCTCTTCCTCTGGTTTCTGGTGCGGGGTTGCTGGGAAGAAGAAATAAGCTGTCCTGCTAGGAAGCACTTTTTGTTTCTCCGGTGTCAAAATAACCAAGGGGAGATGTTGCTGCAAGAGGTTAATATTTAAAATAGCTCAATTTTTCCTCTCCCAGGTGCATAAAAAGCTGGGCTGGGGGAGATCAGCAGGACAGGCATTGGAGCTGTGGCATGTTAGACCGATGGCGTCTTGTTCCACACATTTTATAAACACTAAGGAATTCACTGGAAACCTCCCCAATTGTCTAGTGGAGGAAACCACTTAATTTTGGCTTCAAACCTGTTTCTCTGTGTTCCTTTTCCATTGAGGAGGGTAAATAATCCCGTTGCGCTTTGCTTTGGGGGTGACATCCCAGTGCCTGGAGCAGGTTAGAGGCTTCCTTGGCTCCTGCTGCTCAGGGGCTCTCCGTGTTGTGCCATGCCCGGGCTCTCCGTGTTGTGCCATGCCCGGTCCCTCCTGGTTGCTCCTCAGGTGACTCTGCCCGCCGGTCTTGGGGTTCCTCCCGTCTGTTTACCGAGCTGACCGGATGCTTGGAGATGATTACACACACGTGTCACGTCTAGCGATGCCGGTGACCTTCTAAGTTGTGTTATTTTTATAAATTAAACCCCCCTTTGGAACAAAGGAAGCCCTGTGAGCTGTCCTCCTGCGGCGACCGCCTGCCGTTAATGTTTAATTGCCCTTTGACTCATTTCTCTCCTCCCCAGCTGGGTCTGGCCGAGGCTGGTGGTGAAGAGCTGCCCTCGAGGGTGATGATGGAGGTTGTGAATCAACTCTGAAGGAGTGGGAGCCGGGTAAGGGATCAGTGCAGCTCCGCGAGTCCCACAGGGACGTGGTGCGGGATGCACCCAGCTGCAGCAGAGCCTGGCTCTGACCAGGGACCCAGGGGCAGAGGGGTAGCTCTGTCCTTGCTGCAGGCACACCCGCCTCCGCACCGGCAGCCCCGGTAGTGTGCTTCCTCCAT
>NW_009260618.1:47961-49054 GCF_000687185.1 Egretta garzetta | reverse complement strand
TTTTTCCCATTCAGCATCCAGAAGCGCAGCCAGGAGCCACCTCTGAAGATCTCTGGAAGGGAAAGCCTCCCTCGATGTGCCCAGAGGCGCTGCCCTGCCTGCCTGCACTCTGCCTGCCTCCCAGCACTCCGGGAGCTGGCAGCAGGGAGGACGTGAGGATTTCTGGTCTGGCCCCGTGCCTGGGGGCCATGGTCTGCTCCTCGCTGCCGCTCCAGGCTCGCACGCCCTGTGACGTGCCCAGGCAGGGAACAAACCTTCCCCTGAGACAAAGCTACGCTCGTCCTGCTTCATGAATCAGGGCTGGGTCCCCTTGCTGGCCTTCAGACCAGTTTTGCTGGCCTTGGGACCAGTGAACCTTCCCAACCAGGGCTCATCCAGGGTGCCCTGCCCATGGCCATCCTGGGATGGGGTGGCCTGGGCTCCCCGTGTCAGGCCTGGCAGGACTCATCCCAGGGCAGGTGGCCAGGGCTCATGTCCCTGTCCCCTGCTGGCCCAAGCCTCTGCCCCCAGCCTCCTCTTCGGCTACAACAGGATGGGAATAACCCCGAGCGTGCCCAAAACCTCCAGGGAGCTGTGGCTTTGGCGCTCTCGTTTTGGTATTAATTACCGCACAGAAGCAATTACTTCCCCTGGCAAAGCAGCTGAGGTGGCCTCTTGTTAGAGTTGCTGGGGCGAGGACACACGGGAGCGCGGTGCCTCCGGCCATGCCACAGCTCGGTGGGGCCGAGTGTGCTTCTCCTGGGGACCGGGGAGGGCTCCTCGCAGCCTGCTCCGGGGCTCCTTCAGGGGCATCTCCACCAGCAATGACCCGCAGCCGCTTTCCAGATCTGGGGGTGCAAGAGGGGAGCAGGCGGCAGCTGGAACACGGGGAAGAGGAAAGGGAACTTTCCGAAGAGGTTTTGGTGGGGCAGCGTAGGCAAGGGAGGATGCCTTGGGTTTCTCTGCCCCCCTCGGGGGGGTTGTGATCCCCCCCGCCCCCCCCGAGAGGGCCGTGGGGCGAGTGGAGTTCTATGGGGTGGCAATGGGGGTGGCCCGGCACCCCGCTCGTCCCCCTGGGGTCGGGGTCCCTGGCACCCAGCGAGGTCAAGAGAGG
>NW_009260618.1:45429-47022 GCF_000687185.1 Egretta garzetta | reverse complement strand
TTTCGGAGCCCGAGTGCTCGGCCGAGTACTCCGCCGACTACTCGGTGAGCCTGCCGTCGGACCCCGAGCACGGCGTGGGTCGGACCCACGAGGTGACGGTGCGCAGCTCGGGACCCTGCCTCTGCCTACCCCGCTTCATGCGCCTCACCTTCGCTCCCGAGTCCCTGGAGAACCTCTACCAGACTTACTTCCGACGCCAACGCCACGAGACCCTCCTGGTGCTGGTGGTCTTCGCCGCCCTCTTCGACTGCTACGTCCTCGTCATGTGCGCCGTGGTCTACGCCGCTGACAAGCTGGCCCCGGTGCTGGCGGCGGCGGCCGGGCTGGTCGCCCACGTGCTGCTCTTCATCCTCTGCAAGTACAAGCTGCTCCCCGAGCGGGTGGCCCGCAGGTTCCTGCCCTACGTCCTCTGGGTCCTCATCTTGGCCCAGATCTTCTGCTACCTGGGTCTCAACTTCTCCCGCTCGCCCGAGGCCAGCGACACGGTGGGCTGGCAGGCTTTCTTCGTCTTCTCCTTCTTCATCACGTTGCCACTGCGCTTGGCGCCCATCGTGCTCATCACCGCCGTCTCCTGCGGCATTCACACGCTGGTGCTCGGTGTCACCGTTGCCCAGCAGCGGCAGGACGCCCTGGACGAGGGCGCGCTTCTGAGACAGGTACGGGGCCGGCGGGGGGGATGGGGGAGTCCCCTGGGGTGGTGGTGGGTTGACAGGCAAATCATCCATATTCGGTGTTTCCGTGAGTGGGGTCCATCCCTGTCCCTATGCCCTGACCCTAAAGCCGGGTTTGATCCGGACCCTGCGAGCTGAGGGTGGTGTTTGCTGGGAGCAGGGGGATCCCCAAAACATATCCAGGGATCAACCCATGTGGGGAGTGGGGTGCTGGGGAGTGCAGGAGCACCCGCCCATGCTGGGACACATGGCCACAGACCCGGCCCCGCAAGCACGGATCTGGCCCCAGGACCCACCTGGGGTGTGTGGACACATGGGCTGCGGTTGGGCTGCTGGGGAAACTGAGGCACGGTGGACTGTGGGCTCCCCCGTCCACCCTGCCCGGTGGGCTTGCTTGCGCCGATTTCCCTTTCAATTGCAAAAATGGCTAAAAATGGCCATTTTTAGCAGAAACGTGGCAGGAGCCCAGCTTCCTGGCTCGCAAACAGCCACTGGAGCTTCCCCAGGGGGAAGGAGCCGGGCGGCTGCTTGGCCCCAGGGTGGTCCCTGGGCAATGCCCATCACCCAGCCCCGCGCCTGGGGCAGAGCCGGGGATGCTTTGGGGTGATTTTCTGCACCAGCAAAGCTGGAGAAACTGTGTCCCCAAGCCCAACGTGGCCCCAGGGACAGGCCACCCTTCACACACGCAGCAAAGGAGGGGACGCGGTGGGCAGGCGGGGGGGGAGCGGTTGTGGCCCATCGGGCTCTTAATGTTTCCTGGGAAATACCCGCCTGGAGCAGCTAGAGACTGTTTTTATTCCCTAAATCAGCGTTTTTTCATGGCATGGCTGAGTCCCTTTCCTCCCACTGATGTCCCCACCGGTTGGCCATGCACCCGTCGGTTTGGGAAGCCCTTCCATGGCCGGGGTGGGATGTGGGGGTG
>NW_009260618.1:43979-45243 GCF_000687185.1 Egretta garzetta | reverse complement strand
GCCTAAAAAGGAAGAGAGAGGGGGGGGGGGGTTATTTATTTGCTTTTTGGAAGGTTTTTGGGGGGGGGACTCCCACAGTCACACTGGGAGTTTGGAAAATGGAGCCTGTTCTGCAAAAACGCCAACGATACTGATTTTTTTTCCCTGTCCCTGGGGCGTATGGTTTGGGGCTGGTCCCCTAGCATGGGGGATCTCCTGCCATCGCACAGGATTTTGCAAAGAAAAGCATTTTTTTGGGGGGCACGGTTCCTGGAGCGCGCTGGGGCGGCAGCATGGGTGCTCTCCCAGCGACGCCCGGCCGGAGTCACCACGCCAGCGGGAAAAATCCCGGTGCGGCAGCGGCTTTCCCAGGCTCCGCTCCCTATCTGGGCTGCAAACGCTGCACGTGGCCGATCCGAAGGCAAGGAAACCTCTCGCTGCCACCAGCCCCGGGATGCGGGAGGCGAGGGGGCATGCGGGCATCCCCCCCTGGCCAGCAGCAGGCATGCGCCGCCGCCGCCGCGTTAATCATTGCCGTGGCACGGAGAGTCCGGGGCCGGTAAAACCTTGGCAACGCCGCATGCCTCAGCCTCTGCCTGCTGCAAAAGGAGGAACATTATGTCCAGAAATAAACATCATATGCTTTATTATTATAGCCGCTGGTGCGGCTCCCGGAGGGCACTGCTATTAATAGGATGAACCGGAGGATGTCGCTTGAGCGGGGCCGGCGCAGCCCGGAGGGGGGGTTCACGATGGGGCCGAATCTGCTGTGGTTGTGTGCGAACCCACTGCGAAGCATCCTCGGGCTCGGCCGATGACCCATTCCCAGTTCGGATGGCCCCGGCGCATCCCGCTGGAACCTTTCCTGCAGGGCATGGATGGGGCTGGATGGGGAAGGAGGGATAAGGCTTGTGCCACCGCACGTGCCTTGCTCTTGCTCCCCCCAAATTACCGAGCGCTTATAATAACTGGTGCTGGGAGTGGGGTCTCCTCCATGTCGGGGCTTCCCCCGCGGTGTTTGGGGTGCCTGGAGGTGTTCCACAGCTCGGGCTGTGCTGGGAGAGGTTTTTGGGGACCGAGCATCCGTGACACGGCTGCAGGATGGAGCCGGAAGATGCTCGGCGTGGGAAGCGGCCGTGCGGTGCGGTGCCGGGCGAGTGGGTCCCTGGGGTTTCTGGTGGCCCCGCTGTGCCCAGCTGTGCCCGGCTGCCCCGTGCCCATCCGGCCCCGGTTGAGTGGCCCGTTGTCATGACAACCTGAGAGGCTGGAGAAAAATAGCAAGTGG
>NW_009260618.1:41565-43867 GCF_000687185.1 Egretta garzetta | reverse complement strand
CCCCCCCAAGAAAAAAAAAAAAAGTTTTCTTGCTGCAAATCAGTTTGTCAGCCCCGGGATGGTGCCACGCCAGCAGCCACCCCCCAGTGCCAGGGTTTATTGCTGCACATGGCCTGTTTTGGTTTTTGTGCCTCAGTTTCCCCCGTGTGGAAGGGGTTGGCAGCTCCTCCCTGGCGCTCCATGATGCTGCCAAGTGATGAAACCCTCGAGGATGGGGACAACTTTGGGGCCAGGGTCATGTGATGGCTTTCTTCCAGCCAAGCCGGGCTATGGGATATGGGGACCAGGGATGGGACAAGGTCGGTACGGGGACATGGGGGATCAGGAGAAGGATGCTGAGCCCAGCCACACAGCCCTGGAGGAGACAAGGCCGGGGACAACTCCGTGCTCTTCCTGCTGCCTCCTCCATGCTGGCTGTGGGACATGGCCCATGGCGTGGGGGACATCTCCATGTCCTCATCACCCCTTTGGCATCGCTGGAGCTCCCTGTCGCTCTTGCTCTTCCCCTTTCCAGACTAAACAAACTGAATTCTTTCAGCTTTCCCTCATCAGTCATATTTTCCACGAAGGGCTCATTGCTCCCAGCTGCAAATCAGCTCTGTCCCCTCCTGGGCTGCGGGGACAGGGTCCAGCCCTTGGGATGGGATGGATCCAGCCCATGGAGCTGGGATCCAGCCTATAGGGTGGGATCCAGCCTGTGGAGCTGGGATCCAGCCTGTGGGACAGGACAGGGTCCTGCCCATGGGGACAGGGTCCAGCCTTTGGGACGAGGCAGCGAGCCCCCCCAGCCATGCTCCCTTGAATCCCCAAAAGTCGTCACAGCCAGCAACACCCAGGGGCACCCATCTCCGGCGCTGCAGGCTCACGCCCGTATTTCTGGCCATTGAGAGGGATGTAGAGGGGCAGGAGCACGAGTAAATACATGATTTTAGGGTTTGACCGTGGTTTTATTAACTTTTTCTGCACAAAGGGATGCAATTCCCGTGGCAGGGGTGGGGGGAGCGGGTGGCCCAGGAGCCCCTGGGAGCCCCCAGCCCCTGCCGCCTGCTGCCTTTTTCCAAAACATCTCCGCAAGTTTTAATGAAGCAGAGTCAGCCCGCAGGGACCACGAGGTCTCCTGGGATGCTCAGGGCGTGATCCCCAGCTGGGGACCGCTCCTGCAGAGCCACTGTGACGGTCCCCCCGGTCCCCAGTGAGTCCCCCTGGTCTCCAGTGAGTCCCCCCAGCAGTTAACAGTGGCCGTGGCTTGGTGATTTATCCCCAGGGTGAATTTTATGTCCTCCTCCAGCATTAGAATGTTTTTTTCCACTCTCATCTATCAGGTTCTGCTGCCCAAACAGGGACTCATGGTGACACCGGCGCTGCCCCTGCACGGGCTTCCCCGCGGCTCCGCTCACCCCCGTTTCCTTTTCTCTGTCCCCAAAGATCCTGTCCAACGTTGCCATCTACCTTTGCGCCATCACGGTGGGCACCATGTCCTACTACATGGCCGACCGCAAGCACCGCAAAGCCTTCCTCGAAGCGCGCCAGTCCCTCGAGGTCAAGCTCAACCTGGAGGAGCAGAGCCAGCAGCAGGTAGGAGCCACGGCTGGGCAAGGGGACAATGTGGGGACAGGGCAGGGGACAGCAACAGGCACCAAGGTGGCTTTGGGACATGGATAAGGCACCCGCAGCCTTCACCCTGCATGGTGTGGGGGGACCGTGGCAGGTGGCAATGGGGACAGGAGGACCCAAAGTGGGAAATGCATTTGCAGCTTTGCACCCCGTGCTCAGTTTGGGGACTCTCCATGTGACCGTCCTCTCCCAGGGCCTCCCAGCTCCTGCCATGGCCACCACCAAGCTGTCCCCATCCCCATGCACGGCCACGTGGCAGGTCCCCAGCCCTGTGCACACCCGCGTGGCGGATCCCCAGACACAGCCCTGCAGCGTGTCCCTGGGCACGGCCACACAGCGGGTCCCTGTCCCCAGGCACGGCCACGTGGCAGGTCCCTGTCCCCATGCAGGGCCATCTGGCTGGTGCCTGTCCCTGTGCACAGCCTTGGGGCAGATTCTCGGCGGTGGCCATGCAGCAGGTCCTTGTCCCCAGGCAGAGCCACACAGCAAGTCCTTGTCCCCATCCAGGGCCACACAGCATGTCCCCATCCCCAGGCGCAGCCACATGGCAGGTCCTTGTCCCCAGGCACAGCCATCCAGCAAGTCCTTGTCCCCCAGGCACGGCCACATGGCAGGTCCCCATGCCAATGCAGGGCCATGCAGCAGGTCCCCATCCCCAGGCACAGCCACACGGCAGGGCCCCCCTCAC
>NW_009260618.1:41026-41307 GCF_000687185.1 Egretta garzetta | reverse complement strand
ACGCCCACAGGGCCGGTCCCCCGCCCCAGGCACGGCCACACGGCAGGTCCCCATCCCCATGCAGGGCCATGCAGCATGTCCCCATCCCAAGAGTGATGCCCGCTGCGGCGCAGCCCCACGCACGCGGCTCTGCCAGCACCGTGCCATGGTGGCCCGGCAAGAGGAGCAGTCGGAGGGGGACAGGCGTCCTCGGTGCCAGCCGGCTCTTTCAAAGCTCCGTTGTCTCCAGCCGCTGTCCGGTGATGAGCTGGCCTAATTTTAGCGCCTTATCTGTGGCCCCC
>NW_009260618.1:35148-38080 GCF_000687185.1 Egretta garzetta | reverse complement strand
TGCCCCCAGCCGCTGTCCGGTGATGAGCTGGCCTAATTTTAGCGCCTTATCTGGGGCCTCTCTCCCCATTTCCCATCTCTTATCTTGTTGATCCGCTGCCAGCAATTTGCTCCCAATGGCAACAAGAGACACGTGGCAGGGCCGGGCCAGCGCCACCAGCATCGTCTCTGCTGTGAACCCTGGGTGGATGCTCTGATGTCTAATAAGGGGTTAGGACTAGGGAGGGATTTGGGTGATGGGGGCAAATCCTGGGGGATGCTGCGAGTGAGAGCACCTTCGAGGCCCCAGCTCGTGGGTTTGGAGGGGTATAGGAAGGAATTATTATCACATGAGCTCTGTTTCCTTAGGGAACTGAGCTAAAAATAGCCTGTGATCTTGCAGGAAAGGCTGCTGGCGTGAGGCTGAGTTGCTCGGGGCAGGGGGGGTGCAGGGCAGGGAGCGATGTTGGCCACTGGATCCATCCCTCCAGGCCATCCGTGGTGGCCGAGCCGGCAGCCCCACGGGCAGAGCTAAGGTTGACGGGAGCCGAGAGGAGCTGGGGAGCTCCCCACCGGCAGCCCCTGGGGATGGGGACGGGGATGGGGCCACAGCGCCCCAAGGTCCCCCAGGAGGATCAAGCCCACTTGGGGACATCGTACCCATTGCTGTCCCCGCCACAGCTGTGCATAGAACCCCCCCAGTCCCAGGGGAAACCCCACTTCATTAATGGAGTGAGTTACCTTGAGTGCAGATCCCCACGGCCAGCTGGGCAGCTCTATCCCTTCTCCGGCTCCGGGGCTGCAGGGCCAGCGGGGACAGCAATGGGTACAATGTCCCCAAGTGGGCTTGATCCTCCTGGGGGACCTTGGTCGAGTCCCACGCATGGATGTGGGGTACCCACTGCACTTTTAAATTGATAAATCCTCCCTGGTGTGGCTTAACCCAGCTCCATACACCCAGCCTTGACCCACCCCTGGGCAGGACACGCCGGGGAAGGTCACAGGGACTTTGGGGGACATCGGTGCAGACCCTGAGGTCACTCTCAGCACCATGTCCCAGGTTTAGATTTGGGCTGATAAAACTTGGTCAACCCAATGCATTTTAATTCTCAAGCTCCCAGCCAGGGGCTGGGCTCTGTATCGTGCCTGCAGAAGGCATCTGGGGTGCACAAGCGAATTTTGCAGCTCCTCAGCCGGTGTCCAAATAGGTGTGTGGGACTGTCCCTCCTTCCCACGGCTCCAGGGACAGGGTGGTGGCTGCAGTGCCCCAAAACTGCCACCCTCCCATCTTCCGCTGGCTGGGATTTATTCCCTCTTGCAAAAATCTCGATGGGAACCTGTAAATTAGGGAGGAAAATGGTAAAAGCAGTGGCTGGCATCCCCGGCAGAGCATCAGCAAGGGGGACCTGTCACCCCTGGGTACCTTCCCTTCACCCATGGGTGCAGGTTTGGAGTTGAGGTGATGGCTCCCAGCTCCCCGGGGTGCCTGGGACACCCCACTCTGAGCTTAGTTTCCCTGCCTGGAGGAAAAGCTCCTGTTTCAGCCGTGGCTTGATCCACCCGCTCCTTCCCCGTGTGTGGCCGAGAGGTTGGGCTAAAGGCCTGGCTGGGCCCTGGGGTCCTCTGGGGATGCCAGCTCCAGCAGCAAGGGCCCAGGAGCTTGGAAATGTCACTTTGCTGCTCTCTGCCCCCATGGAGAGGGGAGCGCTCAGACCGTAGCGCATGCACCATGTGTTTAGCCAGTGCATTTGTACCCTGCATTTCTACTGTGCATTTGCACCATGCATTTGTACCATGCATTTAGACGTGTTTGCACTGTGTAATTACACTGTGCATTTGCATGATGCATTTGCGTCATGAGTTTAGCCTGTGTGTTTGCACCGTGTGTTTGCACCGTGTATTTGCATCGTGCATTTGCACCCCGTATTTGCACTGTGCATTTGCATCATGCATCATGCATCTGGACTCTGCATTTGCACCCTGCCTCTGCATATTGACTTTGCATTTTCACCATTCATTTGCATTTAGATTTTGTGTTTGCACTGCACATTTGCACTGTGCATTTGCATTTAGATTTTGCATTTGCACTGCACATTTGCATTTAGATTTTGCATTTGCACTGCACATTTGCACTGTGCATTTGCATTTAGATTTTGCATTTGCACTGCACATTTGCATCATGCATTTGCACTGCACATTTGCACCATGCATTTGCATTTAGATTTTGCATTTGCACTGCACATTTGCACCATGCCTCTGCATTTAGATTTTGCATTTGCACCATGCATTTGCACTGCACATTTGCACCGTGCATTCGCACCATGCATTGCTGCACTTGGCATGGTCTTGGCTTTGCGTCGTGGTGAACTCCCTTCCCTGCCCCGTCCCCCAGGAGCGGCTGATGCTCTCCATCCTGCCCAAGCACGTGGCCGATGAGATGCTGAAGGACATGAAGAAGGACCCGAGCCAGAAGGAGATGCAGCAGTTCAACACCATGTACATGTACCGGCACGAGAACGTCAGGTAGGACCATCCCTTCACCGTGCGGGGAAAAAACCCTCCAGTTTTTGTGCAGAAATGTGCATTTTGCAGCCCTGGGCCAGGAAGGAGGGAGAGATTGGGGTGGTTTGCAGCTAAAGCGAAGGGTGATGGGGACGGCCACCAGCCACGCCACAGCTTGGGGCCCCTTTTTGCTCCAGCCATGGTTTGCAGAGCATCGCTTTCAGCCACCTCCCAAAACAGCCTTTCCTCTGGAGTGGGTGCCCCGGCAAAAAAGGAGAGCGGGGAATGGGGGGTGAGGGTGGGCACCGGGGCTGAGCCGCTCGCCCTTGCTCCCCGCAGCATCCTCTTCGCAGACATCGTGGGCTTCACCCAGCTCTCCTCGTCCTGCAGCGCCCAGGAGCTGGTGAAGCTCCTCAACGAGCTCTTCGCCCGCTTCGACAAGCTGGCAGCCG
>NW_009260618.1:34746-35006 GCF_000687185.1 Egretta garzetta | reverse complement strand
GGCGGGGTGTGTCCCCAGCCGGTGGGGGGGGCTGACATTGTGTGTCTCCCCCCCCGTCTCCCCCAGAAATACCACCAGCTGCGCATCAAGATCCTAGGCGACTGCTACTACTGCATCTGCGGGCTGCCCGAGTACCGGGAGGACCACGCCGTCTGCTCCATCATGATGGGGCTGGCCATGGTGGAGGCCATTTCGTAAGGGCTTTCTTCTCGGGGCGGGGGGGCCAGTCACCTGGTCACCCCCAGGGAGGGTCAGGGTGG
>NW_009260618.1:29972-33824 GCF_000687185.1 Egretta garzetta | reverse complement strand
CCCAGAACGAGCAGGAGCTCAACAAGCTGCTCAATGAAGCCTTGCTGGAGCGCGAGTCCGTCCAGGCGTGAGTCTCCCTGGCCGGCGGCGCGTCTCAGCTCAGCTCGGCAGGTCCCTGGTGCCGCTGAGTGGTGACGGGTGGTCTTGCCGGCAGGCTGAAGGGGAAGAGCACCTTCCGTCTCTCCATGCGCTTCATCGACCCTGAGATGGAGACACGCTACTCGGTGGAGAAGGAGAAGCAGAGTGGGGCCGCCTTCAGCTGCTCCTGCGTCGTCCTCTTCTTCACCGCTTTGGTGGAGGTCTTCATTGACCCCTGGTACAGTGAGAAGGTGGGGACGGGCAGCCCTGAGATGTGCTCAGTCCCACTGGGCTTCAAACTCATCCCCTTTTGGCAGGTTGGTGGCCAACTACGTGACCTTCGTGGTGGGGGAGATCCTGCTGCTCATCCTCACCCTCTGCTCGTTGGCTGCCATCTTCCCCCGGGTGAGACAGGACAGGCTCATGGTGATGGGACACCATGATGTCCCACCACTGTGTCCTCCTTGGGTGAACCCCTCCCCACTTTTCTCTCCCTGCAGGTCTTCCCCAAAAAGCTCGTGGCCTTCTCCACCTGGATTGACAGGACCCGCTGGGCACGCAACACCTGGGCCATGGCTGCCATCGTCATTGTCACCATGGCTGACATCATGGACATGGTGAGCCACCAGCCCGGGTGCCAGCAGGGCTGAGCCTGCTCCAGCCTCCATCCAGGCAGCCCATAATTGTGCACGGCCCCGTGCACGGCCGATCGTTAAAGCAATTAGCAAGGCTGCATAGCGGATGGGGGGGATTTTAGGTCAGGTACCCTCCTCCTGCTGTGTAAAGCACCCTGTCCTGTTGGGTGGCCATGCAGCCCATGGAGAGGTGCACCCCATCCCCATGTCCCCCTCCTCACCCTGCCCTCATGCCCCTAGCTCAGCTGCCGGCAGGACCATGGCAGGACGGGCAATGGGACGGCAGGGCCACCATGGCCAGGCGGCTGCGGGGAGCAGCCCAAGTACTACAGCTACATCGCCTTGCTGGCCTTGGTGGCCACCATCATGCTGGTGCAGGTCAGCCACATGGTCAAGCTGACCCTCATGGTGCTGATCACCGGGGCCACCGGCGCCGTCAACATCTACGCCTGGGAGCACATCTTTGACCAGTACGCCCGCCGCCGTGGCCAGCAAAGCATGTAAGGGATGGCAGGGGGTGGACATGGGTTGGGGGGTATGGCCGTGCCCACTGCCCACCCATGCCTCGCTGCCTCTGTTGGCAGGTCCTCGCTGGTCCCCTCCAAGTACTCCATGACAGCGATGATCTTCATCGTGATGCTCAGCTTCTACTACTTCTCTCGCCACGTGAGTGACTCACGCCCCCACCTGGGAAGCTCTCCTCCCCTCTACGTCTTCACCCTCAGCCCTCCCCTTATTTTTTACAAGCTCCAAGGCAGCAGGATTTGTCCCCAGCTGTGGACAGCATCATTGGCTCTTCTCCAGGGAAGGCCACCCAAGGAAGCCCTGCGTCAGTGCAGAGAGCACCTCCAGCTCACCCCCATGCTTAGGGGTGGGCAGTATGATGTGGTGGCCCTAAGGCCCATGCCTGCCCCATGAGGGTCCCATGTGCACCTCGGAGCAGGTCTCATGTCCCCAGTTAGGGCTTCACCTTGTCCCAGAGCCTCTCTCCAGGCTGTCCCCAACCCCAGACTGGCCCCACAGCAGCCAGGATACTCCCAGCACTGGAGAGGATGCCACTGGTGGGTGGGAACTGGGGGGTACAGCCATCTCCTCCCACCCACAGGTGGAGAAGCTGGCCAGGACCCTCTTCCTCTGGAAGATCGATGTCCATGACCAAAAGGAGCGGGTCTATGAGATGCGGCGCTGGAACGAGGCCCTTGTCACCAACATGCTGCCCGAGCACGTGGCCCGGCACTTCCTGGGCTCCAAGAAGCGGGATGAGGTGAGGGGCACATGGGAGAGAGGGATTTGCCCCCATTTTTTTGTGTGTGTGGGGCATCTGGATCTGGAACCTTTGAAGGTTCTGGCTGGGCATCTTTGGCTGGATGAAGATGATGTCTTGGCTGTGCAAGGTGAGGTTGCAGAGCACCCTCATTTATTCCACATGTGCCAAGGGAAGATGGCTTCACAGGAGGGTTTGGGTTTGCCAGAGGTGCTGGTGTGGGCACGTCCCTGGCTCACAGCCACCCCCCATCCTGTCCCCAGGAGCTGTACAGCCAGTCCTATGACGAGATCGGCGTCATGTTTGCCTCCCTCCCCAACTTTGCCGACTTCTACACAGAGGAGAGCATCAACAACGGGGGCATCGAGTGCCTGCGGTTCCTCAATGAGATCATCTCTGACTTTGATGCGGTGAGTTGGGATGGAGCCGGCCACAGGGATGGCATGGGGTTTGGCCAGACCTTCCCTCCCTGCCCCATCTGGGGGCAGAAGGACCTGCCGTGGCCCTGGGGTGCCTGAGGGTCTTGTCTCCACGGCTCAGCTCCTGGACGAACCCCAATTCCGGTGCATCACCAAAATCAAAACCATCGGCAGCACCTACATGGCTGCTTCTGGAGTGACCCCCGATGCCAATGCCAACGGCTACAGCGCCAAGGTGAGGAGTCCCTGTGGTGGGGGGACAGCGGGCGAGGGGTGGAGAGGCCTGACCCGCGCTGCCCTTGCAGAAGGAGACCCTCTCAGATAAGGAGCGCTGGCAGCACTTGGCCGACCTGGCTGACTTTGCCTTAGCCATGAAGGTGACGCTGATGAACATCAACTACCAGTCCTTCAACAACTTCATGCTCCGCATAGGTGAGTCACAGAATCACGGAATGGTTTGGGTTGGCAAAGCCCTTTAAGCTCCCCCAGCCCAAGCGTTCCCCTACCCCTGCCATCCCACCCCCAAACCCTGGCCCTCAGCACCGCCTCTGCCCGGCTGTTAAATCCCCCCAGGGCTGGGGACTCGACCCCTTCCCTGGGCAGCCCCTTCCAGTGCCTGACAGCCCCAAGGGGAAGGAATTGTTCCCCATGGCCAACCTCACCCTGCCCTGGCACAACTTGAGGCCATTCCCTCTTGCTCATGAGCATGGGGCAGGGTCTGCCTCAGCATCCCCTGTCCCTCCTTCCCTGCGAGTGGTGGGTCACTGGGCAGAAGCTGTAGTTCAGCAGCTGAAGGCAGCAGGGCTGGGGGGGGGACACACACCTCATTGCCCCAACTCATCCCCTGGGACAGACTCTCCTGCAGACCAGGACATCCCGTCCATGTCACCAGGCATAGAGGTGACATCTACTCCCCGTCTCGCACAGGCATGAACAAGGGGGCCGTGCTGGCGGGCGTCATCGGTGCCCGCAAGCCGCACTACGACATCTGGGGCAACACGGTGAACGTGGCCAGCAGGATGGAATCCACCGGCGTGATGGGGAACATACAGGTGGGGTGATGAGGGGGGGCACAAATCAGCAACCTATGGTGGGGCTGCAGCCCTTGGAAGACCCCAGGCTTTGGGTGGGAGGGGGAAAGCGCTGGCAGGAGCACATGGGAGGGTTGGGGCTGGCTGAGGGGCTCCCCCAAGTAGGGGGGCCAGGGCAGGGTGAGGCACCCCAAGACAATGGGGCAGGTGGGTAGACCTGTTGCCCGAGTGGCATGGGGGGGTCCCTGCACCCCGTACCAAGGACCCCTCCGGGCCTGCCACCACGTCTGCTTGTCCCCGCAGGTGGTGGAGGAGACCCACCTCATCCTGAAGGAGTACGGCTTCCGCTTCGTGCGCCGGGGAGCCATCTACGTCAAGGGCAAAGGGGAGCTGCTCACCTTCTTCCTCAAGGGCCGGGAGAAGCA
>NW_009260618.1:28818-29446 GCF_000687185.1 Egretta garzetta | reverse complement strand
TCCGTTCCATCCCCGCGGCGGGCCTCGTGCTCGTCCGGACGCTGCCCCGCGGGTGCTGCTGTCGCTTTGCTGTCCCTTGATGGAGGAGAGGACCAGGGACTGGCCGAGCGCTAAACCCGCCGCTGCCAGGGCCGGGGAGCGAAGGCAGGCCCCCGCAGAGTGTAATCACGCCGCTAGTTTCTTGAATAGAAGCAGTTGAATTTCAAAGCCTTGATTCTGCGCCTGCTTTCTTCCGGGGTTTGGGCTGCGGCGAGAAGGATTTGATCGCCTTTCCGAGGGGGTGCGGGTTTTGGAGGGGTCCCCAAAGGCACCTCCAGAGGCAGCCCCGCTGTGGGTGTTCGTACCCTGGGATACGACCTGGCGCTGCGGTGGGTCTTATGGCCCAGACCTGCCTCTCTCTGTCCCACACAAACAGGGGGGTGTGCCCAAGATCTGGGGCTAAGCCTGGCTTTGCCACAGCCAACTCAGTTCCCACAGATTTCCCCCAAAGCCTGGTCCAGACCCTCACCCCAGGGCTTTGCCTCAGCTACCTCAGTTCCCACAGATTTCCCCCAAAGCCTGGTCCAGACCCTCACCCCAGGGCTTTGTCTCAGCCCCCAAAGCCTGGTCCAGACCCCCACCCCAAGGC
>NW_009260618.1:27994-28339 GCF_000687185.1 Egretta garzetta | reverse complement strand
TAAATTATCCAAAACCCCCCGCCCCCCCCACGGGGAGCCAGTGAATGCTCACCCCGCACTCGCCCCCCGAGCCGGCAGCTCTTCGAAAGCAGCTCCAGGCGGGAGGTGCCAGCCCCGCGAGCCTCCCCCCCCGAGGAGCCCCGAATACCGGGGGCAGGAGGCACCGCTGGGAGCTGCGACCCTCGAAAGGCAGAGGTTACATCTAAATGGGCTGTGCGGTTCAGTCTGGACACGGAGCTCTAATAATTACAGAAAAAATTAAAATTATCAAGCTTTATCACCCAAGGGACTGGCATAAAAACGAGAGAGGAGAAAATACTGTCGTTCAATCCACATGACATTGGC
>NW_009260618.1:27185-27972 GCF_000687185.1 Egretta garzetta | reverse complement strand
AACCCCATCGTAAGGCCAAAAAAAAATATTTTCCGTTGATTTCCTTTTTTTAAACACCGCAATTTCGGTAACGCAAACCTTTTTATTAACGAGTTTTTAAAGCACTATTATGATACAGCAAGTTTTTAAAGATCTGATCCAGACTGGAAGCACAACAACGGGACACCAGCAAAGCTGCCCCGTGCCTGAAGGGAAGGAAAGAGCACGCGGAAAGCCATGGCTGGTGTGAAATTTTCTGGAAAGTTCGGTGTTTGTGCTGGAGGGGGGGGAACACCGCCCGCACGGGGGCACGGGCTGCTGCTGGCAATAACTAAACCTCGCCTCCGGCCCTCGACCCCTTCCAGCTCCTAACCCGAAGTCCTTTCGTGACTGCAGCAAGCAGGGCAGGGATTGTTCCCCTCGTTTTGAGGAGCACTGGATAAGTGCACGGGCGCTGCCCCGAAGGCGCTGAGATCTTGGAAGCTTTAACATAATTTCTCATTCCAGCCATCAGACGTTCCCTGCAGCCGTGGAATTCTGCGGCAGCAACCGCAGGGCTCAGCACCGGAACAAGCAAATAGCTCAGCACCGAGGAAAGATCATGTGCAACGACAGACACCCGAAAGCCGCACGGAAACATTGCTCTCGAGACTCAAACCGGGCCAACTGCTCCCCGGGGGGCCCCCCGCCGCAGCGCCGCAGTCCACGGAAAACATTTGCATTTCGAGATGGCTCCCCGCAGGCGGGGGAGCTCGGGGAGAGGTGTTACTGGGGAGAGCCAGGGCGGCTTACGGCGCTCCATCCCCGC
>NW_009260618.1:21087-27124 GCF_000687185.1 Egretta garzetta | reverse complement strand
GCCCCCCGCCCCTGGGAGCGCGGCGGGAGCGTCCGCTGGCCGACGGGAGCGGACGGAGCAGTGGGGAAAGGAAAACCATTATTGCTGGCATAAACCCATTGACTTCTCATTCTTCCCTTGTCCCCGGAGAGCTTTTCACTCTCCCTCACCATACAGTTTTTCTTCTCAGAACCCTTCTCTCTCCTTCCTAACCCTTTGCGTCCCGCGGCTCCCCCAGGGGATTTGATGGCTGCAGAGAGCGCAAGCGCCTTAAGAAACACCCGCTGCTGAAGGGAGAGGACAGCAAGGTGGGAGCCTCTGCCACCTCCTTGCACTCTCACCTCGGAAGATGCTGAATTTTGTGAGCAAAGGCAGAACTTCACCTATAAAGGGACGGCTACTGCAAGGAACGGAGAGGGGGAACTGGTGATGCAGCACACAACTGCTCATCACAGAATGTTTTGGGTGGAAAGGGACCCCTAGAGCGCACCCAGCCCAACCCCCCTGCAGGAGCAGGGACACCTTGAACCACATCAGGGTGTTCACAGCCCCATCCAACCTGGCCTGGAATGTTCCCAGGGATGGGGCCTCCACCCCCTCTCTGGGCAACCCCTGCCAGGGTTTCACCACCCTCACTGGAAAGAATTTCTTCCTTAGATCCAGTCTAAACCTCCCCTGCTTCAGTTTAAAACCATCCCCCCTTGTCCTGCCCCAGCTGGCCCTGCTAAAAAGCTTGTCCCCCCCTTTCCTCTGGGCCCCCTTGAAGCCCTGACCGGCCGCACTCAGCTCTGCCCGCAGCCTTCTCTTCTCCAGGCTGAACACCCCCAACTCTCCCAGCCTGGCCTCAGAGCAGAGGGGCTCCAGCCCTCGGAGCATTTTAGTAGCCCTCCTCTGGCCCCGCTCCAACAGGTCCATGTCCTCCTGGTGCTGAGGGCTCCCGAGCTGGACGCAGGGCTCCAGGGGAGCTCTCCCCAGAGCAGAGCAGAGGGGCAGAATCCGCGCCCTGCTGGCCATGCTTCTCCTGATGCAGCCCAGGGTAGGGTTGGCCTCCAGCCTAACTGCAAGCCAAGGAGCTCGCAGAAGCAGGCCTGAGACCGTGACGGAGGGTGGAGAAGCGAGACTGTTAGTCCCAGCTGCTCTGCGCAGAGCTCCATCTAGCTGCACCTTGGTCCCTGTGCTCCGCAGCCCAGCCATAGCGTGGCTGGAAACGCAGGGAGACAGATGGGCAAACGATTCCTCAAGCCCAGTCTGGGATTTGTAATAATCAGCCAGAAAATAGTGTGGATCCAGAATTAAGCTGTGCCCCGGCACTGGGGCTGCACAAGACACTCAGCGTTGCAGTCAGCCAGGACAGGGGAGCGTTACCAACACAGAGGAGGGGGAGCTGGTGGTGTCAGGGAAAGGTTTTCAGGCAGAGATCTTTGTTAAGAGTATTTAGATCTTTGTTCCGAGTACTTCACAGTGTTCCTGGCCCTCTCAAAGGGGTCATAACCCTCGCTCCCGCCTCTCTTCTCTCCGCTGTTGCACTGTGGCACATGCCAACACACCTAATAGCACAGCAGGGGCAGGTAGGGCCCAGCTGCACGACGCGAGACATCCCAATGCCAGGCCTCAATTAGTCATTTATCTAACTGCATCAAGAGAGAGAAATTCCCGGTGCTGCAAAGATCCTGTCGTATTTGCCTACAAGTAACTCCCACCCTATGGAAAGATCACGGGGCTGGGTGCCAGGTTTTCAAGGACTGGAAACAAGTCCAAGGCCAGAAGTCGACCGGAACAAACCATCACCACGACTGAGACTGATGGCGTCCGAGCCTCCGGCTGCGCTTGCTCGCCAGGCTCTCCCACAGAGCACGCTAGCACTGACTGCACACAACATCTTCTATAAGCTTTTCTCCCTCAGAAGTATGACAGCTTGCTCCCTTTAGTCCCCAAACTCAACTAGAAGGAAACCCCATCCATCTGCAGACCCACACTATGGTCTGGACCTGCCCCCCCCGCCCCCGGCTGTCGACTTACGTGCGCAGGAAACGACGACTTCAGTGGGGAGGCTGCAACAGAGATCGCCGTAAAGCAGCCGCACGTTGAACGGGAAGGTCTTGCTTTTACTTGACACGTTGTAATTGAAGACCAACAAGTTACACAAGGAGTTCCTCTGCAAGGTTCCTTCTATCTGGTGTGAAAAGTGTTCCTGGGGAGGGGGGGGGGGGGGAACAACTTCTGAAACACGAAGCTCCCATTAGCTGGGAGTTTGTGGAGCGCAGTGCCCCAACCCTCCAAACCATGCCTATATACTGTACATCATTCTCTGGAGATCTTCAACCCCCGCCTGGACGCTGTCCTGTGCCCCCTGCTCTGGGCGAGCCTGCTTGGGCAGGGGGGTGGCACTGGGTGAGCTCCCGAGGGCCCTGCCAACCCTTGCCATGCTGGGATTCTCACTTGGGAGAGACTTAACTAAACCAGTGCTCGTGCGCACCCTTACGCCATGTCCTCCAGCAGCTTTTTACAAGATCACAGCTATTTCAGCGTAGGCACCTCTGGAGTCTGGCAGTAAATTTTAAATGAGTACTTGGATATTGTCTGGTCACACGACAATCGATGCAATGGGCAACCCAGTTGATACTCACACAATAATCTGTAAGTTCTAAAAAGCAGAACTGCGAGCGCTCCACATAAAGAATTCCGCCCAGATTCCCCCTAGCACTTCAGACATTGGTACATCAAAGGGAAAAGGATGGTTGAACACCACTGCTGTGGCCACTGGTACCTGTAACTGGTCTGCCTGGTACCTCCTCCCCACGTAAGCGTTCAGGTGGTCTGACAGGACAGACAAGAAGCGTCTGATGTCCGTCTGCAAGTACTTCTTGGCAATCTGCTCCAGGGGGATGAAGATGGGGATGGAGTGGCGGTGAATCTGCACCTCTGGCTTGGTGAGCAGGTCCAGGTAGTAGGAGTCCAAGTAGGTGCCCTCGTAAGCCGTGCTGATGCAGAAACACACTCCCCGCTTGGTCAGCTTCCCGCTGATCCCTTGGGCCCAGAGAGGGGGTTTACTCAGCGCTACTCTTAACTCAGCACCCCAAGGCAACGCAGACCGCAAGAGGGGCCGCGTCCTCTTACTGTGCTAGCGCGGGGAGCTCCCGCCGAGGATCGAAGACTTGCAAGAGTTTAGGGACATAACACAGAGGAAATTTTTAACAAGGGACCTCTAACGAGTTAAAGTGGCTGAACGGTTGCTTAAATTCCTGGTAACTGAGTTACGCTGCCACTTCCAAGCACGGTCCTGGCTCCAGCACAACAGGGAGAACAGGCAGCCCTGGGGGGAGGAAGGCAGCACTTCATTGCCCCAAGGAGAGCAGGAGTGCTCACAGCGGGGCTCAGCCTGCCTGCATCAAGCAGGACTCATGTCCTTGCACCATCCAGAAGACAGAGCAAAGGAGATTCTCATTGGAAACCTAAATGTTTTGGTTTTTTTTTTTTTAAAAAGCTCAGGAGCAGATGAAAAGAGAGTGCTGAGCTCACAAGCTTGCTTGGAAGACCCAGACCCATTGGATATTTAACTGCCTGATTCTCAAAGATTTCATAGTTACATGTTTTCAGGAATCTAGACCTTAGCTTAAGCAACACAGTTCAGTAAGTAACAGTTCCTGCAACATCCCAGAGGCCTTCTGTGAAAGGCAGGGAATTACAAGGTAATGGCTCTTCCAGCACCGTCAGACTCTAAAGGCTCCAAGCACAACAGCAGCACCGTTAATGGGGAAGTTACACTTCACATCAGGCTCGTTTTCCAAAATTTAGCACCCCAGAAACGCAGCCATTGGCAGAACACACGCAAATCTCGAGACATTACCTGTGAGGTAAAAGAGCTGCAGCATGGCCTTAACGCTTTTTATCTTCCACTCCAAAACAGCCCGAGCACTGGGCTGCGCCGGATCCAACGCGACTCCTTCTTTCCCAAGTTGCTACAAAAGCCGGAAGAGAAGAGGAGTCAGAAATCGCTGACACAAACGTGTCACCTGTGGGAAACAGAGTCAGGCTACAGAGAAATAACCCGGCACTGAGAAAAGCGAGATGGCATTTCAAGCAGAATTGGGGAGAAATGAAGCAGAAGAGGGGAGAAAAAGTTGAGAACAAGAGTTTGGAAATGGCTGCATGACCTCCAAGCAAGCAGACCTAGCAGTTCTGGACTATGTGGTACTGAAAACAGGGGACACCAGGACTATATGTCACTTAAAAAGAGAAAATTAAAAAAAAAAAAAAATAGTTGACTCTGTATGAATCACCTAGGTAAAGCCACCCCCTGAGAGCATGAGCACACCAGAGCCTCTGCCTGATGTCTGCAGCGAGCCCCTTCTCACCCCCTTTTGCTGCAGGTCCACCTTAGCCCGCAGCTCATCCCTCTGGAGTCTCAGCTCCTGCACTCTCGCTTTCAGCCTGGCCAGCTTCTCTTCTTGCTGCTCCCTTTCCTCCTGCTTCATGGCTGCCTGATGAGCCCGCGTCTCCAGCATTTCCAGGTGAGCAAACACCCCTGCGAGGAAAACACACGACACGCTCAAAAATCCAGGCTGGGATTATTAGCGGCCTGCACTGCGGACCCAAACAAATTATGTCCAGTGCAGGTACGTAAAGAAACCACTTAAAACAGCTTTTCAAAGGGGCAGGGGACAGGCAAACATCTGGTGAAGAGGCTTTGGGGAATTTTAATCAGCAAGGCTGAGTGCCAGCAGACCCTAAACACTGGGGTGCTCCACACCAGGTAGCTACGCTCTGGAAAAGCAGAGTAAGCTTTCCCCAAAATCCTAAGAGATCTGCAATTCCCAGTTTTACTTCTAAGCCCATCTGCAGAGCGGCAAAGTGGCTTCTCTGAAGCCCCCATACCCCAAATTGGCTGAGAGTGACTCAAGACATGTCTGGGCGAGCCAGGGGGTCACATCTGGCCCTGAGTATTTCAGGATTCAGCTCCCACAGGAGGACGTACTTTGCACTTGGCCACAGAATCACAGAATCACTTTGGTTGGAAAAGACCTTTAAGATCATCGAGTCCAACCGTTAACCTACCCCTGCCATCCCACCACTAAACCCTGTCCCTAAGCACCTCGTCTGCCCGGCTTTTAAATACCTCCAGGGATGGGGACTCGACCCCTTCCCTGGGCAGCCCCTTCCAGTGCCTGAAAATTTTTTTTTTAAAAAAACAAAACAAAACAAAACACCTCCTCTACTTTGGAGCATTTGATGAAGGTGTATTTTTTAAAAAAAAAATAATAAAAAAATACAATTCCTCCACCTCAGAGCGTTTGATGAAGGTGTGACTCATCAGCATCTTCAGATCTGCCCGTTCTACTGGATTTTTAATTAAGCATTTATTTACAAACTCCTGGAAATCTTGTGTGAAAACTCCATTCGGCAGCTTGGGAGGTGGCTCATTAATTATATAATCCAGCAGTTCAAAGATGGCCATTGCAGGCCGGCTGTCCATCCCATGGCCACTGATGGGGCGTCCTGGTGGCCTGGCCCGTGGCGAGATGCTGTGAGACTCTCCCTCTGCCGCGTCCACCACAGGACGGCCAAATATTGCTTCCAGATCCTTGGAGTCTGGCGGGGGATTGGGTACCAGCTCCACTAATGACAGACCCATGCTCCAAACGTCGGACTGGACTGAGTAGTGGGTGCCCTGCAACCGCTCAGGAGACATGTAGGACCGAGTTCCCACAAAAGAGTTTGGCTTGGAGTCAATGAGCTGACCCCGAAATCACACAGCTTAATCTCTCCTGGAGAATTAACCAGGATGTTAGAAGGCCATCCCACACCCCGCGCCCCAGGCAGCTCACCGTCTGGTGAATACGCTTTCCCTTCCTCCATCTTCCCTCGCCAGCTCTCCGGCGCGTGAGAAGGCAGGCGTCAGCCCTGGGGCGACGTGGGGGCAGCGAGAGCTCTTCCTCGGGGGGGACGACGACCTTCCTCTTCCTTGGGGGGACACACACACCTTCCTCTTCCTTGGGGGGGAGGACGACGAACTTCCTCTTCCTCGGGGGGGGGGCGCGACCCACTCCCCCCTTCCCCC
>NW_009260618.1:17626-18639 GCF_000687185.1 Egretta garzetta | reverse complement strand
GGACCCCTGAGGGACACCACTCGTCACCGGTCTCCATCCAGACATCGAGCCATTGACCACTACCCTCTGGACACAACCATCCAGCCAGTTCCTTATCCACCGAACAGTCCACCCATCAAATCCATAGCTCTCCAATTTAGAGAGAAGGATGTTGTGGGGGGCCGTGTCAAAGGCTTTGCAGAAGTCCAGATAGATGACGTCCATTAAACCCTGCATTTCTGGAGGTTTACAACCTGTGTGGGCTCGCAGCCCCCAGCTCCTGCAGGACCAAAATGCCGTTTGGGTAAGACACGAAGCAATGGGGATGGCCCAACCTCGCGCCCGTGTGCCCGCAGCTGGCCACCTCCCTGCCCTGGCCACCGTCCTTGGTGTGAGCTCTCGCTTTGCCCCTTCCCCACCACCCCTGCCGGGTAGCCCAGCGCCGCCTCGCCCCCCAGCCCTCACAGCAGGCTCTGTCTCTCCCCAGGCTCCGGATGAAGCCGCCCTGACGACGCTGGCAGAGACCCTGAAGCAGCACGGCGTCGACCACGAAGTGTGGACTGAGCAGCCTGAGAACGTGGCCACCTGCCTGGCGCTCAGGCCTTACCCGAAGGACCAAGTGCACCAGCACCTGAAGAAATTTAAATTGTTGAAGTGAGCCCGACGGGGCACGGGCAGCTCCCCTCCTGCGCCAGAGCCGAGCTCACACCGGGCAGGCGCCCGGAGGAAAGCTGCTGTGTCCCGGGAGCGCTGTGCTGGCGCTCAGCAGCCAGGTAGTCGGCTCCGTGCGTGCTGATAGCGGTTACGTGGTGTGGAGGGGCTCTTTGGTGGGGAGGATTAAATGTTACTCTGTGCAGAAAGGGGCTACGCGTTGTATTAATCCACTTTCTGCATGCCGTTGATGTGCTTGTGGGTCATCCCACCGCCCAGCGCAGGCAAACTTCTGGGTTCTGCCGTGCTTGAAAATGTCTCTGCTGCTCTTTAGGGGCGACTCTTCCCTTGGGCAGCCCTTGGGGCTTCCCTGTCCATCTGTC
>NW_009260618.1:15587-16751 GCF_000687185.1 Egretta garzetta | reverse complement strand
CCCCTGCTGCGGCGCTGGTTTAATGTTTTGGTGTTAAACCCCCGCTGCAGCGCTGGTTTAATGCTTTGGTGTTAAACCTCCGCTGTGGCGCTGGTTTAATGCTTTAGTGTTAAACCCCTGCTGCGGCGCTGGTTTAATGTTTTGGTGTTAAACCCCCGCTGCAGCGCTGGTTTAATGTTTTGGTGTTAAACCCCTGCTGCGGTGCGGGGGAGCGCTCGCCCACAAAACCCCACGTAGCCCCTGCTGCCGGGGGGCTACTGCAGCCGGGGAGGGCAGGATCCGTCCCGGGCCGTGCTGCAGGCTGAGGGTTTAAACCTGCCCCTGAGCCGCTTTCGCAGCCCGCCGGACCCCCAGCTTTAAAAAAAACCCCACGGGGAGCAGCGCTGTGGCACAGGGTCTGCTCCCCTCTTCCCGGTGCCCACCGTCTGCGCCGCGCTCCGGCGGTAAATCCGGTGACTAATAACCACAGGCACAGGCTCTACGTATCCGTGTATTTTCTCTGCAGCGCTTTGGGATTTAAAACGTGGGGGTTTGCCACCAAACACGGCACGGCGGCCGATTTCCAGCTCCCCAGAGGTGAAAGAGGGGGTTCCTGGTGAGAGGACGGTGCGACCCCCCGGCTGCCCACGCCTCCGGCACCGCTCCGGCATCCCCGTCGGCACAGAAACAACAAAACATAAGCTGGCAACTCCCGGTCTCTTTTTTTTTTGTTTGTTTGTTTGGGTTGATACAGCTGGGCTTACGGTGCCGCTGTGTTGTGCCATGCTCTAGTGACTCAGGTTAAAAGTGCCACTGAGATTTTATACACTGCAGCACTCATTAAAAAGTCTTAATTTGTCATGTTCGTCAACCTGTTGGGGGCTTTTTTTTTTGTTTGTTTGGTTGGTTGGTTTTTGTGGTGGGTTTTTTTTTTTTGTCATCTTTTAACGCTTGCAAAAGTCACTCAACAAAGCTACACGTTTTTCCACACACCAGCGCGATTTTTTTAGAGAGGGAAAAAATAAAACCCCAACCCTGTAACCACCCTCCCCCCCTAAAAGTCAGCGGTGAATATTAAAAGCGACCCCCAACTAAAAGAGAAGAACCCAAATTTATACAGAGCTCAGAGCTATTTACAGTGACAGGCTTGAGGGGAAAAAAAAATAAGCTATCTCCCAACAGAGA
>NW_009260618.1:14829-15253 GCF_000687185.1 Egretta garzetta | reverse complement strand
ACGCTTGCTAGAAAAAGCTGATTGTACGCACAAGCGGGCGGGGGCGGAGGGGAGAGAAGGGCTTTTGTTTTAAGCGTGAATAAAAAAACGGCTTTTTCCCCGCAGAAGTCCAGCGCCGATCCCCTTCCGTGCCCCGCGCCGAGACGTGATCAGTGACAGATCCAGCTGAAACTGAGATTGCTCTTCCTCCTCCTCCTCTTCCTCCTCCTCCTGCCGCCGCCGCAGTCCTCCAGCTGCCTTCTCCCCCTCCCCGCCTCCCCGAGAAACCTTCCTCTGGATTAAGAAGCCAGCAAAATGATTACAAAAATAAGAATCATCTGTAATTTTGGCTTGAGAAACCGACTGTCCCGCCTCGTTGCTTTGCCGACATCCAACGCTTCTTTAAAAAAAAAAGGAAAGAAACCAAAAAAAGGGGGGGGGGGAG
>NW_009260618.1:7992-13568 GCF_000687185.1 Egretta garzetta | reverse complement strand
TCACGGCAGCGGCGTAAGCTTTGATGCAAAGAGGGTTTGTGAGCGGCACCGACATCCCCAAGGGCTGGCCGTCACCCAGCGCTTCAACCCGACCCCGGCAGCCCTGGTGGAAACCAAGCGTGCCGAGCCGGGAGGGCCAGGGACGTTCAGCCTTTACGGGGGGAACCCGTCCAACTCCTCGGGGTACCTGAGATGTGCTTAGCAGTTTCTTACTGACCTGCGCCCCATCTGCTTCTGTTTTCAAAAGGTCAGTGGAGGAAAGCTGGTTGCAGTAAAGGCCCGCGGGTCTCAGCGCCGGGTCATTTACCTGTCAAAAGCAAGATCCAGGCTCAGCCGGGGCTCCTGGATGCTGGAGGGGCACTCGCCGCCCTCTCGAGCTGAGTTTGGGGGGATACAGGGACCGCAGATGGGGCAGAGCAGGGGAACCGACATCCTCCATGGGCTGTGGGGTTTTTGGGGGGGATCGGTGGGGGGCCCTGTTTCGCCTTTCTCCCCACCTTTGCCTTGGGTTGCTGGTGGCTCCGAGGGCATCACGCCCCCCCCAGGGAGCACGAAATGCCACCCAGCTGCTCAGCGAGAGGGGTAAAAGCCACCGGCTCAGCCCGTGCGCCGTGGCCAGCTCAAGGAAGGGACCAGCCTCCTCCTCTGCCGAGCCCTGCGGCTTTTCCCCAGGGAGGCTCCAAGCCCTGTCCCGCAACGCTCCCATGCAAAACCAACGAGCCAAGCGTGTCCTCTAGGAGCATAATGGCGCTGAGACAAACCCCGGCAGCTAAAAAAGCTGGAGGCAGCCCAGGGAGGATCTCACCAAAGGGCTGGGACAGCGGAAAGGGTCCTGTATCCAACTGTTCCCATTCCCCGTTTCCCAGCCCCAGCTTTCACAGCTCCCTGGGGATGCACGGCTACAAATGGACCTGTTGCCAGCCCGCTGCACAGGCTGGAGGTGCCAGAGATGCTCGGCACATCCCTGCACCCCCCCAAGGACACAGGGGACACCCCAGGGCACCAGTGGCCTTGGGCTCCAGCACAGTGGCAGTGCCAGGGGAGGCAGCCAGACCTTTGCTGCTTCCCCCACTTTGGGCACCAGTACCCCCAGGGCCGGAGAAGTGAACACTGAACCCCTGGGAGCTTGCTGACCATCCCAGGAGCGGGGAGACCTGATTACGGCCTTTCAGTACCTAAAGGGGGCCTATAGGAAAGAGGGGGAAAATCTTTTTAGTAGGGCCAGCTGGGACAGGACAAGGGGGGATGGCTTTAAACTAAACCAGGGTAAGTTTAGACTGGATCTAAGGAAGAAATGCTTTCCAGTGAGGGTGGTGAAACCCTGGTAGGGGTTGCCCAGAGAGGGGGTGGAGGCCCCATCCCTGGGAACATCCAAGGCCAGGTTGGCCGGGGCTGTGAGCAACCTGATGTGGTTCAAGGTGTCCCTGCTCCTGCGGGGGGGATGGGCTGGGTGGGCTCTGGGGGTCCCTTCCAACCCAAACCATTCTGTGATTCTATGATTCTCTGATGATGGCGCAGGACTGACCTGCTCCGAGCACATGGAGTTCATCCCGGGCATCTGCAGCGAGTTCATCTGCATCTGTCCGGCCATGGGGTTCATGTTCTGGACGTTGGTGTTTCCTCCCGCCATGGAGACGGTGATGCTCATGTTGTTGTACATGCCCTGCTGAGCAGGTGCCGGCTGACTCTGCCCCGCTTGGCTGAATACGCTGGGAGAGAGAAAAAAGCATTACCTGGGTGTACGTGGCAGTGGGAGGCACCTCGAGGTGTGTGCCGAGCCCCGGGGGTGGCCTGAGCCATGCTGAGGCGGTGCTGAGGGCCAGGGTTTGGGGGTGGGATGGCAGGGGTAGGGGAACGGTTGGGCTGGGGGAGCTTCAAGGGCTTTGCCAACCTAAACCAGTCTGTGATCCTATTCTATAAGGCTTAATGGGCACGGAGGCTGGGAGGAAGGAAGGTGGCCACCGTGGAGCATCCTCCCTCCGCTCCTGCTGTAGCAGGAGGCTCCTCGGTGTGATGGGGTAGAGCAGGAGAAACACCAGTGCCAAGAGAGGGATCACTGCAGGGCTTTGGGCTGGATTAAGGCTCAGTCAGATGGAAAGCCCTGGTCTACATGACACCAAGCTCTCCCCTTCATGCTCCTTCCAGTGCCCTCCTCGGCACCCGGCCGTCCCTACTTCTGCCGAGGCAGGAGGACAGCTCTCCATCAAAGCACCCCACCTCCACCGAGCTCCCATCTCACCCCCCCCCGCCCCGTAACTCCCTGCTCCTGGTTCCTTTTTGCCGCCGCGCGGAACAAAAGACACAAAGCACAGCATCTCCCAGGAGAGCTTTTGGCTGGTTTTTTCCTCTTCCCCCCGCCCCCATTTCTGGAGATCTGAAGCTCCAACCTGACTCATAAGTCTGGTGACTCTTCCCATTTGCTTCCCTACGTCAGAGCTGGACACGCCCGAAGAGGGCCACGCAGTGACCTGGGACTGCTGGTCTTGACTCAACTTATTGTCATGTTTCCTAAGCCCACTTTCACGAGACGTAATTAAACCACCCTAATTACAAGCCAAAGACCTGCATCGTGTCTTACTCGATGCACGTGCTCGTGCATTTAAATGCTGTGGGCTTCTGGCTGCCTCCGAGGCAAAGATGAGGATAGGGCTGATGGTGACTTCTGCGGGATGTCATGGTAGGAGGACACAGCCTGAGCTCAGCACGCATCCTCAGCCAGGTGTCACCTACAGGCACCTCCCACCACCCTACCAGGGGACCATCACCCCGCTGTCACCTTGCTGCCTTCTCCCTGTGTCACCCGTGTGCTCCAGGTTACCCCCCCCATGCTCTTACTTGCTGTTCCCCATGGCTCCTTGCTGCCAGGTCTTCATGTCAGGCGACTGGTAGCCCGGTGTTGGCGGAGCAGGTTGCAGCATGGGGCTTTGCGAAGGTGGGAGCTGGGGTGACATCAAGGGGCTGCTGGGGCTGAGTGACGGAGCAAAGGCGGGTTCGCTTTGCTGACCCATTCCTGGGGAAGGACAGAGGGCGTCAGCGGTGCCCAGACCCCCACCAGCAGCCCCAGTTCCCTCCTCCTCCCTTGCAACCAGAACCATCACGCTTGACTTTCGGTCTCAGCGTCTCTGATTTTCATTTCGAGCTGCTCTATCGCTCAACTGTAAATATTTCAGGGATGAAGAAGCAGGGAAACCCCCCCCCCCCCCAAGTGGTTTCCATCAGCAGGCGTTCCTCTTTAGCATCGCACCTGGCTGGAAAATAGCCAGGGTAATGATGAGATGATGCCGAAGGAGGTTCCTGCGGGGCTACCGCAGCCACACCACCGCTTTCTCTACTCCTCAGTGATGTCCACCTTGCCAAGACCCTGCACTGATGCTCATGCCAGGCATCTCAGCCAGAGTTTGGCTTTTTTCAGAGCTTATATATTGAAGGGAGAGCAATTTAGAGGACTGCCTTTGGAGTTCCATTTTCAAGGAAAGAATTAAGATAATTACTTTCAAGGAAAGAGTTAAAGTTGCCCAAATGGCATTTTTTTTTTTATTTTTTTTTTTGAGATTCAACCAGAAAAGGTCCCTTGGGAGGTGGAGCCCAGAGCCCAGACCAGTATGCAGGTTGGGTGAGATGGCCGGGGATGAAGCCCAGGGTGATGGGCGAGCAGAGCTGGGCTGCAGCACCCTCGGGGGTCTCAGCCCTGCCCTCCGCCTCCCCCCCCCCCCCGCCGGATGGCTTTCCAAGTGCAACCGGCTGCCTGGCGTACCTGATCCCGAATACTGAAAGATGTTCTGCTGCATCTGCGGGGTCATCCCAGCGCCGAACTGCCCTCCGACGCTGCCCATCATCCCCCTGTTCACCATGCTGCTGCGGTTAGCCAGCGCGGCCTCGGGGTTGGATGCCAACGGCGAGAAGGGGCTGGTGGAGGTGGGAGGGTTTCCCGGGGTCGTACCGTAATTTGGAGGGTAAGGGAACTGCTGGGGGGGTGCTTGGGGCAAGCGAGCGGCTCCGATCTGTACCGGGAGCCCGGCGGAGGGAGGGAGGTTGTTTCCGAAGCTTTGCTGTCTCATCAGGATGGCTCGCTGCTGCATGAGCTGCCGCTGCCGGTGCTGCTGGCTGTAGAGCTCGCGCTGGCGCTGGGCCAGCATCTGGGCGTTGAGGGGAGGCTGCGGGGAAGGAGGGGGGTGCCCCATTTATCACCGTTACCCTCCGGTTCTGGCAAACAGCTCAGAGACACCCCTACCCCACCCACTCTCCGGCACAAGAGCTGTGGGTGCTCCCCTTCCCCGCCTCGGGGTGCCTGTCCTTGCTTGGCAAGGAAAGCTGGAAAAACCCCAAAATGCTGTGACTTGGCCCGACGGCGCCACTGCAGGGCAGACAGGTTGGTGATATTAAAAGATGGGCCTCTGGACGTGCCGAATGGCAAAGCTCCACGAGCCGGAGCGTCCCCAAGCTGGGAAAAAAGGCTCTCGGTCACCTGGCTGCCACCGGCCACCCCTCTCCTCCGCGGGACCCTCACTGGGGATGCTCCCGCACGCCGGGATCCCCGACCTCCGCTCCTTCAGCTGCGAGCTGTTCAAAAAAAACCCCATCCCACGAGCTTTTCCGTCCGCCATGGGCTCCTTCCCCATATGGCTGAGCCAGATGTGTTGGAATTAATCACCTTAAAAAGCCTGACAAAGCCATCAGCGGCTGAAATCGGAGCTGCGATGGGAACCGTTTGGTCCCCTTCCCTATCACTAATGCTCCCCATGGCACATTAGGGACGTCACGCCGCTTCCCAAAAAGGCAAAGGCTTCTCCGAGAAGTGGAATAAAGTCACCAGAACTCGGCTACGCTTTCCAACTTCTCCTCGAACCCAGCAGATGTTTTGTTCACTTTATGAGAAGCCAAACAAGAATTTCAGGGCCTGGGGATTTGCAGGATCATTAAAAAGATTCAGTAGGTTCTGGTATTTAAAGAATGGCATCTCCTTCCTAAAGATCCTCCTCAATTAAAAGCGTTAGCACATTCTTCTCTAAGCAATAATGAAGGATTTATACCTTAAGCAGGTGGAGGAGCTGGAATAAGGATGAAGCAGAAAAGAAAAAAAACCCCAAACCCACAGCACCTCTCCACACGCGGGAGAGTTTTTCTCTCCCATTAATGAGAGAGAGGAGCGGGCCAGGCTGTGCTTACAGGGAGGGTGTGGGGATCCACCCCCAGTTTTTCCCAGCTGGAGGACTGTGCCGCATCCCCCTTACCTGCGGCGTGATCTGCTGCTGCATCCCCGCCCGCATGTTGATGCCCCCCGGGGAATTGGCTGCAAACTGGTTGAGGATCGCCTGCCGGTTTTGATGGATCAGCTGGAGAGGAGGAGGAGAAAAAAACAAAAACAAAAACAAAAACAAAAAAACAAAGGGAGACCTTCAAAACTCCGATGCAGGAGCTTCCCACCCGTCCGATCCCATCCGGCTGGGACACGTGGGCTGCAGGCAGGAGCGCGGGTCCCTCCGACCCCCTGCTCGTGGCCCTGGGATGCGGAGGGGGAAGAGTTACCTGCTGCTGCCCCTGCAGCCGCTGCTGCAGCTGGAGGCGCAGCGCGGTGG
>NW_009260618.1:0-7893 GCF_000687185.1 Egretta garzetta | reverse complement strand
CTTCTGCCTGACCAGGCCGGGGGAGGCGCCGGGGAGGTTGGCGGTGGGAGAGGCGGAGGAGTAAGGCTGGGGGTACATGCCGGGTTTCTGCTCCATCATGAGCGGTGGGGTGGCTTGTTGGGGCTGGAATCGCTCCGTCAGGGCTTCCAGCCCGCCGCCCTGGCAAAGGGGGAGGAAAATGTCACTTTGGAGCCCCCGCAGCACCCGGCCTCTCCCAGGAGAGCTCCGAGGGGATGGAGAACGTGCCTGGCATGGGGCAGCTCGCTGGTAAGGATGCTGCTGCCTGTTGCCCTCATCCCCTGGGCCAGGCTCCGGCCCGTGGGAGCGCTGGCACTGTGTTGAGGAGGGCATTGAACACTCGCTCCCAGGGGCTTGTCAAACCTTAGAGGGATGGAAATGCTTTCTTTGGGCTTGCTTGGGAGCAAAGACCAAAGCCAGGCTTTTCGGAAGGGCTCAGGGCTCGTCTCCCTGGGCTGGTGGGGGGTTGCAGGTAGCGGAAGGTGATGCTGCCTTCCTTCCTCCGCAGGGTTTGCTAGCACCGAGCTGCTCATCTGGGCTCCAGGCAGCAGCGTGCCTGGCCGGACAGACCCTAAGGCTCAGAGGATCGACCTGAACATGGGAAATAGTTTGCACTCTCTCTCCTTTCCTATTTTTATGTGGCCTCGGAGGCTCGGCTGGAGGCAGAGGGTAACGGCATTTTGGGTCCCCATCAAGAGCACCTTGGGCGCAGGCCGTGTCCAAGGGTGGGAGCCATGGACCCTGGGACTTGGAGAAGCACAGCTATAGGCACCCCTTGCTAGGGACCCAGGGGAGACAGGACCTTTTGGTAGACAGTGCAGCCATTCCCATACAAATGAGCCCTACTGCAGCCAGGGGATGATTTCCACACCAGCAGCTCCTGATAAGAAGATATTCTGTGCTGCTCTAAGCTTGGCTCAGGCAGAGAAATTTAGAGTTTGAGCTATGAACCCACAGAGAAGTAACAGCTTGGAGCCAGAATCCTTAATCTGAGCCCCATGGATTAAAAGCAAGCTGCGTTAAGAGAAACATAACTCCCTCTCCCCCCCAGTCCCACTGCCTTTGGGATTCGGTTACATGGTGCCCATCAAAGGACTGAGGTTTGAAGGCAGGGATGAGGATGTGGGAATAGCGGTGGGGAAAAAGATTTTGCTTAGGATCAGTTAAGACAGTGGTGGGGAAAAATGAATTGCTTAAGGTAAATGAAGATGGAGCTTATATGGTTCAAGGACCGGTTATCAGGCAATAAAACAGCAGCCTGCCATGGCCAGAAACCACAGACCTGCTGAGATGAGGCTCTTTTCCCTCCCCAAACTACACAGTTTCCAGCCACCTCCCGATTAAATCAGGCTCAGACACCTCCAGCACCTCATCCCACCACGTCTGTGGTAGCGTGGAGAAGACGATGGGTTTGGTCAAGTCAAGAATAAATCCCCAAACTCTGCCCCCAGGGATGCGAACCCCTACCTGCCAATAACACCCTGGAGAGGAACCACCAACGCGTCCTCTTCCCAAGGATGCCTTTATGCTGATGTGTCCTTTCGCTAAAGATGTGTTTCAAGCAAATATTTCATGGAACTATTAAAAATATTTCTGAGGTTCAGCCAAAGCCATGGAAAAAGCCCAAGATTCCCATTAACGAAATGATCCCTGGATGGGAGCAAAGCTGGGGTGGGGTCCAAACATGAGGTAATCCCCCCCCCAAGCCAGGCGCTCCTCGGCTGGGGAAGTGTCGGGGATGCTGGGCAGCGTCGGGTGCCATCCAAGGGCATCTCAATCCAGCGGCCCGGTGCTGCTGGAGCCTGTCCAGTGCAGGAAAGGGTTGCTGGGGAGCTCTGCCAGTTGAGTCTGCAAACCCCTTGTGAAAACACTGAGCTGTTGCAGCTGCACCTTTGGCAAGAGCATCTCTGATCCCTTCTACCAGAGAGGACGAGCTCCCTACCCCTAACTTGCAAAAAAAAAAAAAAGGCAGGTGGTGATTTTGGAGGCACAGCCATAAGAAAAGAAGGGATGCGGCAAATACCTGACTCAGGAATCAAGTCACTGTCAGGTCCCTCAAATCGCTCACGAAGAGATAAACCCTCCGAGGCATCGCGTCAGGGCCGTGGAAGGGGATGTGCCACCTCCGGGCTTAAATGATGCAGGATCAGGCCCCGAGCAGCCAGAGGGATTTGCTCTGAGATGCTTCTTTCTTTGGACATCCCATTTACTAACAGGCTTTCAATTCTGTTCCTTCTCTTTTGGGAAAAAGCAGGCATGCGAGCGTTCCGGGGCGTGGAAAAAGGAACCACTCGAAGACAAATCCCGAGGAATCTGTCTCGTTTTCCACGTCCCCCACAGCCAGCTTTCTCCTCCCGCCATGCCCTGTTATTTATGAAACCCTGAACCCTTCATCTGCCCCCATGGAGCTCTGCAAACAGGGAGTCTCCACCGGCGCCCAGCTGCGGGAACCAGGGCCCCAGCGCTATCCGAGTATGACACCACTGCTAAAAGCAAACCTCATTTTTTTTTTTTCCCCCCGGCGGTTCAACCCGAGACAGAAGGGCAGCTGCACTGTAAGCCAATCTCGATAGTAAGGGCTGCACGGTTTCATACCAGCGAGGCCATTAGATATATTATTAGGCAGCACAACCCAGGCTCAGGAATCCCAGGCTGTGGGATTCCAGCTGGAAGGCTCCTCCGTGCCCTAATCCCCCTGGTAAGGTGGGGAAGCGGGACAGCCTGCCAGCTCTCCCCGTTACATGAGCCGCCCGGGGCCGAAAATGCTCGGCCGCCTCCTTGCCAGGCTGCCCGTTCTCATGGGGGATCGCGTCTGAAAAGCGGAGAAGCGAGATATTGTATTGCACGGGGCTGTTTTCCAGCTTTTTTGGCGGGGTGGGGGGGGTGGAGAACGGTGTGGTGTTAAGTGTCATCTCCAAATCTGATGCGCTCGTGTGTTCCCACTCACATCTGGCCTCCTGTTACCAGATGTTGCAAATCCTCCTCCACGCTCACGTCAAGCCTCAGCATCTGGCCCCATCTCTGACCTCTAGTAAGGCCCACGAGCGGTTCTCTCTTTACCTGGACCAGTTTGTCGATCCCAAGAGCTCGGTCCAGCTCGGCCAGCTCCGTCTCGTCTTTGCCGCTGAGGAAGGAGACGAGCTGCTCGAGCAGGGCTTTCTCGTCGTTCCGCCCCTCCGGCGTGGTGGGAGGACACAGGAGCTCATCCAGCTGCGAGGTGATGCACGGGCTGCGGAGAGAAGGAGTCAAGGGGAGGCTCGTTAAGGTTTACGAAGCAGCGAGGGGGCTGCGCTGGGCGATGCTCGAGCGACGCAGCCCCTGCCGCCGCGGGGACAGGCTCCCACCCCGCTGCATCCTGCGAATCCCACGGGATGCAGCCTTGTCCCCCGGCTCCGACGCCGGCTGAGCCCGCTCAAGCTCAAGCCCCGCGCCTAAACCTGTTTGTAAGGATGAACCCCTCCGTGAAACGCAGCCCGGGCAGCGTTTCGGTGAGGTTTGGGAATAAAACTGCAGTGTTTTTGCAGGCTTTGCTCCCGCAGGCATCGTGGGCAGGACAGCGGGAGGCAGAGTAAAACTTCTGCCGGCACGAAAGCGGGAAGGCTGGGCTGGAGCCGGAGCAGCTGGAAGGAAGCAAAGCAGCTGAAGGCAAAGGGGAACCTTTGAGCTGCAAAAATAAGATTTCTGCAAAGCCTGCTCAATATTCTTTGGGAATAAGATTAATATGTAATGAGAGACATTCCAATGACGTGACTAATTGGAGTCAATGGGATTTGCCGGGTCTGACACGATGAAGAGAGCCGTGGCACATCACGCTCGCAGGGAGGCACAAAGGCGAGGGCTCCAACGTGCCAGCAGTTCCCAAGCAGCAGACATGTTTATCCTTTCAGCTCCAGATGAGGACCAGATGTACAGTAAGGAACCGAAGCCAAGCTGACCGAGACCGCTGCAGCCAACACACGCAGCCTAATCCAGGGAAAAGAAAGACTCGGCGTTGGGATTTCTTAAAATTGCAGAGCAGGAGCAGAGAGGGAAGCGGGGAGACAGGGGTGAAAGGCAGGGCCAGTTTCACCGCAGCCAAGGTCCCTGCTACTCGCTGCTCCTATCAAACCCAGCTTCTCAGTGCCAAGGCCGAAGGACAAAGTTTGCTGCACAGACGCCGCTCTTGCCGAGGAGGAGAGGCTGCTTCTCCACATTAAGAGGCAGCTAGAGGAGAAATTCAGGTTGGCACCATCTCTCCAGCCCATGCTGGACCTCTACATGGATGGCAAAGTTGGTTTATAAAGAGATCGGGGGGATAATGCAACCTTTACGTAGTAACGGTTGGACTTGATGATCTTCAAGGTCTTTTGCAACCTAGACGATTCTATGATTCTACGATTCTAACTAAACCTCCAGCGCGTCCCGCTTTGCAGCCCAATCCAGCCTGCAGAGCCTTCCCCACCCCGCCTCGCCTCCAGCACCCTGCCATGGTGGGGTTTGGACGAGTCTCCGGGCAGGTAACGGGGGGCAGAGGAGATCTTGGCTCCTGTGCATTGTGTCCCCAGTCGTACTGGTTTCGTGTTGCAAGGGCTTTCTATCCACTGCGACCCTTCAGGCTTTTTTTAAGGTGAAAACTCCCGATTCTGCATGTGGTGAGGAGGAGAAATCCAGCTACTTGAGGAGATGGTGTCAAACGCTGCTTGAGATCCCATAAAACACCTCCCTGGCATGGCCTTCAAGCGCTGCGCTGAAAGGCTGCAGGTCTCCGGCCCTTGCACAGATGTCCTAGACACCTCAGGCATCTCAGATGGCTCTAGGTGCCAGCGTTGAGGCAACTGAATCGGGCCCTGGGTGCATGTTTGACCTCAGGGGATTAGAGGAACGCGTGTGAGAAGAGCAACTTGGACTTGCTTTGAGGAGCCTTGGACCTGGCCCAAGGTGTCCCTTTTCTGCAGAAGACCCAAGAACACTTGTGCTTGGGACATAAGAGAGCGGATGTTGTAGTTGTCCCACTTTATCAAGAGGCAAAAAGCAGGGGAATGGGAGAATTTGGAAGCTCCTGTTCCCCAGGAAACCCGGTGCTGCGAGTTCTGGGCACCACCAGCTCCTTAAACAAGGCCAGGACCTCAGCCGACCTCCAGCTAAGGCAAACCTCCCAACCAGGAAACCTTTACAACCCCCAAAGCAAAAGCTCTGCTGGTTTGATCTTAGCTAAAATATATTTCTTGGTCCTGTAAGATCTGCAGTCCAAAGGCTCTGATTGCTTGCTCTGACTGCGGTCTTCGTCGGGTGGACAGGCAGCTGCTGGGACTGTGGGCATCCCCCAGGACGAGCGTGTCCTCCTCAGCTGGAGCACATCTGCAGGTCTTGAGGACCAAAGTCCAGAGGCTTTTCACCAGCAGAAGCTCTTCCCTCGGCTGCAGTGGAAGCGGGGCTTTGTAGTTGATCGCCATGCCACTAGATGGAAGTGTTTAGACCCCACCAAGGTGCTGCCAAGGCAGGTCTCCCTCATGACGCTCCATCAGACCTACAGTTACTGAAGAGAGGGAACTGAGCTGGGAACCAGCTTCTCCCAATGTTGCCTCTGCCCACCACCTCTGGCAGGAACCACCCATGCCTGGAGACCCTAATTCAGGAGGAATGGAGGCTCACCAGGACGAGCAGCCGTCTACCTCTCATCTTGCTGTCATCTTGTGGCCCCAGTCCATGTGTTGGCTCTACCGGTGGCTCCACTGCGTGGGGAGCCCAGCTTCACTGTAGGGAGCCGATGGAGCCATGGGAAGTCCCACCATGCAGCATGGTTTTCCTTGCTTTCTCCCCCCTCCATGCTGAGAAAATCAAATGCTATCTTGTAAAACCCTAACCAGGTTGCAGTTGTAAAGTCTGGTTGAAACCACCGCTCTCCAAAGGCAGGGACCGTATGAGATTCGTTACCTCCATATCTCACCAGGCTTTGGGCAGATGCTGCCACTCCACCGGTCCGACCTTGGCTCCTGGCACAGGGCTCTGCCCTGAAAACCACCCAAGGTGTTTTTCCCACCCAAGGACTCAGGGGATGCTGTTGCCAAACATTACCCTCCTTGATACCTGCGCAGGCCCCAAGCCTTCCACGCCGACCTGGGTCCTCACTCAATAATCCTGCAGCAAAGGGTGAGCCAGAAGAAAATCCAGCTCCTTTCCTCCCAGCTGCGCTGGCTGGGGAGACAAAAACCTCTACAGGCAGCCAGACTGACTCAGGGCTTGGAGCACAGGGCTGCTGAGTAAGGTAAGGTTGTTTTTACCCCAGAAGCAGCATTTTAAGGAACGCTCGTAGCTTGAAGAACAGATTGATTTTTCTGGCAGCTCTGCCCTTTGCCAGGTACGCCCCGCGGATCTCATCCCACCGAAACAACAACACTGTTGATGTGACTTCCTTGTGGCAAGGACTCAGGCTGATGGAAATGCTCGGTTAAATGGGGATTTGTTTTATCTCCCAGCTCATTCCAGCAACAAGAGGCTCAGTCTTTCCAGAAGAAGTCCAAGATCCAGTTGCAGCAGTGAAGACCACTTAGGCAATGCTCTTCTTGGGCTGCATGAAGAGCTTTGGGAAATGAATCCAATTTTAGCCCCTAGAAAAAGGTGTTTGGCTACCAGCTTGCTCAGATACGACTCTTACATGTGTCCTCTTCATGACTGGAAAACAGAGATTGTGCTCATCTGCTAAAGACTTTAATTAGCAGAGGAAATCCTGCCTCTCCGCAAAGCAGGGCTGGGCTTTGGCAAGAGGATCCACGCAGAGCCCATCAGTGCTGGCTCTTAAATCAGGTACCTGAAGCCCTCCCCAGGCCAGGGAGAGGATTCACCTCCCATCCCCATCAAATCCATCTCCATGAGCAGCTGCTGCCAGCACTGCTGCCTCTGCGAGGACTTTGGGGTGCCCCTTGCCCGGCAGGGCATCGACTGCCGAGCTCCATCAGCAAGGCTTGCCACCCTTCTGCCCTCCCGTCCCAAAATATCAGACCTAGTCTCCTCCAACCCATTTATAGCCATGTTAATGACGTACTTTGGGCAGGTGATGGCCCCTTGGCTGCTCCCCAGGGCACAGACCCCAAAAAGGTGGTTAGAGGACTGGAGGGGGTTATTGGACCCTGGATTAGAGCTGTAGTAATTTTAGCTGAAGCCAAGCACATTGGGGACTGCAAAGAGCTGTAATCACGTGAAAATGCAAAACTGTCCCGTGGTTCTCCAGATCCCACCACTGCCCCCGCTGAGAAGGGATGCTGGAGAACACCAACCCAAATATTGGTGCTGGCAAGGGATAGTGGGGACTTGAGGCATCCTTGGCCCTGCCATGGGTTTACGGGATTATTCAGGTCCAGCCATACCTTGGATGTCCCCCCCCTCACCTTCCTCATCTATGTCATCGCTTGTATCGTAGCACCCTTCACATCCCAGGTCCCAGCACTCTTACGGTACCATCACCGCCACAGGGCGATGGGCAGCCGTGCTCATCCCAGCCTGCGCTTGCCGGGTTTCCAGGTGGGCAGCAAAGCAAGGACACGTCTCTTTGACCCCGGCAGCTATTGCCAGGACATCCCGACATTCTCCAGGGAGAGGTCAGGAAGCTGCCAGCCCCGCGGTACTTACTCTTCGGGTTTATTCATCGCGCCTCGATTCATGGCTGACATGCTGTTATCTGTCCAGGGGATCTGCTCCCCCATTCCCGGCTGCCCAAACTGGTGATCCGGCACCCCCATCTCCAGATCAGGCATTCCTAGGGGGAAAAGCAGGATGGGGGGAGGAAAGGTTAGTGCGTGGGCAGGACTTGGGTGCTGCCAGGGACCCGGGCAAACTCAGAGCAACGGGATGCCAGCCCTGTCCTAAAACATAGAATCATAGAATCCTAGAATGTTTTGG
>NW_009260617.1:36565-37410 GCF_000687185.1 Egretta garzetta | reverse complement strand
AACTTCATGCATATGTAACGCTTTGCTGCATATCAACGGGCACGGTGCCGCCTGATGGGATGCACGTCAGGGGGAGCGAGCCCCCGTGCATCCGGCGCCGAGAATAAAGAACGCCGGCCTCCCAACACTGCACTGGTGTCACCGGGTCCGTTCTTCCCGATTTCGGTGACATCCTGACCGAGCTGGGCCGCGTCCTCGGCGAGACCGTGGCCTCCGCCGCGGCCACCCTGGGCTGGCGCGGCACAACCAGGGGGCTCGACCCGAGACTCCTCCACCTGATTTTTTTGGGATCTCTCTGTGGTTGGGTTTGGGTTTTTTTGGGATCTCTCTGTGCTTGGGTTTGGGTTTTTTTGGGCTCTCTCTGTGGTTGGGTTTGGGTTTTTTTTGGATCGCCGCGAGGGGGCGCACCACAAGCGGGGGGCTCAACCCGAGACTCCTCCACCTGATTTTTTTGGGATCTCTCGGAGGTTGGGTTTGGGGTTTTTTCGGATCCCCGTTCTTCCTGATTTCGGTGACATCCTGACCGAGCTGGGTCGTGTCCTCGGCGAGACCGTGGCCTCCGCCGCGGCCACCCTGGGCTGGCGCGGCACAACCAGGGGGCTCGACCCGAGACTCCTCCACCTGATTTTTTTGGGATCTCTCTGTGGTTGGGTTTGGGTTTTTTTTGGATCTCTCTGTGCTTGGGTTTGGGTTTTTTTGGGCTCTCTCTGTGGTTGGGTTTGGGTTTTTTTTGGATCGCCGCGAGGGGGCGCACCACAAGCGGGGGGCTCAACCCGAGACTCCTCCACCTGATTTTTTTGGGATCTCTCGGAGGTTGGGTTTGGGTTTTTTTCGGATCCCCGCTC
>NW_009260617.1:33694-35412 GCF_000687185.1 Egretta garzetta | reverse complement strand
GATGGGCTCCTGGGCCCCCTCGGTTTGCTCTATGCCTCGACCGGAGCCGGGCCCGCTGGCACGGGCTAGCCAGGAATTTGGGGAAAAATAAGGGAATACCGCCGCTTCGGTGTTCCTAAACACTGAGCCTGGGGTGCATTTCGGGTAGCGAGCGCCTGTTCCCGTAGGAAGCAGGAGGCCGGAGGAGCGGAATCGCAGGCATGGAAGCTTTGAGGGGGGTTTTGCAAAACCTTTGAGGGGATGAGGGCTGGGACTAAGCCACATTTTGGGGCTCACGCCCGCGCCCCCGACGCAAAGACCGGCCACGGCCACGTGCGAGTCTCCCCCCTCCGGTGGCACGTCCTGCCGGGAGCGCTTCCCACCGCCTGCGTGCGCTGCGAGATCCCTCTGGCCTTGATGATTCCACGCCGAAAGCCCTTGGCTTTTTATGGGCAGAGCGCAGCTTGTTTGCAGCTTCCCGGCTTGTAAGATCATCCGAAGGCTCGAGCCGGCGGTTTAACGAAGGAGTGTCCCCCTTCGGCGGGGCAAAGGGACGAGGCGGAAGCCACCAAGGCAGGGAAGGGCTCTCCAGGGTCGGGTGACCAAGGGCAGCGGGTGGCTGGGAGCCGGAGCAGAGCCGAAACCTTCCGGGCAGCGGGAAATGTGTTGGTTTTCCAGGAGAGGGAGACCAGAGCCGCTTCGCCCTCGCTGCTGCGCTCAGAGCGCCAGCGCCGCACGCGAGCAGGATCTGGGTCTGGTTTGGGTCCGGGACGTCGGGCAGCAAAGTCACCGGTGCCAGGGCAGGACCTGGGTCCGGTTTGGGTCTGGGACGTCCAGCAGCAAAGTCACCGGTGCCAGGGCAGGACCTGGGTCCGGTTTGGGTCTGGGACGTCCAGCAGCAAAGTCACCGGTGCCAGGGCAGGACCTGGGTCCGGTTTGGGTCTGGGATGTCACCGGTGCCAGGGCAGGACCTGGGTCCAGTTTGGGTCTGGGACGTCACCGGTGCCAGGGCGGCCACACACAGGGCCTGAGAGCCCAGCGCAGCCCCCAGGGGCTGCTCGGGGGGGCACAGGGTTGTCCTCGGGGTGTTTCGATCCACGCCAGGCCCTTGGGGCGCAGGGACGTCCCGGGCACCGCTCCCCGAGAACAGACCTTCCGTCGGGGAGGCGACTGGAATGAACAAACACAAATGGGAGCGGAGCGGAGGGAATTCACTTTGATGATTTAAATGGCTCCAGGAAGAGGAATTCCCCGGCTTTGGGGGGTTTTTATGACTAAAGCTCTCCGAAGCAGCAGAGATCCAGGAGACGGAGTTGGGAAAACTCAAAATTCCTCACCCAGGGGTGAGGAGAGGTGGCTTGCGTCGTGCTTGGACAGCATCCGAACAGCCCCTCGCCCCGGGCAGGGACCCTGCGTCCCACGCCGGGAGGGGACGTGTCCCCCGTCCCCCTGCAGCCCCTGGAGCTGGGTGCTGGATGGGGAGCCCCACGGCAGGATTGGGGATTTCCAGGTTCTGCCGGGGCTGCGGAGGGCGGCGTCACCGCTCGGTTGGCGTCTGTCTTGCAAATGAGACATCATCATCACCACGTCCCGGCGGCGGCAGCTCCAAGAGACCGAGGTGCGGGAAGGCACCGATTTGGAGTTTGGGGGCCTGAAGGGGGGAGCGGGCGCTCGGGGCTGCCGGCCGCACGCATCACCCTGGCGCCGCTCCACTCACCGAGAGCAGAAGGCTCTTTTCT
>NW_009260617.1:27251-32769 GCF_000687185.1 Egretta garzetta | reverse complement strand
AGGCGGGGAGGAGCGGGTGCAGGGCCGGGAAAGCCGCCAGCCGGGACGTGGAGGAATGCCAGGACGCTGAGCGCAGGGCCTCCTTCGGCTCCGCGTGGCCATCGCTTCCCTAAATAGACGGCTGCGGGGTGGGAGGATTAGCTGGGGGCATTCCTCTGCCCCCGGCTGCTGACCCCGGGACACGGTGCTCATCGCTATATTAAATCCTGCGCGCCACAGGTTGCTCTTCACGAGTCCTTCGCTCCAGGTGCCAGGGCTCCTCCTCCTCCCTCCGCACCTTCAAACACCGCAGGGGGTTTGCAGACGCCGACTCTGGGTTTTGGTTTGTTCCGCTCCGATTTGTCAAGGGGGGCGGGGGGGGTTGTGCTTTTCCCTTTCGACGCCCCCTGGCACCGCTCGCCGAGCGCCAGGGTATTTATAACCCCCCCAGCGAGGTTAAGGGCCGCTGCCTGCCGGTTCGCGAACGCTCCGTGCCGGCCCGATGACGGGGCTGGTTGGCGCGCGCGGTTGAACCCACGTGGTTTCACCGGAGGAGCCGAGGGCCTGGCTCCGGGTTTCGGCGTTGTCAGACGGGTGCCGTGGGCAGGGGGTCAGCCCCACCGCGGGGCTCTGCCCATGGGGGAGAGCGGCTGTAGGACGGGGGTTGCGTGGGAACCCACCGGGCTGTGCCCTCGACTGGGTCCCAAAGGTCCTGGGGTCGGGAGAAGGCATCGAAATAAATTGGGAAGGAGCTGTTGGGGTAAGCTTGGAAAGGCTCTGTGTTTCCATTTCTTGCCACCATCTTCCCGCGGTCCGAGGTAAACTGAGGCAGGGCGTCAGTCGGTCTTTCCCACCGGGGCACGGTGTTACACCTTCGGAGCAGCCCCCTGATGGCTGGGTCAAGGCTGCTCCTCTCGCCCGTAAAAACCGGAGTCGTGCTCTTGCTGCTCACCCTTGGGCTCCTCCAACCTCCCGCATCGTTCCTCGTGCCGGAGACGCCGCGTCTCCCTCTTCCCTGCGCTCCCGCACGCAGCTCCGTATCCTTCGGCACACCACCGGGGGTGCAGCCCAACCTCAAAGGGCTTCCCCACTTTCACCCGCGGGACCTCTTGTTCCACCTGAGGGACCTCAGGCCACCTCGCGGTCCTCCCTCGGAGCCGTCGTCACCACCAATGCTGCTCCCGGGAGAGGTTCGCCACCCCTGGTTCTCCATCCCTCGGGTCCGAATCCCCCCGCTGCAGGTCCCAATCCACATGCTGGGCCTGGTGAATCCACAACCTCACCCACAGCTAGAAAAATTCCCGTATTTTGGATTTTTTTTTTCGCCACGCTGATCAAGCGCGGGTTTGCCGCGCGCTCCTCCCCGACCGCGGCTCCGGTTGCTGTCACTGCCCTCCTTCGGGGCAGGATCTAGGATGAGGGCTCATGCATTTACGCTTTGGATTTGGGGTTGGGTTTTTTTTTCTGGTGGTGTCGCCCCTTTTTGGAAACCACCTGAGGAGAGGGCGGGACGCGGGCCGTGCTCCCAATGCGCCGCTGAGCCTTGCTGTGTTTCCGGAGCAGCGTTCTCAGAGGGACTCGCGATGGAGCCGACCGCCCTGCACTGGAGCTGGCATCCCGGGGCAAAGCTGGAGTTAGGAATTCCCGATGGATACCTTCAATCCTTAATTTAACATCCCCGGGGCCCTCTGTGCAGCTGAGGTGGGAGCAGGCCACCTCTCGCAGGCGCAGCCAGGACAGACCCTTCCCCACCGCCTGCGTTCCACAAGCCACGGACCTCCCCGGTGAATCTGGGTTTGAACAGCCGTGCATTCCCTAGGAAAAACACCCAATTCCGTGGCAAAACCACGTAGTCCTGCCCGGCGAGCTTCCTTCCACCGGACTTTGCCTCCCTGAACGAGGCAGACAGCTTGAGGACAGAGTCCTCCAGTCTTCCACACCGCACCAGCTCCTTCGTGGCGCTGGTTGCTCTCTGGCTCCATTGTAGGTTCTCCAGCTCCTTCGTGGCGCTGGTTGCTCGCCAGCTCCTTCATGGGTTCTCCAGCTCCTTCATGGATTGGTTGCTCTCCAGCTCCTTCATGGCATTGGTTGCTCTCCAGCTCCTTCATGGCGTTGGTTGCTCTCCAGCTCCTTCATGGCGTTGGTTGCTCTCCGGCTCCTTCGTGGGTTCTCCAGTTCCTTCGCAGCACTGGTTGCTCACCGGCTCCTTCGTGGCACTGGTTGCTCTCCGGCTCCTTCGTGGGTTCTCCAGTTCCTTCGCAGCACTGGTTGCTCACCGGCTCCTTCGTGGCACTGGTTGCTCTCCGGCTCCTTCGTGGGTTCTCCAGCTCCTTTGTCGCGTTGGTTGCTCTCCAGCTCCTTTGTGGGTTCTCCAGCTCCTTCGCGGCGCTGGTTGCTCACCGGCTCCTTCATGGGTTCTCCAGCTCCTTTATGGCGCTGGTTGCTCTCTGGCTCCTTCACGGCACTGGTTGCTCTCCGGCTCCTTCGTGGCGTTGGTTGCTCTCCAGACCCCTCGCAGCGCTGGTTGCTCTCCAGACCATCGCAGCTTTTCTTCCAGGGGCGTATCTCAAGGGACTCACAAAGGTTTTAAGCTAAAACCAGCACCTAAACAGTGTCCGTGACTTGGCAGGGGCTGAAGCTGGGGGTGGGATGATCGATATGCCAGCAGGCAAATAAAATTCCCTCTTCCTTGTCCAAATACCAAGGTCATCTTCTCCGCAACTTCTCTGCTGTCCGGGGCACGGGACAAAGAGGTAAACAAGGCTACAGCCAAAAAACTAGTTAATAAGTGATATATTCTCCTAATTCTCCGCTTTTGGTAGAGTTGGGAGGTGTAATTCCTGAGGATTCAGCACTTTGAAAAGCCAGGACGCTTCATGTGCCGCCATACAGAACCCGGGGCCGTGCGACGATCTGATCTCACAGGCGATGGGTGGTTGTGCCCGTTCTCAGCCCAGGGTGTGAGCAAGCCAAGAGCTGTGCAGGAAGGAAGTGACGCTAAACATCCACAGCGTCGGCAAAACCAAACCAGGGGGGTGGCGGGATGGGGGACCTGGAAACAAGGGAAGGATTGGGAGAGGGTTTTACCTCACGGGAAATAGCGGGGAGTGAGCAGAGTGTCCAGCTGAAAATACCTGGTAAACTAAAAAAAAGAAAGGATGAAAACGGTCTGGCCGCTGGGGAAAAGGGCTTTGATGAGGCTCTCGGAGCTCAGGGTGTCTTCAGCTGGCAGAAAAGGAGGAGGAGAGGTGGTGGTGTTGTTTCTGCAGGAAAAGGTACGGTCGTCAAACGACCCTAAAGGCAGCGGAGAGCATCAGAACGAGACATCACAGTAAGGAACGATGGCCACAGCGTGAAGAGCTGGGCAGATCAGGTGGGAATTGAGACACGGCATTTGATTCCGGTGAGGATGATCGGCCCACGGGGCCCGGCTGCTGAGGAAGAGGTGGCTCCCCCGTCACTGACTTCTGCCCTTGTCCCTCTTGGAGACGTCAAAGCTTGCAGGCCCCATCTCCTGGGCCAGGATTTAGCGCTGAGTTAGATTTAGGAGGCCGTAAGCGTGGAGATATTTTAATCAAGTAAAACTTTCCAGGCAGCCGGTGAAGGACGTGCTGCTGAGCTGCTCCCGAGAAGTTGCGGGTAACTCAGGAGGAAGAGCCTCAAGTGACTACGGAGTCCTCCTCATTGTGGCCTTCACCGGATCGACGTCGGTTTAAGTGTAGTCAGAAACCTGGGCCAGGGGCTGAGCTGAGTCACCGGCCTGATCCCAGGTCTCGTGAGCCGGCCAGTGACGGCTCCCTCGTTCCGTCGTCCTCCGAGCCCTCTGCTCAGATCACAGCGTGTCCTGCAAATCCACACGTGGGATCGCACCGCGCCCAGATCCTTCCATGCCTTGGGATCAGTTGCCAGCCCCCTCGGGAGGGGAGGCAGGTCCTGGTGCCGGGGTAGTCCCCTCCTCTGGGCTGTTCCCCGTTTCCCTTGGAGCCCTTAAATCACATTTTATAAGAACGTGGGCTTCCTTGTAAAGAAAAAGGAAGTTTCCACTCTGCCTGGGTGTAAAGAAAAGCTTGAAAGCGCAAACATTAAAGTTTAAAATCACAAAGACAACCCCCGGTCCCCAAGCCCATCTTCTATTTAAAAAAAAAAAAAACCAACCCAACCCTCTCCCGATTTTCCAGTCTGTTCACAATCTCCTGATACGGGAGCGGCCACACCACACACAATCTATCGCCCGCATGGGCCCGCGTTTGAAACAGGGCCGTAGCCTCGCGCCTGTGATTAATTTCCCCGAGATCTTCCAACATCAGCAACCACAGAGGTAAAAAAAGAAAGGCGAGGCGCGTTAGTTTTTCAAGGAACTTTCGCCTAAGTTTTTTCAGTTCATGACTTAATAGTTGGGACGGGTTTTAAAATGTCAGCTGGCTGAAGCGGCTTTTAGAATTGTTTACCGGGACACAGAGGGTGGGAATTATCTCAGCGTACTGTAAATATCTGGTGCGAACATCTGCCACGGATGGCGCGGCTCAGCTCCCTTCAGAGCCGGGGGAGAAACGGACTCTTCGGGTACAATTCATCTGCCCTAATTTAGGCATTTGCTTTAGGATGAGATGAATCATGCCCTGGAAGTGCCTATTTCTTTCCAGTGACTATAAGGGGGAGTCTAGACTGCCAGCACAGATGTGGACGTGCGCATCTCATCGGATGAATCGCATCCAAGGCGATTAAGGCTTGACCTCAGCCGCGCTGCTATTTGGCTGTCACGGAGCGACAATCTGATGCGTCACGGTACGCTGAGGCAGTATGAAATTAAATAGCAACGTGATGCTGCTTTGGGGTGAGCTAGTAAACCGGGATTTTGGTCGTACAAGACGTTCCCTCCCGACGGGGGTCACATCTTCCTATAAAGCAGTAGTTTAAAATGCAAGCCATTGAAATGCCACGCAGCATTTCAAGCCCAAATTTAAATATATTTATAAAACTCGCTGTCAACTTACCGGCAAAGGATCCCTGCACTCCTCCGAGTTATTTTGGGATCGATGCGGTCACGACATGCTCGCTTGGGGCACGTCTGGCAGCATGGCAGGGACCCTCACAACAAGAAGGACCTGGGGGGGCTGGAGCGTGTCCAGAGAAGGGCAGCGGAGCTGGGGAGGGGTCTGGAGCCCCAGGCTGCTGGGGAGCGGCTGGGGGAGCTGGGGGGGTTCAGCCTGGAGCAGAGGAGGCTGAGGGGAGCCCTCATCGCTCCCTACAACTGTCTGAGAGGAGGGGGGAGCCGGGGGGGGTCGGGCTCTGCTCCCAGGGAAGGGGCGATGGGACGAGGGGCACCGGCCTCCAGTTGTGCCAGGGCAGGGTGAGGTTGGGCATGGGGAGAAATTTCTTTAGTGAAAAAGTGGTCAAACGTTGGCAGAGGCTGCCCAGAGAGGCAGATGGGGGAGTCCCCATCCCTGGAGGTGTTCAAAAACCACGTAGATGTGGCACTTTGGGACATGGTTTAGTAGGCATGGGGGTGTTGGGTTGACGGTTGGTCCGTGATGACCTT
>NW_009260617.1:26389-26840 GCF_000687185.1 Egretta garzetta | reverse complement strand
ACGACCACCAGAAGGAGGCACTGAGCAAGCACACTCAGGAGGGACTTATGGAAATGACCTCTGGAAACTAATTTTAATACGAAGCGGGGACAGGGTATGCCTATGTATAGGCGTATTGGGAAATTTCATGTCTAGGTAACGCTTTGCTAGATATAAACAGGGCAAGGTGCTGCATGGAGGTGCGCACAACTTTGTTGGGACTGCCCCCCGTGCTGCCCAGCGCTGAATAAATATACCTACGGTACAATCGTACAGATTGGGGAGGCTGCGTCCGCAGGTCACAACTCAGCGTCCTGATACACGGGACGAGGGGCAGCGGCCTCAAGTTGTGCCAGGGCAGGGTGAGGTTGGCCATGGGGAACAATTCCTTCCCCTTGGGGCTGTCAGGGGCTGGAAGGGGCTGCCCAGGGAAGGGGTCGAGTCCCCAGCCCTGGGGGGATTTAACAGCCGG
>NW_009260617.1:24961-25390 GCF_000687185.1 Egretta garzetta | reverse complement strand
CTGCTTTCTCACCCGTTATTTCTTTTTAGCTCCCGATTAAAACCCCGCGGGGAGCAGAGCGATAACTCCTCAATCACCACCGCTAATTACCCAGCGGGGCGGACGTCGGCCGTTGCTTGTCGGAAGGGACGCCTTAACGACCCCAAACCGGCCCCGGCGCTCGATGCAATCCTCTGTTCCCCCGCCTCCGTCCCGCGTCCGCTCGCCCCTTGGCATCGCCCCGTCTCCTCGGCCGCCGGTTTGTCACCGTCACCCCCGTTGTAACGCGGAGCGGAGGTGACCCTGCTGCTCTTCCACCTGCGGGCGAGGACCGGGGTTTGCCTGTCAGCCCGCTGGGATTTGGGAACGATCCCCTTAAAAGCCAAAGGAGAGACAAATTCCCAAATCTGAGCAAGTTAACGTTGCCTGTTGGTCTCTTCCCGTGAGCCT
>NW_009260617.1:23213-24882 GCF_000687185.1 Egretta garzetta | reverse complement strand
TCCATCGATATCGCCACAAAACCCAATGGGATTCCCCAGTTCCTCCGCCGGCCGAGGTTCCGGGAGACCCCGTTCCAAGGGAATACTTCCCGCCGCTAATTGCCGCTTCCGACTTCCCTGTGGTTCGCCTCCCTTTTATTTAGGAGAAGAGCGAATTCCCCGCCGGCCCTTCCCGTAGGGGTTTGTGGTTTGCTGAAGTGGCTGGGGAGAGGAGAGGGCCGCGCGTGATCGAGCTCGGAGCCTTGTTTATCCCAAGACTCTGAGCTTCGAGGAAAATTCGGGGGTCGCTCCCATTGGTAGAACAGCTGTCGATCAGCAGGAGCTGTTGTGAATTATTTATCAATAATGGTTGGTTCGTGGTTTTTTCCCCCCACCAAGCCCCAGCACAGCATCCTTACCCGCAGAGGTAAGGCTCATCGCCTCCCTTGCCCCCGGCGTGCTGCCAGGCTGCACGTTCCGGGTCAGGTTGTCCCTTTTTTATCGCTTCCAAATGGCTCCCGCCCCTCTTTTTGTGAACCTCCTCAACCAAATCGGTGTATTTAACCCCGACTCCGTGTCCCGCTTGGGCTTTGGTCCAGCCCCCTCCCAGGATTTGCGGGAGGTTGGTCCGTGTTGGGCAGGGCCTCACGAGCAAGAGTCGGGTGCTCCGTGCAAATCTCCGTACGGCGCTGCTCTTAAGTAACGCCGGGGGCATCCCCCGCCTCCTGCTGAGGTCACGGCCGCGCCGGATTGCATCAGAGGGGGCCCGGACCTTGAGGAATTTTTCACCCCGGATCCAGCTGGGTTTGCTTTTCGTCTCCTTTGCTTTCCCATCCTCCCGGTCCCCCAGGAAGACGCGGCTTTTCCCCCGCCCCGCCGCCGCTGGTGACTGCCAGGTTCCTTCCACGTGCTTGGAGACCGATGGCGGCGATGAAATCCTTCCTCGGCCGTCTCCGGAGGCCAAGGGGAAAGGGATTCCTTCCACGAGCGAGGGTCGCGCTAGGATGCGTTTCTGTGTGTCAAAGCCTCCCAGTGCCTGATGGCACAGGGCGAGCTGCACAGGCCGCAGAAATCCGCCGCGAGCCGGGAAAAGCTGCTCTTCCTCCAGCTTTTCCGCCCTTTCCGATGCTCCCACGCGGCTCTCCTGTCAGCTGAACCATGCCCCAACTTCCCTTTTATTTGGCCTAATTCACGGCCAAAGGCTCAAGGCGTGGGCTCACGTTTCCCATCCGTGAGACCGGCCCTCGCAGCCCCGATCCCTCCTCCCTCCCCGCCGCCGCGCGCTCGCGCTTCCTTCGACGTCCCCGCGTTGGTCATGGCGCCGGGATTCCGCTTTTCCTTCTCTGTTTTTTTTTTTTTTTTCTCCTTTCCTCTTTCCTTTTTCCCACCTTTCTTGACAGCAAATCCGCCGCTGCACTCTCGCTCTGGCTGGCCAAACCACGACCTCTTGGGCAAAGCCCTTGGGTTGCGTCATCAGTGCCTGACCTTGTTCGAATTAATGCATTTTGGACTTTTTTTTATGTCTTTCCCCCCAGCCTTTTCTCCCCATGCAACACCTTCTTTGGCAGGCAGAGCCCACTCGTGCCGGCGGCGCCCAGCCTCGCGCCTCCGGTCTTACCCACGTCCTTCGTCTCCCTCACCCGCAGCCATCCTACGGGAAATTTATGTCGCCGGCTTCACGGACGAGCTG
>NW_009260617.1:21489-22280 GCF_000687185.1 Egretta garzetta | reverse complement strand
CGGGGCTGCGGAACGGGCGATCCGCCGCGCCTGTTTGCCGTGCATCCTTCGCATTCCTGGCCGAGCAGGCCCCCCTTCCAACAAACCGCAGTTGTTGCCGTCTGACGTCCACCTGGGGCTTGGGTTTTGGGTTTGGGAGCGGGGACCTGCTCCGGGTGCCGCTTGACGGGAGTTTCTGGAAGCGCCGTAGGGCTCGGGGATCCGTTTGCCCGGATAATCTGTATTAATCCATCCCTTTCCCACGCCTAATCTGTATTCATTCATCAGCTCTTCCCCACGCTGGCGCCCGGCTCCTGGTTCATCGCCCCGGCGTCGGGCCGCTCCGGCGTCCCCACGAGCTCCTAAATTCCCCTTCTCTCGCTGTCCCGCAGGCGCGCCTGAGCCACCATGACCGTCCCTCAGCTCCTCCTGTGCCTCTCTCTCTCCATGCTCTGCATCTCGAGCAAACCCACCGAGAAGAAGGACCGGGTTCACCACGACCCCCAGCTCAGCGACAAGGTCCACGACGACGCCCAGAACTTCGACTACGACCACGACGCTTTCCTCGGCGCGGACGAGGCCAAAACCTTTGATCAGCTCACGCCGGAGGAGAGCAAGGAGAGACTCGGGTAAGGAAAAGAACCGAAATAAAAACTGAAATTGAGAGGAAACGAATCCGCAGCGGATCGCGCTGGCCGTGAACGTCACCCCGGCATCCCCTCGCGCCGCGGGTGCCGGAGCGAGCCTCAGCCGCCGCCTTGGAAATGTCATTTTTTCCAAGGTGGCGGGAGCTGAAAATTAGCGACCCGACA
>NW_009260617.1:21115-21457 GCF_000687185.1 Egretta garzetta | reverse complement strand
GGCACACGCGCGGTTCTCCTCGCCGGAGACCTCGCTCCTGGGCCTGCAAGGTCACCTTGAGTCACTCCGACCGTGCACGCCCCTCCCAAGCACCAAATCCTCCCCCAAACGCCAAAGTATTAATGAAAATTAGCGCGGAGGTTTTTTTTTTTTAATTTTTGCCGTACTCGGCAAAAACAGAGCTCGCCGGGGTCCGAGGGCCCGGGGCATCGCCTGCCTTTTCCTGCCGTGTTTTCCTCCCCCCCTGTCCCCTTGAGAAGCAGCTGGTGGCCGGGCAGAGCCACCGGGGAGTGAAAACACAGAGCGGTCTCCTGAAAATCAACCGCTGCTGCGTCGCCTTTG
>NW_009260617.1:18479-19456 GCF_000687185.1 Egretta garzetta | reverse complement strand
AAAGCCCCCGATCTGTGCCTGCCCCACCTAGAAACCTTTCCTGGAAGAGCCGCCCGGGCTCTCTACCCACACCCGCTCCCGTTCCTCATTCCCATGGCTTTTGGGTTGTCTGTGTTGGGGTTTTTTTTTCCTCCCTACGTATCCCAGTGGCCGATTCCTCCTCGGCCGGGCGGATAAAAAGCAGGGGGGGTTCTGTGTGAGATGGGCCGCTGCCCAGGGCGCCGCGCCCGGCCGCTCTGCCCGGCCGCTGCGGGGTTGGCGTCGCAGAGACCGGTTCGCTAAAGCCGGGATGGGGCGGATTTTTACATTTGGGGGAAGCAGCCGGGGAAATTCCCTGGGAGGATCCGGTCCCGGGAGGCCGCTTGGTGATAAAACCCTGGGGAAGGACGATGCCCACCCGCTCCTGGGAAGCAAATCTCCAACCAGCCCGGTCCTTCCCCAAGCAGCCCGGGAGCCTTTAGCCCCTGCCGTGCCTCGTCCCACGAGAGCCTCGCCCAGGACCTAAAAACCAGAGACCTTTCCCCAAAAGAGCCTCCAAAACGCAGTGCTGCCGCCCGCCACGGGTAAAGCGCGGCATCGAGCTGGGAGGCTCTTCCTGAAGCAAAGCAAATGACTTTTTTACCAAATACTATTATTTTTTTGTTGTTATCCTGGCTGTTCGCTCGGCCTCTCCTTTTTAGCAGCGGAGGAAATCCCGGTTTTGCTTTTTCCAAACGGTTACGGAACGACCGGATGGTTGTTCCCACCTTGTTCCCGCCTCCCGCCTGTTTGGCGAGGTTGCCCTCGCTGCTTCGCTTTGCATCGAAAGCTGGGAATTCGCGGTCGTTTTAAACCGCCCATCTCCTGACAATCCCTCAAAAATTCCTCAAATGTCTTGCATTTGACTTGGGGATTACGGAGTTTAACGGGAACCGGCCTCGCGTTGAGCCTGCAAAAGGCGGAAACAAATAATCCCGGTTCACCGAGCAGAACGCTTT
>NW_009260617.1:16418-17165 GCF_000687185.1 Egretta garzetta | reverse complement strand
GGTTTTAAGGACGAGCCGTCCCAAATTGCCGGGGCTCGGTGCCGGGCGCGCCCGCTCCGGCGATGGGAACGCACCGCCCCCGGCGGAACCGGAGCCTTTGTTTCCCTTAACTTTTGCTGGATTTTTCTGCATTTCCTACAGAAAGATTGTAAGTAAAATAGACGACGACAAGGACGGGTTTGTAACTGTGGAGGAGCTGAAAGCCTGGATTAAGTTTGCACAAAAGCGCTGGATATACGAGGATGTAGAGCGGCAGTGGAAAGGGCACGACCTCAATGAGGACGGCCTCATTGCTTGGGAGGAATATAAAAATGCCACCTACGGCTACATCTTAGGTAGGTCGCTATTCCGGGGAGGAAAACGTGGCGGAGCCGGCGCTTGAAACTTGCTGTTTTGTTTTTGTAGAGTGATGGTAGATAAGATAGACACGGATAAGGATGGGTTTGTGACGGAGGGGGAGCTGAAAGCCTGGATTAAGAAGGCCCAGAAGAAGTACGTGTATGAGAGTGTCGAGCGCCAGTGGCAGGAGTTTGACACCAACCAAGATGGATTTATCTCCTGGGATGAGTACAGGAACGTGACATATGGCACTTACCTCGGTAAGGGCACGGAGTCCCGGCTGGTGGTGGGCCCCAATCAATCCATCCATCCATCCATCATCAATAAAGCAGACGTGCGATGGAGCCAGAGCTCGCGACTCCCCCCCCCCCAAAAAAAAAAACCCCCCCCCAATTTTCTCCCCCCTGC
>NW_009260617.1:15427-15989 GCF_000687185.1 Egretta garzetta | reverse complement strand
GACACCCCCCCCCCCCCCGCAGACCCTGCTGGGTCTAACGAAGCTTCCCTGACCCTTGCGGGTCTTTCCAAGCTTCCCTTTTCCATTCATAGCGTAATTCCTGGGAGCCCCCGGAAGCCTGGCCTATCTGCCCGGCCCAGTCCAGCCTGGAAGGGGGAGAAGAGGTCCTAGGAGTCTGGGCGGTGGGATTTATCATCGCAGGTGGAGGGTAGGGGGGGGGAAGGGCCCCCAAGGAGGGGGATAAGGCCCCTGAGCAGGGGGCAAAGCCCTTTAAGGAAGGGGAAAAGCCCCTTAAGGGGGGGGAAAAGCCCCCTAAGGAAGGGAAAAAAGCCCCTTAAGAGGGGGGGAAAGCCCCTTAAGGAGTAGGAGAAACCTCCTAAGGGGGGGAAAAAGTCCCCTAAGGAAGGGGAGAAGCCCTTTAAGGAAGGGAAAAAGCCCCTTAAGGAGGGGGAGAAGCCCCTTAAGGAGGGGAAAAAGCCCCTTAATGGGGGGGGAAAGCCCCTTAAGGAGTAGGAGAAACCCCCTAAGGGGGGGGAGAAGCCCTTTAAGGAAGGGAAAAAGC
>NW_009260617.1:12962-14262 GCF_000687185.1 Egretta garzetta | reverse complement strand
CTGGGGACCAGAATTTGAGGCTTAATCGCGCCCCAGGGTAACTCAAAATAAACCCTCGTGCGTGGCCAGCCACGGGGCTTGCGTGGAGCCGCTTGATCCCCGGCCTTTTGTCCTGGATGTGAGCAGGGAAGGGACAGAGCCGTTTTTTTTTTTTTTAGACCGGGCCCAGCTCTGGCTTAACTTCACCCTGCGAGGGTTTGGCTACGTCCTCCTCCATCGATGTTTCCCTATAGGCTGACGAACAAAGCCAGCTTCGGGATTCCGGAGCTTATCTATAGCTGTCGGCGTAGCTATATCTAGCGGCCATATGTGCCCAGATATTCCCGCTGCGGCGGGCGCTGGGTGATGTTTCGCTGGCTTTGAAGCCGCCCCGGCAGCGGAGAGCAATATCCCCTTACACATTCTCCTCCAGAAATAGCTTGGGCTGAGCCTCCCAGCCCGCGCCGGCCAAAAAAAAACCCCCACCATCCCTAGCTCCTGGGGGCATCTTCCCTGGGAATGCTGGTCTCCCCCAGCCACGCTCCTCCTCTTCCTCCTGGCAGAGGAGGTGCAGGAGAGACACGACGGCCACCGATATCTAAAATTCAGGCTGCCGTGGGAAAGCGCTGGGAGGTTGAGTTGAGGTTGAGGTTGGTTTGAGGTTGACGTTGAGTTGAGGAAGTTGAGGTTGGGTTGAGGAAGTTGAGGTTGGGCGGAGATTGACATTGGGTTGAGGTTGGGTTGAGGAAGTTGAGTTGAGATTGAGGCTGGGTTGAAGGAGGTTGAGGTTGGGTTGAGGTTGAAGTTGGATTGAAGGAGATTGAGGTTGGGTTGAAGGAGATTGAGGTTGGGTTGAGGAGGTTGAGATTGGGTTGAGGTTGGGTCGAAGGAGGTTGAGGTTGGGTTGAGGTTGAAGTTGGATTGAAGGAGATTGAGATTGGGTTGAGGTTGGGTTGAAGGAGGTTGAGGTTGGGTTGAGGTTGAAGTTGGATTGAAGGAGATTGAGGTGAGGTTGTGTTGAGGAGGTTGAGATTGGGTTGAGGTTGGGGTTGGGTTGGGTGCTGGTGACCGTGGGACATCCCCCGCCTGAGCTGACCCGGGGTGGCTGCCTCTTCTCTTCTCTTCTCCTGCCCAGATGACCCTGACCCTGACGACGGATTTAATTATAAACAAATGATGGTGCGAGATGAACGGCGCTTCAAGATGGCTGACAAGGATGGAGACTTGACTGCCACCAAGGAAGAGTTCACCGCCTTTCTGCACCCCGAAGAGTACGACTACATGAAAGACATCGTTGTGCAGGTGGGGGGCCACCGCTGGG
>NW_009260617.1:11615-12083 GCF_000687185.1 Egretta garzetta | reverse complement strand
CTAACTCCCTTTCTCCGAAATGGAGGGCGAGGGGCGGCCGGAATCGCCTCCCAACTCCAAAAATGACGTTGGGCGAGTGCTACTGCTCCAAACCCAAATTTTTTTTTGAGGGGGGGGGAATGTGGGGAAATGAAAGAGTTTTAAAGCCAATCCGGGAAATCCCTACTGGAAAACTCCTCCTCGTCTTCCCGATTCCGGGGTTGATCCCCGGGGCTTTGGGGCCCGGTCCGGTGTGTGACACCCCCCGCCTTCTCCTTGCCCCCGCCCTCCAGGTGACATGTACAGTCACGACGGTGACGCCGACGAACCCGAATGGGTAAAGACGGAGAGGGAACAATTTGTGGAATTCCGCGACAAAAACCGCGACGGCAAAATGGACAAAGAAGAAACCAAAGATTGGATCCTCCCTTCGGATTACGACCACGCCGAAGCGGAAGCCCGACACCTCGTCTACGAATCCGATCAGGA
>NW_009260617.1:7537-9262 GCF_000687185.1 Egretta garzetta | reverse complement strand
GCCCCATGGATGGGATCCAGCCTTGCCCTAGCCCCACACATGGGTCTCAGCCGCACCCCAGCCCCACGGATGGGGGCTCAGCCCCAGACCCACAGACTGGGGGGCTCAGCCCCACCCCAGCCCCATGGATGGGATCCAGCCCCACAGAGAGGAGCTCAGCACCACTCCAGCCCCCCAGACTGGAGGACTCATCCCCATGGGTGGAGGGAGGGGGCTGCATCTCCCCTCTCCCTGCCCCACCGCTCCTTGTGGGTCATCGCCGTGGGGCCGACCGAGGAGACCTCGGTCCTCTGGGCCGAGCTGGAGATGTCCGAGTCGTCCGTCATGGGCTTCCCGCAGACCGTCTCCATGATGCAGACGCGGAACTGCGGGGACGGGGACGGGGACAGGGACAGGGACAGCTCAGCCCCGGTGGTCCCGCCTGTCCCCTTGTCCCCAGCTCCGGGACTGTCTTCCCGTCCCACGTTGGCCCCATCTCCCTCGGGATGTGGTGCCCCCAGCCCCAGAGGTGGCTCCGGGCATGTGGTGTCCCCAGGTGTCCCCAGGTGTCCCTCACCCTCTGTCACCTCCCATCCCCAGTGTCCCCCCTCGCTGTCCCCACTCTTGTTGCCAAGTGTCCCTGGTCCATGGTCACCCCTGGATGTCCCCAAGTGTCCCTGGGCACCCCTGGAATGTCCCCGGGTGTCCCTGGGCATCCCTGGCCCATGGTCACCCCCAAATGTCCCCAAGTGTCCCTGGGTGTCCCTGGTCCTTGGGCACCCCAGGGTGCCCCCACTGCCTGGGTGCCCCTCGATGTCCTCAGTCCCTGGGTGTCCTCATACCCCCATGTCCCCAAGGTGTCCCAGCTCCCAGGACGTCCCCGATCCATTGGCATCCTTGGTGCCCAGTCCCCAGGTGTCCCTGGTCCCCAAGGTCATCCCAGTCCCTGGGCATCCCTGGATGGCCCTCGTCCCCAAGTGTCACTGGTCCCCAGCTGTCCCTGGTCACCCTAGGTTGTCACCATCACTCAGGTGTCTGGGGTGTCCCCAGGGTCTCCCCATTGTCCAGGTGTCCCTGGGTGTCCCCAGTGCTGGGGTGTCCCTGGGTGTCTCCATCTCCCAGATGTCCCAGGGTGTCCCCAGTGCCCGGGTGTCCCTCAGTGTCCCCAGGATCTCCCCATCGCCCTGGTGTCCCTGAGTGTCCCCATCTTCCCAGTGTCCCTGGGTGTCCCCATCACCCCGGTGTCCCCGGTTGCCCCCATTGCCCTGCTGTCCCTGGTTGCCCCCATCACCCCAGTCTCCCTGGTTGCCCCCATCACCCCAGTCTCCCTGGTTGCCCCCATCACCCCAGTCTCCCTGGTTGCCCCCATCACCCCAGTCTCCCTGGTTGCCCCCATCACCCCAGTCTCCCTGGTTGCCCCCATCACCCCAGTCTCCCTGGTTGCCCCCATCACCCCAGTCTCCCTGGTTGCCCCCATCACCCCAGTCTCCCTGGTTGCCCCCATCACCCCAGTCTCCCTGGTTGTCCCCATTGCCCTGCTGTCCCTGGTTGCCCCCATCGCCCCGGTGTCCCCAGTTGTCCCCATCGTCCCCGGGGGCACCTGTTTGTTCATGAAGCAGTAGATGATGGGGTTGTAGACGCAGGCGCTCTTGGAGAAGAAGGCAGGGATGGTGACCAGGCGCAGGTCCAGGCCGTGGTTGCGGTTGTTCACCATGTACATGGCCAGGGCGGCGTAGGGGACGTAGC
>NW_009260617.1:6254-7088 GCF_000687185.1 Egretta garzetta | reverse complement strand
CCCTGGCTGCCAGACAGACGCCCGCCCTCCGTCCCTCCCTCCCTCCCTCCCTCTGTCCATCCTTCCTTCCCTCCCGCCATCCATCCGTCCGTCCCTCCTTTCCTCCACCTCTCCATCCCTCTGTCCCTCCATCCGTCCGTCCGTCCCTCCATCCCTCCCTCCATCCATCCATCCCTCCTTTCCTCCATCTGTCCTTCCTTTCCTCCATCCATCCCTCTCTCTGTCTGTCTGTCCATCTCTCTGTCCCTCTGTCCCTCCCTCCATCCGTCCGTCCCTCCTTTCCTCCATCCCTCTGTTCTTCCTTCCCTCTGTCCATCCCTCCCTCTGTCCTTCCTTCCCCCATCCCTCTGTCCATCCATCCGTCCTTCCTTTCCTCCATCCATCCTTCCCTCTGTCCCTCTGTCCTTCCCTCCTTTCCTCCATCCCTGCCCCATCCCTCCATCCCTCCCTCCCCCCATCCCTCTGTCCATCCATCTGTCCCTCCTTTCCTCCATCGCTCTGTCCTTCCTTCCCTCTGTCCATCCCTCCCTCCATCCCTCTGCCCCTCCATCCCTCTCTCTGTCCCTCTGTCTGTCCACCCCTCCATCTCTCTGTCCCTCTGCCCTTCCCTCCATCCTTCCTTCCCTCCATCCCTCTGTCCGTCCCTCTGTCTGTCTGTCCTTCCTTCCTTTCTTCCCTCCCTCCCCCCATCCCTCTGACCATCCGTCCGTCCCTCCTTCCCTCCATCCCTCTGTCCTTCCTTCCTTCCCTCTGTCTGTCCCTCCCTCCATCCCCCATCCCTCCATCCATCCGTCCGTCCTTCCTTTCCTTCATCCCTCCTTCCCTCCGTCCCTC
>NW_009260617.1:3814-5706 GCF_000687185.1 Egretta garzetta | reverse complement strand
ACCCCCCACCTGCTCCACCCGAAGAAGGGGGGGATGGCAACGCCAACGCCGATGACCCAGGTGGCCACCACCACCATCAGGGCGTGCTTGGAGCTGAAGCGGAAGTTGCCGAAGGGTTTGCAGATGACGATGTAGCGCTCGAAGGCCAGGAAGGCCAAGGACCACCCTGTCACCAGCCCTGGGGGGGGACGACACCAGTGGGGGCACCTCAGCCCATGGTCCACCAGCCCCCACCCATGGCCCCACCAGGACGGGGTGGTCACCCCAGCTCCTACAGCCCCAGAAGGTCATGGTGGTCACCTCAATGCCCACAGCCCCACCAGATCACAGTGGTCACACCAACTCCTACAGCCCCAGAAGGTCATGGTGGTCACCCCAATGCCTACAGCCCCATCAGACGATGGTGGTCACCTCTGCCTACAGCCCCATCAGATCATAGCGGTCACCTGAACTCCTAGAGTCCCACCAGATCATAGTGGTCGCCCCAACGCCTACAGCCCCAGAAGGTCACGGTGGTCAACCCTACCTACAGCCCCACCAGACCACGATGATCACCCCAGCTCCTACAGCCCCACCAGACCAGGGTGGTCACCCCAACTTCTACAGAACCAGAAGGCCACGGTGGTCACCCCAACACTTCCAGCCCCAGCAGACCAGGGTGGTCACCCCAACACCTCTAGCCCCACCAGACCAGGGTGGTCACCCCCACCTACAGCCCACCAGATTATAGTGGTCACCCCAACTCCTACAGCCCCATGAGATCATAGTGGTCAACCCTACCTACAGCCCCACCAAACGATGGTAGTCTCCCCAACTCCTACAGCCCCAAAAGGCATGGTGGTCACCCCAACTGCCACAGCCCCACCAGACCAGGGTGGTCACCCCCACCTACAGCCCCATCAGATCATAGCGGTCACCTGAACTCCTACAGTCCCAGAAGACCAGGGTGGTCACCCCAACTCCTACAGCTCCATCAGATCACAGTGGTCACTCCCACCTACAGCCCCACCAGATTATAGCGGTCTCCGCAACTGCCACAGCCCCACCAAAACATGGTGGTCACCCCCTCCTACATCCCCACCAAATGATGGTGGTCACCTCTGCCTACAGCCCCACCAAACGATGGTGGTCACCCCAACTTCTACAGCCCCAGCAGACCATGGTGGTCACCCCAACTCCTCCAGCCCCAGCAGGCGAGGGTGATCACCCCAACTCCTCCAGCCCCACCAGACCAGGGTGGTCACCCCAACACCTCAAGCTCCACCAGACCAGGGTGGTCACCCCAACTCTGGCAGCCCCATGAGATCATAGTGGTCAACCCTACCTACAGCCCCATGAGATCATGGTGGTCACCCCAACACCTCCAGCCCCACCAGACCAGGGTGGTCACCCCAACAGCTCCAGCCCCACCAGACCAAGGTGGTCACCCCAACTGCCACAGCCCCATGAGGTCATGGTGGTCACCCCAACACCTCCAGCCCTGTCAGACGCCATCGTGTCCCCCTCCGCCCCCTACCTCCGGTGGCCCCCACGAAGCCCTCCAAGGAGCACATGTGCTTGCCGAAGACGAAGTAACCCTGGGAGCTGGAGATGAAGACGGTGAAGACGCTGAAGATGCAGGAGATGAAGCTGCTGAAGGAGATGTTCACCAGGATGTAGTTGAGGGGCTGCCGCAGCTTCTTGTACTTGACGGTGACCACCAGGACGATGGCGTTGAGGGGGGTCCCCACCAGGAAGACAAAGCCCATGAAGGCCGTCTGCAGGTAGAAGGCCCAGCGGGGGGCGATGTGGTACTGGGGGCCATCCCAAGGGCCCAACGAGGAAGACCCGTTCTTGAAGAGGTAGAACTCTTCCTCGCCCGACATGGCGGCGATGGCGGCCGGGGGGCTCTG
>NW_009260617.1:0-618 GCF_000687185.1 Egretta garzetta | reverse complement strand
ACGGGGAGGGGGTGCACCACAGGGGGGTGGGAGCCCCCAGGGTGGGCAACCAAGGGTGAAGGGCACCCCAGGGTGGGCACCCCAAGATGGGCACCCCAGGGTCATGGGCACCCCAGGGATGGGCACCCCAGGGTGGGCACCCCAAGACAGGAACCCCAGGGTCATGGGCACCCCCAGGACAGGCACCCCAGGGTGATGGGCACCCCAACATGGGCACCCCAAGATGGGCACCCCTGGGTGATGGACACCCCAGGGATGGGCACCCAAGGGATGGGCACCCCTGGGTGATGATGGGCACCCCAGGGTGGGCACCCTGAGATGGGCACCCCATGGATGGGCACCCCAAGATGGACACCCCAGGGTGGGCACCCCAAGATGGGAACCCCAGGGTCATGGGCACCCCGAGATGGGAACCCCAGGGTCATGGGCACCCCAGGGATGGGCACCCCAGGGTGGGAACCTCAGGGTCATGGGCACCCCAAGATGGGAACTCCAGGGTCATGGGCACCCCCAGAGATGGGCACCCCCAGGACAGGCACCCCAGGGTCATGGGCACCCCATGGATGGACACACCCCTGAATGGGCACCCCAGGGTCATGGGCACCCCCAGGACAGGCA
>NW_009260616.1:7650798-7677052 GCF_000687185.1 Egretta garzetta | reverse complement strand
TGCTCTTAAGTTGTGGCTCAAAAGCCTCTGTAAAGCTGTGCTGCTCCCTCCCTGTGTGTGCGCAGGGGGTCTTATCAAACAGATTCGAGGCAGCACCTGTGGCCTGGAGGCTCTTGGCTGCTAACTTTAGAACTCTAGGAAGTCTAGGTCTCTCCCACCTGGGAAAGGCCTTTTAATTTACTTCTTCCCGCTGTTTTCCTCAGCTCACTCGAATGCTCAGGCGGGAGAGCAGGGACGAGGGCAGGGTGTGTGGCTCAGGCAGCTTTTATGTTTCATGTCGCATGGCAGCTTGCGAAGGGGCCGCACGGCACGTGCGTGCAGCACGGAGCGCCTTGCGACACAGCGGCGGGGGCTGCACGAGCTCCCCCTGGCCAGACCTCTCCCCACCTCCCGGCACCCGCAGCCCGCTGCAGGGGGACAGTACCATGGGCTGTGGGAAACCCCCGTCAGCATCCCGTGTGGACCTCGAGAAGTATCAGCCTGGGCAATAGGGCAGATTGGCTTTGTGGTTTGGCCAAATAATTTTTTTTCCTGTCAGTTTATAGAAAAAATGACCAATAAAAATAAATTAATAATAATAATAAAAAAGGCTCATCTTACTTCCTTTAATACTGCTTGTGGAGTTTTAATCAGTCATGTTTTTTTGGGCCCCTATTTCTTGCCCTGTGATCTGTCATCTAATTCAATTTTTCATTCCTGTTACAGAAAAAGTCTTTTTGTAACTTCCAATATTCAGCTTCATTTATCCCTTTTAGAAAAGATGTAGTTTTTTATAGCATGCTTTTCTCTCTCTGGCTTCTGTGAAGCCATGGGCAAGAAAGAGTCAAGCCTGAGGTAAAAAATCAGATTTAAAACCCCTAATCCAGGTCTGCTGGGTGAGCCTTCATCTGTAGCTGACATCTGGCAGATTCTGGTCCAGCAAGAGATTGGAGGAGCCCTCTGTGTGGATGGCAGCCAGTGTGGTGGCCAGCATCACCCGCAGGAGACTTTTGGAGAGCCCTACCTACCTTGCCTTGTTTGAGGCTGCCCTGCTCCCCTTGCAGGGTATTGGCAACAGCTGCTTTCCCTCTGTTTCTGTCCTTCCATAATTCCTCTCTCAAATTAACAGTTTTTCTTGGCCTTCTTTTAGCCACCCTCCTTTGATCGGGGAAGTGCTTAAGGAAATAAACCTTTTTTCACTTCTTTGGTGGTTCTTACGCAGTCATGTCTGGACCAGTTTGAGCCTGGGTCTTGCTGGATCACAGAGTGCCCTGCTACTTTACCATACCCCTTTTTGCTGCTGATAGGCCTCTTCTTAATTTTTCTCAGTGCAGGCTTTGCTATTGATGAGACCCTGTTTTTTGGGCCTTTTGTATCTGCCTATTATAATTTAACTCCTGTCATCCACAGGATCTTTTTCTAGATCAATATTACTTTTGTGCTGCTTCCCTGGAGTGGCTTCCTTTGAAATTTGTAATCTCGCAGCCTCTTTGAGTTGACTCTGTTCCTTTTGGGGGCTCGTCTTCCATTGAATGTCCAAATGTTTGGGCAATAAATGGTGGAGTTATCTACACCTTAAGCTCCTGTTTATTCTCGGCAACCATACTCCTCCTAAACCAGCTCGTGTCTATTTAGCAGTTTCTGCTCTGATGTCCCTGTGTTCCTGCCTCTGCCTCTTCTCTTCTTCCTCCATCTTCCCTTTTTTTGATCTAGGACTCCACTTCTCAGAATTTTAGCATCAACCAAATGTTTTGTGTCTTCAGATGAAGAAATGACTTTGTCATTCTTTCTTCTGCATTTCACTTGACTCTGGGTGATGTGAAAAAGCATGATAGAGTCACGTTACAAATGGTTGTTTTAAGGTTTCCTTAGAAGAATGCATCTCTTGTTGTTTAGGCCCATCTGCTCGCCTCTGGGTAGTGGCCCACCCAACCCAGAAGAACATTAACTCTTGCTCAAGAAAATACATCTGTAATTAGGGTCTATTTTCGGGTCGGATTTTGACCCCGATTCTTAGGGCTCCATAAAATGCATTGGAAAATCTGGCTGGAGGGCAGAAAGTAAGGTGGTAAAGGCAACGTGCTAGGGAGATTTGAGAGATTTTCTCCTAGGCTACTTTATGTAAACCTTGATTCTTAGATTTTGTTGCGAGTGGAGGGGGGAAACTGGATGCACTAAGAGTGTTACAAAATAATTCAGTAACTATAAATAAAATTCCATATAATCTGTAAGGCAATTTGAAAAGAGCTGTGAGAAAAGAGAGCTCTCGTGTTGGTGAGATTTCTTAGGCTGGCATCAAGCCTACTCCTTTGACACCGAGTTTTAGAGCGTGCCTAGAACATTCTGTACTTGGGAGGCTCAGTAGGATTTTTTTTTTATTTTGGTTCTTGGATATCATTTTAATTTATTTAAACCTCAAGTAAAGAAGGTGTATTGTTTTGTTTCAATCACTGAAAGGATTTGAGAGGGCTTTCTGATGGGCTTATTAAAATAGTTGCTGGACCTGCTTCTTTCCATTGCATTCCTGTAGTGAAGGTTACAGATTAAAGCTCACGAATAGGAGAGATGATTAATGTGCACAGTCTTCTCTTACCCTATTGAAATTTGGGATCGCAGAGCCGCTTTGTGCAGTCGTATCTAAGATATGCACAAGGGACGTAGTTTCCCCAAACTCTCTTAAACCATTTTGTCTTCATTTTTATATTCTTTAGTGGTTACCATTTAGGCATCTGTCAAGTGAATATTTGTGACTAAAGGATTTTTAGAAAAAGCAAAGATTTAGGGGGTTGGTTTTATGATGCCAGTCTGCACGGACTATCACCAAAAGTACGTAGGACAAACCCTCAATTGTGTCCGCTTTCCAGTAGTTTCACTTGGGAAGTCTCACCTGGTATTGCCAGAGCTCTGAAGCAGAGACTGCTGTAATGTCGAATGGTCTTACTCTTTCTCTGCATAGGGCAGAAACAGGAGGAGCTCTCCATGAGAGAGAGGATACGGAAGAGGACCAGGGGGGAATTAGTACTGGCAAGCTGTGCTGGGAGAGTGCAGAGCAGTCATGGCTGGCCGATACTACGTTGTTGTAGTTGGAAAATCTGCTAAATATGATTAGCAAGGAGTTATTTAGGAAGTGTATAGTCGAGGCTTTTTGATCCTTTAAAGCCTATTCAATTAATCAAGTGGGATTGAAAGAGAAGTGAAATCATGACTAACTTCTCAGGATGAATCCACTTGTTAATATTTTCAGAGAATTAGGGGTTTTTTTGATGATAGAGGGTGTAGTAAGATAGCTGAATTTCAGAAAAATTTTTAGCTGTTTTGTCTAGATAAACCCTTTACCCAGTACCTGGGTAATTATTTGATGGAGCACTGATAAAGAGACTGACGAGACACCGCACTGGATAGGCAGAGACAGATTAATTAGTCCCAACTTGCTTTTTGGAGGAGACTGTCTTATTCTTGAGGGTCTAATTCTAACAGCATCTGTCATGAAAATTGAAGGAAGGACTGGAAGCTGCTCATCAGCAGCATTGCCAACTAGCTAAATTAGTAGTAGCACTGCGTATTTCTTCTGCAGAATATTCTTCCCACAGTACCTTGCTACTTCAAAATTCATTTTTGAGTGCAAAAAATACTGGCTAATGCAGTTGCAGTTTTAAGGTGAGTTTCTGTAGTAACTATGGAAGGCTTGTGTGTTGGAGTATTGGATGAGGCTAGAACTAGGGGGTATTAATCAAAAATAAACCCCTGTACACTCTGCAGTTAAATACTGATGAAAATATCCCTGGCCTTTCCAGTAAGATTTATGGTCCTAAGAATATTTTGAGAGACTAAATACTTGCACAAGACAAGTTGTCACTATTACAACACACTGTTGTCACGTAATTAACTATCGATATTTAGGTTTCCAGGTTAGGTCTCTGCAGGCATGAACTGCAGCCTTAACTGGTGTCAGTACTCTCTCATTTCAGGCTTTCTGTGGCTTTGTGAAGATGTCAGGGTGGTGGTTCGTATTCAGGTCTTGTTTTCAAGGCCATGCTCACAAATTACTTTTGTTGTTAAAGGATTCTGGAGAACATGGGGATGAGTTTTGCAACAAATTGCCAAGGAGCATTCATACCCAAGGCCTCAAGAATTTGTATCTTAATGCTTAGGAAGTTCTGCAGTTTCTTACACATGCATTAACAACTGTCTCTGTGTGGTGGGGAGGATGGGTTTTGGATACATTAAATGCAAGGTACATGATCTCTGATGTATCTTTCTGACTCTTAAGATTTGGAAGGCAGATATCAGAGGTGGCTTGAGTACTAAGTACATGTTAAAACTTGTGGAGCTGCCTGCTGTGATAAAGCAAATGGGGAGAAGGCAGCTAGCCTGGAGGTTTCCAAATTGCACTATGTGCTACATGAACCCTTCAAGACAGTGTGCGGTTGCAGCAGTGCTTGGCCACTTGTGTGATGGTCCTTGCACAACCTTCAGGCTAACAGCACCTCGAGTCCCAGTTAATTGCTCCTTGCAGTCCACCTTGTAGGGCTGCTGCTTGCCAGGGCAAGGCCACTTGGTGCCCCTGCAAGCTCTGGAATTGGCTCGGCTGCCTTTGCAGCACCAGGGCTGGAGGCATCAGAGGAGACCACTAGGACTTAGGTTTTGGGGCAGGGCAGGTGCTCCCAGCATGTGCTGCAGCCACTGATCATAGGTTTGCTCAGCCCTTTTGTGGCTGTAGGAAGAGCTTTATCCTGCTGTTGGCTGAAGACCCTTTCACACGCTTGCATCTCCTCAGGCACAGATGGACCTTGATTTTCATGTACAGGAGATCCCAGCTATTCAGATCCTATACTTGTACTCAACTCCAGATGCCTATGGCAATGCTTTTGCCACCAATGAAAGATTCAAGGTGACTTCTCTCTTTTATGGAAATGCTTTTGCATTCAGCTACCCACTTCTACCTCATCTGAACAGTTATTGGGTTTCAGCCGTCCACTTTAAAGCTTTTTTTTTTTTTTTTTTTTTGCAAAGCCAGAGATGTAGCATGTATGTAGTATGCTGCCTAGAAGATATGTTACTTGATTTATGTGGCAGTACACTGGACCAACCTGAAATAAAGGACTTCTGTTTAATCACAAATCGGGGCTTTTGTTGTACAGATAAAGGAACAGGTAGTTGAGTTCTTACCCTGATGCTATAAATTCAACAATCATAACTCTCCCTTGCTTTGTTTCAACTTATTAGAACACCCTCATTGACTAAAAACATCCCACCTCCTGCATGTGTTCAGCAGCACTTTGTGCCTAAGAGCAGCACTTTTGGGTTTTTTGGTGTCAGCAAGAGGAGAAGGATGATCAGGTTACAGGTATTACCTGTGCAACTCTCTCTCTGCTGGCTGAGCCACAGTCACTCGCTGCAAGAACCCACCACCAATGCTGGGATCTCCTGTGCCCCGTGGGATGCTGAAGAAGTCTAAGGAAGATGGAACAAGATTATGAGGTGCAATGTGCAGGTGAAGTGATGGGACAGGGACTGGATTGTGTTGAGAAGGTGCAGTAGGAGAACAGGGAAGAAGTGGGCAATGGGCCCCGGCTTTTTGCTCACTTAAGGTCCAGCATGAGGGTGAGAGCTGCTGCTGTGGTGGAGGGTCCTGGTAGCACTTGCCAAACAAAGTTACAAAATCCTAAACTGATTACACCTGAGCTTTTGTCACTTGCAAGCAAGGTCATCAAATTTTCGTGCCCACCTGGCAAAGCAAGTGCCCTTTGCATCATCAACACCATCCACCAGATAATGTCGTACCTGACCTTTAACAAATTCTTGAGCTTGCACTCCCCAGCACTAGGTATTTTAATAAGCTGGTTTGGCCGCATGTCAGCTGATTAATTTAACAAAAGTTAATTAAGCAGCTATCATATTGATGAGTGTGTTAGAAGAACATACATGTTGGGGAAAGTGTGTGACTGGATTGTACATCAACTTTGTTCTTCTGTTGTTTGCTGGTTAAAACAAATGTTTGGCCCTTGATGGCTGCCTTTCTGTTACCATTTTCCTGGTGGTTTTCTTTTTTCTTTGATGTCTCTCTTTTCCTGTGCTTAAAATAGTTGCATGGGTGGTTTGGATGGTTGGTTGAAAGCCTTTGACATCAATACTGTATTCTTGCTGTCTTCACTAAGTAATGACAGTCAGCCAAAGTGCGTGCTTTTCATGTGTCCAGATGTCTTGCGTCTATGTTTTGCAAAAATGCCTAGCTGTATTTGGAATTTTCTTATTATTTCTGTAACTCTTGCTCTACATGTTAAAATTATGGATGTCTTTTCATTGTACCCTAAGGCCTTTGACTCAGTTTTTTGGAGGATTTCCCACTTTGTGTTGGTTCAGTCACCTCGTAGATAATGGTGCCAAAATTTATAGAAGTTAGCAGATTTGGTGAGGGAACATCTTGTGACCCAAGGCATAAGCTTTGCTTATTATTTATGCTGATTGGCGATTTGAGAGCAGGAGGCCAAAGTATTTGTGGGGGAGATAAAAGCTGTCTCCTGCAGTTCTGGCTGCCCTCTCTTGGTATAACCATAGCTGAGCACCAGGTGCTGCAGCCCCGCGTGGTGCTGGCCGCCTCCCTCCGTGGCCTGCCGGTCTCAGGCCAGCTAAAAGGAGAAGCTTGGAAGTCAGAGGCTGTGTCCTTACCTGACACTGGGACTCAAACGGGGATGGGAACAAAATCCAGGCTGCTGACAACACGTTTAGTGTTCTAGGTGTCCTTTTTTTCTATCATGTGTTTCAGATGTATAGTGGTAGGAGCGTTTAAAGTACATAAAATAGAGGATGGCATTTGTCCCTCCCTACTAAACGTCATCAGTGCCTTTGCCTTGTCAGAATGCTGAATGTAATTCAAACCCCAAAGTCCAGGAAAGGATGAGGTAAGGGCCAGCAAAAACCTTGATATGACCTTAATTCTGCCCAAGGAATTGATTATACCTGTTGGAACAGTTCAGTAACAGGAGTACTATTAAAAGCAGGTATGAAGAACTGAGAAAATACATAATTCATTTGCATTTTCAGCTTCTGTTGTATATGCTCCAGCTTCAGGTAGCCGGGCTAATGGCAAACAAGGTTTTCTACTCGCGTGCGTTGCCGGTGATGTGATGTTATGAGACGTGACAGGCGGTAGCCTGTGGGCGCAATGAGATGTCACGGAGTGAAGGAATCTGTTGATCAAAGGTGGAGGGTTTGTAACATTTAGCGGGTCTGAGAACATTTTAAAATGTACAGCAGGAACATTTGCTGTAGCTTTTGTTTGCTTTAGATGACTAACTCAGAGTTGGATGTGGCCCATGGTGGCTGTGCTTCCTTCCTAGGAGTGTTGTAGTGCTTGTAATGTGGAAATACGATGTTCTTAAAAAAGGTTTCAGCTGCACTTTGGTGCTTATATTACCTTAACCTCTTACTTCCAATTTAAGTTGTGAGGATTTTGCTACCCTTCACGTTTCTGAAGGATGTTTCTCTGCTTGTAAGGTCTTGTTTCTTTGTTCCATTAATTACATTTAATAAATACTTTTTCATTATTGTCACGCAACACACTTTCTCCTTTTTTTAGGGCAGGGAAGGCATGTGTCCAGGAACCTAGTGATATGACCTTCCCCTAGGATACAGGAGACCCAGATTTTCATTCTCTTGACCTGGAAGATGAGAACAGGCATACAGAGTCAAATCAGGGTTCATTTTGTATTCATCTACTATTCTGTTTGAGGCAGGGCCAGTGCTAGATGAGCAAGGTGTAAACAGGTCAGGAATAGAATGGCACTTCTGTCTTCTCAGCTTTTTGATGTCTGCCTCTTTGTGTTTAGTAATGCCTGATGTGCTTTCCTTACATAAATTCATCTAATGGGAGATCAGATCTGTCTTGTCTCAGAGGGTAGACTCAATTCCTTTCATAAAATAAAAAGGGAAATGTTTATGCGAGGCTGCAGCTGGTGATGTTCAGAGGCTGATCCGAGGGTAGCTCGGCAGCGGCACATGCCTCTTCAGATCTGAGCTTGGGTCTCCACTGCTTCCTTGGGCACGGGGACTCAAAGTGAGTGGAATACCTAACAGAGAGTGTGATGGGTGGTTGAGGATTCGTAGTTGAAAAGACTAAAATAACGTAGAAAAAGCCACAGACCTTCCTTAAGCCTGAAGGCAGTCCAAGACTACCTTCACACCTTCTACCAACCACCACTTATCTCAGTAGTTTCTGTGGAGCTTGTTCAAAAGAGCATCAAAGGGAGAGGCAAATCCCAATGAGATCCTGGAAGTTGCAGCCTCACAGTCTCTCTATGGATTGAGCTGTCAATCATTTATTTTCCTTTCATCATGTTTGATTCCATTTTCTCAGAGGGAGGTGAAGACTGTGCAGGGTAACAGAGCCTTTCCCACATACTAAATGTTTTCAGCTTTTTTTCTTGTTGGTGCTCATGGATCAGCTGTGCTTTTAATGTAAGATGTGACTTCCCATGGAAGTGTCAGAGTGCAATGCCCCACCTTCCCAGATCAGTCCGCATGCTGCCCCACGGGCTGTTCACTGCCGTGCTCGTCCTTAAGCCCTGAACCCAGGTGCCTGGGACAGTCTCAGATTCAACAAACACAACGTTGTCTTACTGACCTACAGGGGCTGTCTTACGAGGCCGCCTACGGGTTGTCTGGCATCAGATGCCTCACTGCCTATGACCCCATCTTTTTTTAATGCTTCACATGGCTCAGCACTGCTAGAATTAAACCCTTAATAATGTTTTCAGTATTGCTTTCCCAGTGGGACACTGGGTGTCAGCAAATTGCAAAGTAAGCTGAGCCAGTGCAGGAGCTTGGGAATGCTTGCAGAATCTTCCTTGTGGAGAGGACAGGCCTGAGCTCTCTGGGATTTGCTGGGTTTGGGAAGCACTTGCTAATGCTAGCTAAAAGCCCTTCCTCCCCTGCAATACTCTGCTCCCTTCCTTTCGCACACAGCCTTCCTCCGCTATCTCTACAGAAAGGCTTTCGTGCAATCTGGCTCGTCAGCTGTTGCCTTTGTGCATTGTGTTGGGGCTGGGATAAAGCGTAAGCTCTTCAGCCCCGGTGCTTTATAGCGTGGCATGAATGCTGGTGGTGCCCTGGCTAAGAAAAAAGCAACCAAGCAAACAACTTGCAATTAATAGTAACTAAGCAGATCTGGGAACTGTGGGTTACTGGAAGTAGTTGCATTTTTAAGGTCTTTTTCTTTCCCCTTTTAAAGCTGTTCACCTTGGTATTTGCATTACGGAAGACTGCATTGTTAGGAAGCAGACTTGTGTGTAGATCTTAGTATTACATGATTTACCTTAAGAAAGCCCATTAGTGGCTGAAGTAGAAGCTAATCTACTTCACAAGTATAATTCACATCGTTGTCTTACAACAAGCAGCAAGCTACCACACTGGAGAACATCATCTTAAGAAAGAGCAAGTACCGGTTTGCTTCTATTCATCTTTTCTACACGTTTCTATTTCTAGAGGCTTTTTCCACTAACCAAATGTGTGTCAGTGTGAACACTGTGCAGAGACAGTGCAATCCGCTGCGGCAGAGCTCCTCCAGGGAGACAGCTTAATCAGCCCCAGGGTGAGCTCTTAAATAAGGGAGGTGACAGACAGTAGAAAAGAAGCAAAGATGTGAAATCTTTGAGAAGCGGAATGTGACTCTACCTTCTGGAGGGGAGCAATTCTATTACACACTGTAAGGCGTAAATAGAAAGCAGTTCTGTTACAGGTTGTGAGCCGTAAGTAGACCATCCATCCTGACTTCCCTTGCTGTACTGAGCAGTTAGACATCAAACTCACATGGACACGCTGAAGTACGGAACAAAAAAAAAAAAAAAACAAAAAACCAACCCAACTATAATGAAGCACCGGGGCACTGACAGAACCTCTCCAGCACAGATCAGTGCTAAGACCGCCATCCAGCCTCCTGAGAAATATGTTTTGTGCACTAGTTTGCTTGGGTTTTACCCCAAACCCTGTTGTTTCAGGCATGAATTAGCGAGGCAGTGTTTGCACTGTGAATAAGCGTAACGTGGCCTCCATCTTTGCAATTCTGTTTTTAAACATGTTTTAGAACTGACTACAGGTATCGGCGTGGGCACTAAAGCATCTTTACTTGTGGCAGCCTACGTATCTCATTTTGAGAAGGGCCAAAAGCTGCAGCTAAGGCACCGGGTGATGCAAAATGAAGATACTCCAGCTCTGGCTGTAATCAGCACGCTGTCAAGTTGTATCAGCCTTTAGAAGCAGAGGGGAGGAGAAAATAGAAAATTGAGTGCGGGCGAGCTGAACAGGGAAGCCAGTGCGGGGATTGACCTCTGCGTGTTTGTTCTTCCTTGGCAGGTTGATGACGCCTGGGAGTGAAATTCGGTTTGTCCATAAGCACATGGGCCTGGTGCCGGGCTGGGGAGGAGCTGCCCGGCTGGTGCAGATCGTGGGCGGCAGGGCTGCCCTCCGGCTGCTGAGCGGGGCTGCCAGGGTGGACCCCGACAGCGCTCTGCGCCTCAGGCTCTCGGAGGAGACTTTGTCGTCTTCAGATGAAACCGGAGCATTAGAAGAAGCCCGAGCCTGGCTGGGTCAGTACACAGAGGGTCCAGCCAGTGTGGTTCGGGCTGCAAAAAAGGTGGTGACAGCGGGAAGAGAGCTACCCATGGAAGCTGCCCTAAGGGCAGAGAAGGACGTTTTCGGAACTGTATGGGGTGGACCTGCCAATTTGCAGGCATTGGTTAGAAGACCAAAACATAAATGAAGGTCGATGCATAAGAAATCTTCTTGACCTTTTTGCAAACAAAGCTTTCACTAAAGCAGGCATTAAACTGAATCATTTAAGGACTTGTTCATTTAAACTGGCATTAACATTCCTGTTGCTCACGTCAGGCAGACATATTTGGTGTGCAACCACAGAGAAATCCCCGGCAGATTCTTTCCTGTCCTAATCACCCACTGAATGGAGATTAGTGAAATTAGTATGTAAAGGTAAATACTGTGCTGAGAATAGAACTATAATTCTTTTGGAATGAGGCTGAAGATTATTTTCTTTGGAGTTAATTTTGGTTTTCTAACTGGTATGGAAATTAATTGCTTGAAAGATAGGAGGTTTATTTATTTGCAGAACAGTTGCATCTAGAGCTGCAAACTATGAGTTCCCCAACATGAGACCAGTGTCTTCAAGCAGCTTTGAAGGGATGATAACTGGTGAGATCATATTTTTTATTTTTTCATCTTCAGTCAGTTCTTTGTGTAATTGCTGAGAAAGTATCCAAGGTTACTTCAATTTTCATGGTGATTTTTACAGGAGAAGCTCTAACTTACTGAGGAGCTTATAGCCCTCATTCACTGACACCGATTCAGGTCTCTAAATACATGTATGCATCTTCTCACTGCTCAAGGAACCAACTACCTACATTCGCACCTGCACATTCCCATAGCCTGGACCTGTGCATGTGCGAACCTGCTGACCTGATTTTTCACACAGGATCTAGCCGAAATCTTGGAAGGCCATGACGTGTCATGCCCCCAGGTGGGATGTTCTTGACTGACTGGGTGGTCTTAGTACTTCAGCGTTCTGGAAAGACTTGTGTGTGTGGATCTCTCTTCGTCTGTCTGCATTTGGAACTCGGTCTCCATGCTGGTGACTGTGCAAGTGATAGGTAATTCAGGGGTGAGGGTTTTCCCTTTAGAAATTAGCAACGATAGAGTCCCTGCTTTGGCAGATGATTCTCAAAATGAAACATCTGTGGGAACAAAAACATGCAGGCATATCCGTGACTTGCGAGTGGGTGCTCTGCTTCGCTGGGGCTGTTTTACTCCATGGCTGTCACAGCAGGGAGTGTGTATAGCCTGAAGCAACCAAAAGAAATGCTGAAGAAAGGGATGCATTGAGAGCTGGCACCCCAGGGAGGATAAGGAATTTCCTCTGCCCCGTGGATCCTGCCTGTTTGCCCTCACACCAGAAGCTGCTGCTGGAAGAAAATTTCAAATCTCTCTTCCCCAAAAATAAAGTTCAATTTTTATTTCCAGGTTAGAGAAGAGACAGGAATGGGAACATGGGCAGAGAGCAGTGATCTGGTTTGGCCCTCTTTCCCCCACGCCCCCACCCTTTTTTATCCAATAGCTCAGGCATTAGTCCCTGGTGCAGCTGGATTCTTTCCTGTGCTCTAAAGAACTTCAAACCCACGACTTCTGAAGTACGGGTGTTTTCATACACTCAGGCAGTACTTGACTCTTTAGCAATGAAGCTGTTCTGCTTTTTGTGAAGTTCCTCAAGATTCGTGAGAGATTCCAGACTTGCCAACATCACCGACCCTTCAGAGCACACTCCAGCCCATACTCATCCAGCTTTTTGAAGCAATAGCATGTCACATTGTCATGAGTCAAAAAAATAGTGCTCTAAAGGGCCACAGGTTATGTCTTTGCTAGTTACAAGACTTGCCATTACTAATACTGTGATTAAGTTTATAAAATGGGTATGAAAATCACTTAGAACCTGAGCAAGACCCCTGAATTTTATTATTTATTTTTTTTTACTATTATTATTATTTTTCAGGTACCAGGCTGTGAGGCTCATTAGTGTCTCCTGTGCACTGGGCAATATAAATTCAAAAGGGAGGAAATTGTAGCAGAAAAGCAGAACCTGTCTTACTTGGGCATTTTGAACTCGCCCTGTGCTGCCAGTAAGCAAAACACAGCACGTAGGCCTGCTGGGGACCTCCTTCCATCTTCATTTGAAGACAAGGAGCTTGCTTCTCATTTCAAGCAAATGCATTTCCCCAGCCATCCTCTCCGATTTGTATCAAAGGCCAAGGTTGGCTTCCAAGAACAGGACAAATAATTAACTAGTACTGAGTGAGACACTTTCAGAAAGGGCTACAGAAATTCATTTTGCCCTCTGGTCTGCTGGAATCACAAATATACCAAACGTAGTGACAGGAGATTCAGAAGATAATTACAGGTGTTTGTTTTGATCAAGGATTTTGTGAGCAGCCCAATACCATAGCCTCTGGTTTCTTTCCTGTTCTAAAAGCAAGTATGGCCCTTCACAGGAAAACCAGACTAACTAAATTACCATGAGTGCTAGCACAAGAGCTCCAGACTGAGGGAGATGACATGGAAACCCATTTTACCTGTTTCAGACCTAAATGCTGTATTTCACACAATACTTGCTTATCATCTTAAAGTGACAGATACCAGCTGCTGGTTACAGGTAAGCATTTACATTTTCTTTACAATTACTGAAGACCACGAGCTTCATCACTGTTTTTATTCCCCTTTAGAAATGGCCTAAAACCAAACAAGCACTAAATCCACAAAATAAATTAGAAACCTCAACATTGATATTCCCAGTCTCCTAATTAAAAGGCATGCTAGCTTTTTTATTTCTTAAGGGCTAGTTTGCCAACTCCCGCCTTGGCAAACTAGGTTTCCCATTACATTGTGAAAGGCCTGTCTTGTTCCCTTGCCTCCGTGTACTGGGACAGCCTGAGTGCTTAATGGGCTGTGGATTCCACATCAAGCATTTAAGGTTGGATACCGGAGATCACTTTTAGCAATATCGATACTTTATTGTATTTGCTGCTGGCAGAAATACACTTACCAAATGGGCAGTCTAGGTAAGCTGGGTGTCCGTGCTGAATGCTTGGTTCACTATGTGATTATTTATTTTTTTTTTATTTTTTACCGTGACATTGGGTTCCTGTATCTGTGGCTACCTGTTCTGGAAAGAAGTGATGCAGTAGATTTTGTAGTATTTTTATTTCCTTTTTCCTTCCCATTCTGCTCCACTGTGCATTTCTCTAGCTACGCTGCACAAACTGAAAAATCACTTAATGTATGGAGCTACAGAAAACCACGTATGCAGTGTGACTGTGGCGTAGCCAGCATTGACAGAGACGACATCTCCTACTGAGGGTAAAGGTTTAAATCTAAGATAGGAATTACCAGTTACTACTTTTCCCTGGCTTGATCTGGGGAGTGCATTCGCCACTCCAATGATCGGCTGTTAAGCTCTCACCGGCCTCACTTTAACTGATTTTAGTACTTCACAGCTGCACAGTAGCTGGTTTTGGCTCCTGCTGGAAGTAGCTACAGCAGGGGTGTTTGACTGAACAGAGGCCTGCCTCTCTACTTTGGTCAAGAACCCCCAGGGATCATCACTGGTAAAACTATTTGTAGAAAGTTTGGGCTGAAAATCCGGAAATTAGGTATACAGCAAGTCAAGTTCTTGTATTTCTTGCTTTTTTCAACAGTACACACCCTCCCATGAAGTAACGTGTGCACACAGCAGAAGCGTTCCTACTCAAGGTTTTTGCAGCACATCAGACCTTGGTTAGTGCCAACTCAAAACAGAAATAAGACAGCTGGCAACTAACAAATAGAAGAAAAAACATTCCATCCTCTTTCCTTCTGAAGTCCATGTTACTGGCTGATTTCCTTCAGAACTGGAAGGTGACTGTAAAAATCTGTGATCAGGAGTACCTGCTCCCAGCTGAGAAAGAAGGAACTCCTCTTCCTTATTCCCAATGCATCTCCTCTGCACTTTCCTTTGTTCACTGACCCACTGATCTCACCTGTGGGTGAAGGAAACAAACTGGAGGGCTGGCACAGCTGAGCCAAAGATTAGACATGTCAGCCATCACTACAGTAAGGAGAACATTTTAGAAATTCAAATCTACCATTTTTAAAAGGGCTGACTTTTAATTCCCTTCAACTGGTTGCAACTTTTGTCTGAAGGTGTACAGTCCCTACATATCAGCTACTCTTCCTTCTATTCAGGGATTGGGGTACTAAGAATCAGTTTAATTAGCTTTATTTAAAAGATTGCATCCAGAATCAACTACTGGTGTTTCTCAACTTGGAAAAATGTAAAACTACTGCCATTAACAGAAAAGACAAGCTCTGCTTTTTAAGATCTGGCTTCTCTTCTAACCTTCCCTAATAGACGGAAGTCAGCTTGTAGCCGTCTAGGAGAAGCATTCCTAGCATAAGCACCGAACTAGCTGTTCTAGGCTGCCACTCACTTTGCTATGAAGAACAGATAAATAGCAATATAGTCCTTAACATCCATGTTGTTACAGGCTCAAGTTTGCTCTTTTATTTCAACATTTCTGCTGTTAAAGTAAGGCTGTGTGCTACTTCTGCCTGCCGTAACAGCAAAGCAAGTCGATCAGCCCCTCGGATAAGAAGCAAGTGTTAAGCTCGCACGAATGTTAAAGCTGCAACTCATGTTTTTTTCAGTAGAAAGACATACTCCTACAGTGTTGTGTTTGAGAGACAGCCAGCCAGGGATGCAAGAACTTCAATATACCACTCTGAGCCAGTCCTCCCTTTCAGCAAACACAGGAAGCTGTTTTATGATCGTCGTCTTTAAAGTTCCTCCAGTGAAGTTCAATTAAACTGGAGACATATCTAAGATTGTTACTGATAAAGTGTAGTTTTATTAAATTATAAATTCCGTAACAAAAACAAGACAGATCAAAAAGACCTCAAAAACAAAACTACAAGGACTAGATGGCAAAGCCAGTGAAAATGCTGTGAAGAGTGTATAGGTAAGAATTTGCAACAAAAGTTAACAGCATTTTTACATTTCCATTAAAGGAAGGTAAATGATTGCTCGTCTAGTAAAAACACATTTTAACTCCAAACTCACATCTATTTTCTCACATTAAATTAAGCATCCTGCTCACACCCAACATCTCGCCTGCTTTAGTGTTCTTTTCATACATCAATCCATGCAGAAAGTAGTAAGACACTTAATGCAACAGTCAGATAATGAAGACAATTCAAGTTGTACAATAGATATACATTGGCCAAAAAGGGATCGAGTATCTCCAAGGGGAAAATGCTACAAAATAAACACAAGACATTTTCAAGAAAACTGGGTATTGCTAAGCAGCTTTCAAACCATTAACAGGACAACCCAGTTTCCTACAGTTAAGAGTCTTCCAGCTGAGACATGTTAAGAGACTTAAGTTAAACAGGCCAAATCTGTTCCCCCCCTTCACCCCACCCTCCCACCAAACACACCGCTAGGTTTGAGTGCAATGCCAATGTGGACAAGAAATTTACAGAGCGAGGACTGAGTTTTTAATCGCATGGCTCTAGATTTAAACTTCAGTGACCGTGCACTGTCCATCTGGCCTTCTAGATCTTACACTTGTGTTCACCCCCCCGCCCCCTGCCACTGGTCTATCCGCTCCTGTCTGGCTTGCGTTTGCGTTCGAGTGTCTCTGCTGGACAGAGGACAGGCGTTGCTGAAGGTGGGCAGATGCATCCTCGCTATCGCTGCTAGCATCCGACTCTGTCTCCTCAACAGAGGTGTCAGGGGCTGGCACCCTACCCGAAGAGGATGATTCGTGGTCTTCTTCTCCCTCTCCCCTGTGACTCCTTTCAGCCATATTGTCTCCATTTATTTGCAAGTGGGCAAAAGAGTTTTCTAGAGAACTGCTTGCATCAGGTGATGGCGTTGAAGGACTCATCAGCTGACCATCCAGTGATGGCAGGGGCCTAGCAGAAATGGATGCTAGAGGCTGGACAGCTGCAGCCCCCGGGGTCGGAGTGCTGTCTGCACCATCAGCGGAGCTCTCTCTTGCCAGGTTGACAGTGTTCGCATCACAGTCCAACCTCAGCCCAGCCACTCCTTTCTTTGGTATATCTATTATGTCCCGTTTTATTTTTCTGCGGCGTCCGTGCTCGTTTCTCCTGTACTGAACCATATTTTCAAGATCTGCTACGTATAAAAACCCAGCGATTAGCATTTCAGTGCTCTTTTTACCCTTGGAAAAGGCATCTTCCAGCTCTCTGCTGGTACGTTCATCATACTGCCACCAACCATTTCTACCTTCATAGTACCAGGCGTATTCTCCATTGCCTCTGCTTGCTGCTTTGAGTTCTTCTGGCGACAATAAGGTTGGCTTGTCAAGGAAATCCTCTGGAATCTCCTGCCGGCAGAGTGCACACCGTTTCCCAAGCCAAGAAGCTCCCTTCACACACAGATAGCAGAAAACGTGTTTACAAGGCAGACTTACTGGATGGACACATGTTTGCAGACAGATAGCACATTCGGGGACTGTCAGGGAAGGTGCCGCGTTAGCACACGACTCATTTGTCTTCCTGTTTGTGGGAAGCATGTTGATTGAATGATCTATTTCGCCACAGCCAGCCATCCTGCAGAGGATCAGAGACAGATTTAAATCAGTTTATTGTGTCAGTCTAAACTGGCACCTTATATCACCTTTGACCTCATCATCCACAGAATAAGATGCTTACCTTAAATTAAGGTAAGTTATCATTTATGAAGCTCAGCTCAAAGAAACTGACAGGTTAACATTCTGTAGCCTGAGCTGACAGCCTAAATAGAGTACTGGGAAAATTTCTTTACCTGCCACATATTCATGCCAAGGCAGAAAACAAATTTGGGAATTTTCTCTGTTCTTCCTCTGAAATAGTGTTGATTAATGAACCTCCAGTCAGCCAATTACTTTGAAGCCTCCTCAGGAAATTTAAAGCAGCTACAATTCTTTCCTCAAGAGGTGATCTGGCTGCAAACATTGAACTTAAAACAATCTTTCTTCACAGTACTGGTGATCATCCATTTGATTAAGGGATTACCTGAACTGTACCTCAGACCAGGCTTCCACAGTAGGAAATATGGCTGGCAGCAGCACCCCGCAGTATTCCCCCTCCTGTTCCTTAGTCCCTGTGCACCATGGTATACCATCCCTCAAACTGGGCTCAGAACAACCACAGGGCGGCAGAAAGAACCAGATTTGAAAAACGAGGTGGCTTTTTCAAAAGATACCCTGGGTTCCTCTTTCCTAAACATCAGGTGAACTCCCTGATACAGCTAAGTGCATCTCAGAAGGAATCGCTGCATCCCAGCAGAAGGAGCAGTATATCACAGAAGACACGCAACCGTGATTTGATTGGTTTGTGAAGTCATTGCCTCTACCTTCTCTGGCCATCTCTTATTTCTGTCATTAAAGTTGACTTCGTAACCAACTGTAAGAGAGCAGGGAATGGAAAACTGCATCACTTTGACATTGTGTAGGATTTCAGCAGTCGAAAAATTCTAGCCTAAATATGCAAATGTCTTCTCAACTACATTTTTGCCATGGCAATCTTTCACAGTCTGTTTCACAGTAATTTTCCTTTTATGTTCTTATTTATTAGCCATCAAACCCAAACACCAGATATCAAATGAAGGAGAAGAATGGGCTTTGGGGGATGGGGCCTAAAAAGGTGCCTTTTTTCATTTAAATCTCCAAGACACTTTTGAGGCAAAACAGCCTTTCAGTGAAAATAGTCTTTGTTGTACAAGCAGCTACGAATAGTTCATGCAAACCCATCACAGGCATGTGAGCCAAAAGGGACCTTAGAGGTCATGTAGTCCAGTCTCCTACTCCACATGGCACTACCACCAATACTAGATCAGATCAGCTGTGGCTTTGTCTAGCTGAGTTTTTTTGAAACCTACAAGGACGGAGAAGCCACAGCATCCCTGGATGGCCTTTTCTAGTGTTGTACACGTTCCTAGCAGAATGTGTTACCTCAAGAGAAAAAGCCTAGTGTCACTGTAAAAGCCTCCACTGCTTTAAACATCTTACGAATACATGCTGGGATTAAAAAGACTTTTTTTCCTCTGTATCTGTATTTATCTTTACAACAATGCATTAAGTACTATTTACTTAAAAATGTATTTCTGTATGCTGTCTGTTCCCTTCTATCACTATAATTTCCTCTTGGAAGACCCAATGCCTCTTTAATCCATTTTTTATCAAATCATTCTTTTAAAAGCTCTACAGCTCAAATATTTTTTCCTGAAGTAGCACATAATTTTATCCACCTATGTTTCAGTTTCATATCTGGATTTCTTTCTCTGAGATTAAAGACAAATCTCCATACTAGTTCTTCAAATCAGCATGCCGGATACAGACACAGCATTACCTACCACCTGGGAACTGTCTTCTTACTGTACAGTACACCTCTATCTGCAAGATCCGTGCTAACAACGTTGTGAACAAGTTGCTTTCCAGCAGCCTCACACTTTTGACGTTATATTTCGCAACATAATTTTACACCAAAACTAGGGGTATATAATGAGAAACTTATCAGTAAAAGGGGGGAAGAAAAGCTATTGAGATTTCAGAATACCTACAATCACAACCCAACCGGTATCTCAAAACAGAAGAGCTGAAAGATAAATTCATATATTGATTAATTTGCGCTAACCACGGCTGAGGTAAAGGATCTGAATTTTCAAGTGCTCCTGTAATGAGATAGCACTGTGCAAAATGGCACAGCAGCAGAGATTTTTACTTCCACGCTACAGTTTACAAAAGTCTGCTTCTCCCTGAACATGCTTTATACGGTTTATCCTTTTGAGAGTCAAAGAAAAGATTAAAACAACCTGTAGATAAGTAACTTCTATACAAGTCACGTATCGTAATTAAGATTTTGGAGGGGATTAAAATGCAATGCTGGGATTAAAAATGCAATGCATTTTGACAAATCAAATTCTGATACCATAAGCTAACTTATTAGTAAACTAAAAGCAGAGTGAAAGTTCTCACCTGTTCACTGTAAGCACAAAAATGCTAACTGCGCTCAAGGGGTCACCCATTAATTTGAGGGTTCTTTGATTCCTTACTAGGTCACGCCAATAATGCAGGATATGAAAAGAAAGGAGTAAATGCCTTATCTTGAAATTACTATGTGATTTTTAATGACTCAGAGGAAAACATTACATGTAAAATGAATACAGCTGGAAGAGTAAACCCTTATCTCTCAGCAAATGCTACCCAGCAACATAAAACTCTTAAAAGATAAGCACAACTGCAGTTGCATGTGCTCAGAATGCAGGACAATTACGCACTTGAAGATTCATATCAACTGAACTGATACTGTCTCACTTTTTGTTTTTAAAGGAAGATCCTACTTAATCCTTTTTTGTTTACCTTTTTAAGTACCAAATCTAGGTCTTACAGTTTGTTTATAAGCTGGTATGAGGTCGTACATGTAGATTTGTATTGAAGAGGTAATCCTTCAGAAAGCAGGAAAACCATCTAGGACCGCTATCCTGCTATGTTACGGCTACGGAAGCACTTTCATTCCAACTTCATGGTATTGAGAACTAAACAAAACTGACCACAGAATATTCTTCCTGAAATTAAGAGTAGTATTTTATAACAAGTTTTAATCAAAACAGGCTTCCTATTAGAACTGTTATCAAAGAGTAAAACTCTGGGTTTTGGAGCGTTACGTTCCCTTAGGTCACTTCTGGCAACAGGGAAAATTACACTATTGGATAGTGAGACTAAAAGTTAATCAAACTAAAGGATAAGTTCTAAAAATAATTTTATTTGAAATATTTAGATCCTCAATTCAGGTACAAGTACGGGAACAATAAGCATCTGAACACTGCATTTTAACATAAATACAGCCTAAAACCAACTGAGAAGGAGCTAGTCCACAATCTTGCCAGATCCTACCTCTCTATTATCCTTTTGTGGGGGGTGGTTTTTTTTTTTATTTTTAACATTAAAACATGTATTTCATTTGTAAGCTTAGGGTGCACAGCCTAGAGCGCCTTCATCAACACACAAAGTATGGAAGAGGTGATGTATAAAAACTGTATGAAAAGACCCCAGGCCTTCTAGGACTCTACGGGAAGAAAAAGTAAAGTCCCATAAAACCACCTCAACACAGTCATTTCTCAAACTCCAGGCCGAATTCTAACTGCAACTAAAGAGTCTGTCAAGGAGCTGTCACGTAGAAGTCCATTAACAAAACAACAGCTTACTTTTTCTGAATAATTTCTACTGAAGCATGCCACAAGACTAAAACGTCCTCTCTTCAGACGTCTCCAGCTAGGATGGCAGGTCCTCTTTCCCAAGGCTGGTTCATTCCTCACTTGTCCTGCCCAACGGTACACTACAGTATTTCAGCTTCTCTGCAAACTAATGGAAAGCAAATAATATCACCATTACAAAGTTGTCTAGAGGTACAAGCAAGCAAAATACAGTACCATGGCCCTGCCACAGAAATTACTATGCTTTCATTTACCTGATGCAGGCTATTTTCAATAAAAGTATCATCAGACTTCTATTTTATTTTTTGCAATGATCAATTTAGGCCCACAGTTTTTATGTCAATTATTTTGATGTCTGACTTAAGCAAACTATCTTTTTCTGAAGCATTATAAAAGGCAATTATCTTTAACTGTAATAAGGTAATGGCTCATTTTGATAAAGTGACCATGGACACAAAAGGAGAAACAAGACCGGAGTTAGGAGCATGTTACGTTTATGCAAATTTAACCTCTAATAAATGACTTCTTATATTCAGAGTTTAGAAAGTCACAATGCCTTTCCAAGCCTGTTTATAAAACTATCCATATCACACTGTTCCACAGGACTATCTAGGCTTATATGTTGTCTCTTAAACAGGGGCTGATGTCAGATGCTTGAGGAGAAAACAGCGCATGCAAACAGCTGGTTTCGCACTAGGTCCTCTCCATTTTTCAAGCAGTCTGTAGCTCAGAGCCTTGCATCCTTGTCCTCCTCCTTTCTCCTTAGAGATCACATGGATTCATTTCATGAACGAACCTCAGAACTTCAGCACTTTTTTTTCTTTATAAATCTATGTACACGTCCTCATACAACCTTATAAACAAAATCTATGACCTAGATTCGATACTTAACAAGGTAAACAAAAGAAGGATTAATTAGGATCTTCCTTTATTTCTTTATAAAGTGCTGAAGGGCTCTGAGGTTCATACATGGAATGAATGCGTGCAATCTCTGAAAAAGAGGAAGACGCAACTGAGCCTCCACACCTTTGAGGCAATATACCCCTCCCCAGGCTAGCAGGTAATGTCAGTCACAATATATTTTGCATATGTCACCAACCGGAATCTGAGCTAAATCATTTCATAAGGACATAATGAACACTGGAAACCAGTAAGTGGCTAACAAATAACTAAGTAACTCTACAGTAGGCAAGTAGGAATCTGCAAACTCAGAGAGGGCAGAGGGACCATCAAGATTTCACTGTCACATTCTCACACCCTAACCAGGAAGGTCTTTCTTCACCTAAAAGAACCATCTTTAATTCCAGAAAGTATTTGGGAATCCTCTGTAAAAAGACTGATGAGCCACAAGAGTTGTATCTTCCTTCTCGGCTGTAGCTTTCAACATGATTGTTAAGCATACTGAGCTACAATTTCCAGTTGCTGCAAAGCGTTACATATACGAGCAATATGAAGCAGACCCAAGAACATCACATCTTGTATTTCAATCTCCTCAAGGAAAGAATCATTTCAGTACAAATACAGTGGCGATGAGACATATACAGAGTCGAGCAAAGTTAGGGAGTGGTTAGGTCCCTGAAAGAACATGAAGCATTTAGTGTGGGAACAAGTACAGAATCTGCAGGTGTGGTGGCCGAGCCAGACACCGGAGATATCCTTGGCCTTGTTGGTCGCAAGCCATGGGATAACTGAACAAGAGCTAAGTGAAAAAAAAGGTCAATACCATGACTAATGAACCTTGCAAGATGAACTTTGTTTTCATATAAGGCTTGGACTCAGTGCCTGCCCAGTAGCTAGGTGATAAGAGAAAAGCAGAGGCTTCGTTTTGGGATGGGTATAAAAGGATGTAAAAGCGTTAAATAAAGTGATCCCGATGCTGCTTGCGCTGGTGCATGAACTCTGGGTCCGCACCTTCATTGCCACAATTTAGTATTATAGTATTCTGTGCTGCAGTCCTTCATCAGATGAGCGAACATTTATCGTTAATAACATCAGAGTGAAATGTTCAGATGACTTCAGCATAAGACACGTTACTCAACTGTGTTATTTTCTTTATAGCTGAGCTCCATGTAACATTCCACGCAGCTATTTTCAGAAAGAGCTCCAAAGGAAAAATGCAAAAATTAACAAGCCTATCCACACCTTTTCTCCCTCGTCATTCTAGCAGCTTCCCCTTTCTTCACACATCAATCCGAAACCAAGAGCTGCAATCGCATTAAAATTTTGGCTCTCCTAATCCACTCAGCCAAGATACTGTGCTTGCTATGATCAAGGGGACAGTTGCAACAAGCCTGATGCTGTGGGTGTGGTGCTCAGGCCTTCATCTTAGGAGCTGGCTTTCTGTTACTTCTGTAGGTATCACCTGAAGCCTTTGATCCACTACCTCTTGCAATCCACTACCTCTCACAATCCACTGTTAGAGAGGTAGCCTGTCATAAACCCAAATGTTATGCGGAGATGGGAGAAAAAGGTTGGGTCACATTTCTTACGAAATAAAAATGCATGCACATATTCAAGATATGTAATTATACCTCGAAGAATCCACTTATGGCATAATTATAGGATTATGGTAAGGCAACTTTCTAATTGCTGCATAGCTCTTAAAAAGAACTAGTTCACAAACTGACTTCAGGTAACCTCTACATTTCATGACACGGTTATTTATTTAATAAGCCAGTCTTGAAAATTTTACTGAATGGGATAAAAGACACTTGTGTTTATACACACACACCCTTTCCCGGGCAACAACTCCTCCTTTAGTAAGAGCTGCGTTCTAGACTTAGCAATTCATTTTCTATGCTAGAAAAGCACGTAGTATGAGGAGTTACGCTATCTGCAGCAACCTGCGAGTATCCCTTCCTTCTGCACACTCAATAAACCCATGCATCCTATCACACACCGATTTTGAAACTTTCTTCAAGATGCAACAGAGGAAGGACAATCCCACTGATCAGCAGCAAGAATTTGGGATCCCCCTCCAAGCTGAGGCTCAGCCAGCATTTAACTGCTCTTTGTCCCCTTGAAAAGTCTCTCACAGGATGCCTGCTGGGAGAAGTCACATCTGCTTCTTCCACGCAACTTTAAGATGTTGAAGTGGTGGACTTCCTACCAGACCGACCTCTTCAAAATGATTTCAGGTTCTCCTTAAGAAAAATTTCAAGCTTTTACTAGACTAAGATGGAATGAAATAATTTCTTGTTAGTTCAGTCAGCTGTGCCCACTGGATTCCCAGTAAACTATCAGACCCAACACAATTTTTTCCACTTTTCTATCTTTGGGAAAAAACAACAACAATAAAAAAATCCCAGAAATTTACACATTTAAAAGGCAGCTCCTAAGCGTCAATGAAGTGTTACCTACAGTCTTAAAAAGTCTTTTCTGTAGGTAAAAACTTAGCTTTTTAAAAACAAGCCAAGCTTAAACCACTGGTAAATTCAGCTAACGCCAGCTTCTAACCAAAAGAGCCAAAGACTATTATCTGAGCCCTACTTCAAACGACACACGATCTCACAAATTCTGCAACTCCGTACAGATGACCCCAAAGTAGCTATCGCCAATTCATCATTCCACACACACCCCAAAGTTGAAAACTCAACAGCTACAGCATTACTTCGAAAGCACAAATGTTCTTTTCCCATCAAGCTCCCTAGCTCATCACTCAGTTACTGGGGGGCAGGAAGGGAAAAAGAACCCCGGATTTCCACCCTTCCCTACAAGTCACCACAAGATACGCGCAGTGGGAAGAAAGAAGGAAGGTGGCTGGTTTTTTAAACAGGAAAAATCATTCTCCTGTCTGAAGGTCTGCTACTGTCAACATAGGATCAGCTCAAGGTACTGAGCCTATAGGGCATTTCTTAAACTGTCCCTGGGCACTGGATAGCACAACAGCTAAATAACCGTGCTGTTTCCTGTTCTCACCTACTTCTCTGTATCTGTTTCTTAAACTTAGAATACCTTCAGCAACTGATGATTGTGACGAGGCTGCAGGTTGCCTGTCATTCCTTATCCTTTGCTATTACACATTAATAAAAAAAAAAACAACCCTTACGTGTACATTTGGAACTGATTCACATAGTCAAGTGCAGAACAGTCAACCATTTTGGTATTGAACTGCTATGTATTTTTCAAAATGAGGTTCTTCTCCTATGCTACTGTTGGATCACTGAGTTTGAATTTTGAGCATATACCCTATTTCAATTTATTTAACAGAGCAAAATATTAGTTTCTCACTCAAATAAAATGATATTGTGTGGAAAAGAAAGGAGGCACAGGCTCATCTGAAGTTATCAACGCTTCAGAAACAGGACGTACAAGAACATCTCTTCATATATATATCTATATACACACACACACTTGATGAACATGCACGGAAGAGAGAAAGAAAAAAAAAAAATCCATTTCAACAAAAAGGCTTTTCCCCCACCAATTCCAGGAGTCTGCTGTTCAATAGACTTTAAAAATACTGCAGTTTCAGCTCTGCAAATAAACAACAATTCAATTACATCCAAATTGCTGCAGTATACTTTGAAGGAAACAAGAAGAACAGAACTTTTTCTTTCACTCAGTACAGATTCTGCATTATAGCAATTTAAACAATTGGTACTTTGATTCACTTGCAAAGAAACCACAGCATTAACCACACAGGACTATAAAGCAAGGTCTTGCAAACATTCAATATTTAAGATTTACTCAGAATGACCAAATCAATATTGAGATTTCACTGTGTCGTCAATACTATTACAAAGTGTAATTTTTGGCAGTGCATTTTTAGAGATGCTTTAGGAGCTATTTATAAGTAGCCCGCTGCCCGGAGGCAGCAGCTAACAAAGCAGCAGGACCGTATTTTTAGCATTACAAATCTGACAAAAGCAAAACGTTGTAAAGCTCTGCTCCCTTTGTAATTATTCAATGCCTACTTGCATACTATACCCCCAGTAACGAAACCTACGGTATTTCTGGTTCGTATCACAGGGAAGCTATACTAAGATTTAAAATCCCCACACTTTTATTTGGCTTTGACCATTTCACCGTTCTGATTACCTTGCTTGCAGGAAAAACTCATACTGACTAAATATTTTGCACTAATTTCTCAGCAGCGGCAACACGCGCTGCATCAAAAGCCGGCCCTATTTTCACGTCCCGTTTTAACACGCCGACGGGGCGCAATCCACACACTTGAGCCGAGACTGCCACGCACAAAGAAACACAAGGGTGTCCATTACAAACACTGGTTACTTCTTTTTCCGTGCTTTGCGATGTGCTCCCGTGGGCTGACTGTCCGGCGTCCGTTCTCAGCCCCCACCGCTCGTTACGGTACGCGAGGCGAGCCCGCTGCGGCAACGGCATTTGGAAAGGCGTGTGACAACAGGCAACGCAGAATTACTCGCAGCGCTGCCACGCAGGGGTCCAAGAATTAAGGCGCTGCGCCCGCCCGGCCAGGGGACGCTGCCACGCGTGACGCCG
>NW_009260616.1:7644202-7649513 GCF_000687185.1 Egretta garzetta | reverse complement strand
TGCTGCGCGCTTGTCCGGCCGTGTTTGGGTGGCCGCAGGGGGCCGTGCGGTCCCAAAGCTTGAGCCGCGCCGCGTCAAGACGGGGTGCGGGGAGAGGACTTGCGTTTGTCTGCTGTGGTCAGAAACAATTGAAAGGTCTGCCACGTTCGTGAGCGAGCCAGGCTGTGAAACAATAATCCGCGCATCCTTTGCGCTGGAACGATGCTCATTTCGATAGAGGAGGAGGGGCTGCGTGCCCGGGCACCCGCTGCACGTACGTGGGAAACTGAATGTTTCAACACGACTAAAGGTGCAAACGCTCCAGCCAAGGGCCTGCTAGGCCTAGAGGTACTGTTGGCCGCTCATTTTGTTACTTTAACACCCACAAATCACAAGCGTCAGAGAACATCGAAGATCGAAAGTCTAAGAATGCTAAATCCTAAATGTAATCGGGAGTACTGAAACAAATGGCATTGGGTTAAACCACTGAGTTTTTCTAAGGCTGGAAGAGCCCACCCACAATCAGCACTGGTTTTGACAAACATGACAAAAGATTGCATCCAACAGCAAACATTGACGTGGCAACTTACACTGTTATTTAAGGGGGGGGGGGGGGTGAGGCAGAGTCGAAGGACAGGGAAAAGGAAAGGTCCCTTACCGGCAGCGGGTGTTCAGCAGCAATAGGCTTAATCCTTCACTGAACCAGACCTGGATCCTGTGGAAGCTATTGAGGCCAAATTCCTGTTGGATTCGCTTAGAATCTGACCTAAAAAAGGAAAGCAGGCCTGGGCTCTTAAGGGATCTGAGGAGTTCGAGCAAGGCTGCTCCCAATGCGTGCAGCTTCCTAAGAGAAGCAGCACCTTGGGAAAATGTACTTAGTGAAGAGGAAGTCTGGACAGATTTGTGACTGTTCACTGCGGCTGCAGGTCGACTGAGAAAATGCACTAGTGGGTGCAAGATTTTATTTTACGCTCCGTGAGTTACGGAGCAAGCATGGCTGTGAAAGGGAGTATCGGATAGTGGCAAAGCTGGTAACCAGCGCGTTACGTGCATTGCACCCGTCTGGGCTAAAGAAGCAAGGAGCACAAAGGTGTCTGGTTGAGTAGGCTGGAGTTAAGGGGATCAGAAATGATCTGCTTAAGTTCTAGTAAGATTCTAAAATGTTACCTACACTGCTGTCAGCCCTTATTGCCGGGTCGTATTTCAGTCAGAATGGGTATTATTTACATACCTCTTTCCGCGTTTCTGGTTTTGGCATGAACGCATCCTCTCTGTTGCAGTGATGGCTTCCTTCATGTGCAGTAGTTCACACCCGTCTGTTACGACTGAAACCACCTCATTCATGTCTCTCCTACCTCTGCTTGCTTCCCAGCTCCGTTCTCTCCTAAATTTCTCTTTGTTTGTTTTTACTGTTGTCTGCTATGTCATCAATCTGGAATTTATGGCTGATGCTTGCCACTAAATTATTAATAAATACAGTGGATTGAAAAGTAAAGACTCACCAGGCTAATCTTTAAAAGACACCACTTCCCCTGTTACGTGCCTACAGTCCCACCATTAATATTTTGCTGATGGTTTGACAATGGAGAACGTTAATCCATATTTCAGTGTTTCTATTTATAAAGCTTTTTTCTTCTTCTTCAAACGCATGTGATACTATGTAAACCTTTGCAGATACGCCAGTGTTTGATCCTCACTGAGAGCTCAATCCTTGCTGCACTCGGTGCAGTTAAGAAGAGAGGGGAGAAAACCAGATTCCTTCTGCTGTGGTTCTGAGTCAGTTTATATCAAAGCAGCCTGGGGAGTTGGTGTGGAGACCCTTGGGACCGCTGCAGGTTACGCCAGCGGTAAAGGCGTGGATGACGTGTGGTGTCCTGCCCTTTCCACCCGTCGGCACCTTCAGCAAACCCTCTGTACCCTGCTGCTCAGGGGAAGGGTACCCTTGGCTCCTCTGTGCCAGCCAGAGGAGGGGCTGAAGGTTGTCAAATTCCAAAGTGTAAATACATTAAACACAAAGCCTGATTTTATTTCAGTGACATTTTTTTTTCCCATGAACCCCTGTTGCTCATCACTTGCTGCATTCCCGTCCTCTAAGCTCTTGTAGAGTGCGGGATCCCCATCTTACACTACCATTTTCATTGCAGTGATACATTTTTTACCGTCAGTGAAGACTAAGATACAAATGTTTTCCAGAATTATTTCTTTTTTAAAATGATGTATGTAGTTTTTGCTGTCTGTGACACAAGCTTGCCCCTTGTGCTACAAGTGTTGTAAGCACGCTGGTGGCGCAGAGTGGCCTGACGGCCAGTTGGGCTGGCCAGGGACTCCTCTGGCAGCCTGCAGCCCACATCACGCTGCCTCCCTCACTCTCCGGCCCTGGCAGCTGGCAGTCCTGGCTCCCTACAGCTGGGCAGATAGTGTAAGAGCAGTACCCCAAATGGTGCCGGTGAGACAAAATGACTTTCGCTTCAACTCCCTTGAAATGCAGTTGCAGTTGCCCCGGTGATGTGCAAAAGGGAAGCGGGTCGACGGGAGCCCAAAGCTTAGTCTTGGGTTTGCAAGCGGTTTTTCACTTCGATGAGCTGGGAACTGTTGAGGTTCACGTCTGTCTCGGCAAGCTACACGTGCGGTCCTGCTGCGCTGATTCTAGTCACTGTTTGTAGGTGCAGAACAAAGTGTTAAGGCCTGAATTGGCGCCTGAAAATCCAACTACTGTACCTCCTATAATTTCTGTATTTTCCTTACATAATCTAGATATGTGGCAAGGTCTGCCAAATTAACAGTTGCTTAACAGTTTTGGAAGGATTGTGTCGGTTCGTTGTAAGAACAATCCCATTTTGCTTCAAAATCAGAAAGTTGAACGATGCTGAGGAGAAGAGGAGCTGGGGGCAAGTTCTCTTTCTCAGTTCTCTCAATCTGTGCCTTTCACTGCATCTGTACCCGTTCTGTCTGTGAACTCCCAGGGAGAGATCCTGATTGTTTTGCTTTCATTTAGCGGCAGTAAAAAATTCCACACAGCATACAAAACAAATTTATTTTATTGCCCCAGTTGGCAGGCAAGGTAAAATTTTCTTCCGCCAATAAGTAAACATTGACTTTTTCCATTATCCCAGCTGTCAGAATCATATCACAGTGTATGTTGCTGTTGAATTGAAGTCATCCATATGGTGATGCAGACAAGCAGAAAAAAACCCCACCACAAACCAGTTACTGCCTTACAATACAGTATGTTTAAATCTTTTAGTTTTCCAGGCAGAGAATTTCCAGGATTAAGGCCTACTTTTCCCAATAGGGAATCTTGTGCCTTAGTCTCCAGACCACTAGGGTCTCTTTCTCTTTGACTTCCTCACCATCAACAGGGAATATTAACCTGGTATTTAAAAAGAAATATATATATTTGGGATCTTCAAACTAATGGAGCTTACAAAAATTACAAGGTTAGATTTTGGGTTTCTTTTAAGTTTGGTCCCTGAGTTTTACATCTGTAGGACTTATAATAACTTGTAACTGCCTATAAAATGCAGTTCTGTAGCTATAAGGAGGACTTTGTTTTAACTTTATTAAAGCTGAGATTCTTGTATAATCATACATCTTCAGAAATTAAGTCTTCCCGAAAAGTAGCTGAAATCACAAGATTCTTGGCGGATGGAAAAACTGTTATTCACAGAGAAGAGGTAGCACACTCAGGACCACATTTTATTTAGTGGAAGGAAAGGATATAACTAACAAAAACATGTTGTTGCCATCTTTGACTTTCATCTAGAGAACAATGAATTAGAAATTGCAATTTCCTTTTGTATCACTAGATGGTATATGGTAACTGTAGGGAAGCTGAGCTCTTCAAAAAAAATTTTTGATGGAGCATAGGTACTGCTGTCTCTCCTGGTCCAGCTGTTGCACTGACCAGACTCCTGGCTTACAGAGGAAATGCAGGCAAAGCTGTTCCTGACAACTGGAACTGCTGGTTGTTGCACCAAAACGTGGGTCCTACTGCAGTCAGCAGCAAAACTTGCTGAGTGGTTCTGTGTTCGTGTTTTCTGGGAAACTGCACACTAGCTAGGCCTCTAACTCGGCGTTATAGTTAAAAAGAGGAATGCTGTATTGAAAATGGTTGAAAACACCCACATTTTATTGGAAAGATAGCAATGTCTTCAAACGGCGCATGTCAGACCCTCTGAGCTACCCGCTGGTGAGCTCTCTGATGGGCGTAAATGTCCTTACTGAACAAATGGAAATTTAGGCTTTTAATTTTAGTTATGCCTGTATGAAATATCATACACCTGCCATGCAAACAGCTACTTTTACATGCATTATTATTTTTGCAGGTAATATTTGTAAATGCTGCAATAGCACAATCAAAACATCTCCTATCGCAGTTAGAAAAGAAAACAAAAGGAAGAAAAATAGGTAGAATAGGAAAATAAATAAAGTAAGAAAATAATAGGACAAATGAGCAAAGGACAGCCAAAATGAACTCCATTAAAATATTTTTTCCCCAAATTGTTAAGAAGATCAATGTGAATTTTAGCATCTCAGAAAAATTGTCCCACTGAATCCATTAAAAGGCTGACACAATTCAAGAAAGCTTCTTTGCCTGAGCTCTTGTTAGGGCCTGGTAACACTGGAACCTTAGGACATAGAAGTCTTCTAACAGATAAGATGCAACCTAACAAGCACTCCAGTATTTTGATTAATAAGTGAGACGGGTTACTGTTTTAGAAAAGAACCAAGAGCATTTTATGCAGTTCCATTTGGGTGAACAGTCCAACAACTTAAATGGGGGTATTTCCACTTTCCAGTTATGATAAGGACATTTCACTTTGAAAGTTTTCAATTCAAGGTGAAAACATCTCGGGATGCCTCTGTCCTCTGGGCTTTATTTGTGTGAAAAGGGCCACACAAGCAAGATTTACGGACACAATTCCACAGTTAAATCTTATTTCTCCTGTTCCATACAGGAACCAAAATTTTCTTAGTGCTTTTTAGCAAAGGAAAAAAAAAAAAAAAAGTGCCCAGTTTTCAGAGGCTACTTTGCTGTTTGGTGGTTTGTGCTTTTTGCATTGCCTTGGTCTCTCCTGTGCTTAGACTCTGTGGCTTTCTGGGTGAGAGACCCTTTCATTATGGTGGGCAGCATCATCTGAAGCTTTCACAACAGTTTCTCAACAGTGTCACCAGTTTCCACAGTAGCATGAAACATTTTGGAGAAGGGGTCAGTGTGCAGGGCTCTGTTCTGCACAGCATAACCCCTCTGCACCTTTGCTCCCCCTGCTCTTCTCCCCAGAGTTTTGGCAGGGTGGTGCTCTCAGATTAGGTGTCCCCTCTACCCCGGTAG
>NW_009260616.1:7622226-7643653 GCF_000687185.1 Egretta garzetta | reverse complement strand
AGAGTGGGATGAAAGGAATCTCAGGAGGGAAGGGAGTGAGGAATGAGGCCGTGCTGTGTGACGAGTAGTCTCCCAGCATTGCACCAAGGCGGTGAACGAGGAGAAGAGTCTCAAACACGCAGCACCATTACAATCTCCATGGCAGAACAAGAGCCCCCTGCTAAAAGCAAGCTTCAGTTTCTGGACACAGGGAACAGATCAACTTTTGTAGTACTTAAGACCAACAAGAAAATGTTTTCTGAAGCTGTATAGAGCTATGGTACAGAAAAGTGAGAGTAAGTAGCAATGCCATCCAAAAGAAGCGTTCATCTTGGCTACAACAGGTAGCCGTGCAGTGTGACAGCATCTCTTTGTTTCCGGAGTAAGGAATAAAAACATGATGTTAAGAACATAACTGGGGTAAATGTTCCCATTTGAAGTCTCGTCTCTCTTTGTACGTTCACATCACCTGGTGAGATGCCTATGATGGCTGATATTACAAAGAATGCAGGATTAGGTCAAACTTGTAATGCACTTTTCAGTTTTGCAATTAAAGTAGTACTGCTGTGGAGAAATGCTTCTTAACGTTACTTGAATCTTTAAATGCCAATAATGTAGACTAAATAAATGTCTGTGAGGAGGAGTTTCTTTCTATGGCTTCAACAGCCTTTTCTCCATAGAGGAGGAAAGGAAGATGGAGTTGTTATGACAAAATCTTAGAAGGAAATTCATGTCAATTAACGCTTCAAATAATTGCACCACCTTCAGTGTTAGAATTGCAATTTTAATGGCTACCACCTCTAAGAGCCACACAGGATAGGACAGTCAATGCAAAGGTGATGTGCAGATGGAAATAACGCAGTATCACTTGCTTTTGCATCTGTTTTATAAAGTATGACATCATAGCGCAGAAAACTGCATTTCTTATTGAGGATTCATTGAGGATTTGAGGCATGCATTAATCAGTAATGCTGCACTGGCTGTTATATCTTAGAGTTTAATTAACAAATTCGGTGAAGGCAAATAGCATCCGTAAGCAGCGATAAAGGGATGTTCAGTATAGCTTGCAAAATAACCATTTGAATGCTAAAAAGAATAAAAGTCAAAAGTTGGTAATTCTAATTACCCCCATAGCCCCTAAGCCAGTACTTACTTAGACACAGCCTTACATTTATGCTTGCAAGTAGTTGCATTAGATCCAGCAGGACAAGTGAATAGAATATCTGTGTGTGTTTTAAGTGCCTGCCGCCCTGCAATCTGCTTGGGTTGGCCCAGGGCACATCTGAAGGGTTTTGTGCCTTTTCCTCTAGAAGGTAACAAGAAAGGGTTTGAAAACATGAGAGGGCAATTAAACCCTGTGTAGATCTTCCCCGGGGAGAAGAGAGGGACAAATCTACATCCTGGTTGAGTTCTCTGACAAACTCGTTTTAAAATGGCATGAGCAGGCTGCCCTAGTAGCACCATTTATCAGGAAGAGGTACTCCAGTAGAAGATAAATGACTTGTAATCTCGAGCAACGGGATGCATCTTCTGCAGCCCAGAGTGCAATGCCCTTTCCTTCTGTACCCTTAATGCCTTAACTTCAGCTGTTTCCTGCTCATCATGTTTGCTCTACTAGTGCTAATTGTTCTGCCTGCGTGCATATCAGTTCCGTAGACTTCGCCGAATGTCAAAAATTAGCTGCAGCCATACTATACTCCCTCTCTGGACCCAAAGGAAGAGGGCAAGCAAAAGAAATCGGAAGGCAGGGAAGGCAAGTTCACAGGAGGATTACAGTGCCTTTGGGATCCCGCATTCAGGGAGTGCAGCTTTCTCATCTCTGCTCTGGCTTAAGCTTTACCAAATCAGTAGTACATTTATCTACCTGTGGGATGGATTATAATACTTACCTATCTCACAGGGCCCTTGTGAGGATCCATTAGTTACAATTCGTTGAAGACGGAGAGTGTTGGTACCATAATCCTCTCCGCATTCCTAAGAGTCATCAGGGGACCCTCTGAGGAAAGCAGTTGTTTCCAAATGGCAGTTACTTACTGTTTATTGCCTATTATGTATGCCTGAGTTTAAATCTGCTTGGATTTTCTTTACTGCATTTTTTTCTCCTTAGGTGGGTCGATAGGATCTCAAGGTGAAACTCATTTGTTCCGTTTGTGGTGACGCTACCCTGGAGATTGCTACACCTGAGCCTTAGCCCTTGTACGCATCAGTTCATAATTACTGGTCTCGATGGGATTTAAGTGAGATAAAGAATGCTATTCCAGGGCTTCTTGTTGTGTGAGTCAGGTCTCTTGGTGCATCTATAATGTTAGCTTGGAGGTTTTTGTGGGTTTAAGTCAGTTTCAATAATCCTGAAAAGCTTCTGATGTATTAATGCACCATTAATATGCAAGAACGTGTATTCTTTTGAAGGGCTAAGGTAGTTTGGGCATTTTGTTATTTCATTCTAAGTTCTTACACAAGCTGCATTTTTTAAAGTGTTCAAATTACATGGAGCATTGAAAGCTGAAGGAAAGAGCAATGGAATAAGGTGTTCTTGTTTCTTGACTTCCAGCAGTGCTGATAAAAGCCACGAGGGGTTTATATTAGAACCAGAGGAGTTTGAATAGGTCGTTATGTTCAGCTCAGTTCTGGCCCTTGTTCTTGCTGGATAGTACCTTACTCTGGAATTATTTTCACCAGTTTCAGTTAATTCATTCAGATATACCATGTTCACTCCTTCCACTGCTGTTGTCCTCTCTCCAAGGGAGTTGTGATAGGCTTCTTTAAATTCGGGTAAAGGAAATGGCTACACAATTTCCATTATCTTTGAAATGAGCTCTGAAAAATCTCATTTTGCGTGTCTCCATTTTGTGTCACCATCCAGCACTGCTGACTTCAGCCACGTATTGGGTCATGCCATAGGGACACACGGACAGCTAGCATAGCTCAGTGCAATTCCATGGAGTTTAGCAGGCTTTCAGCTGCTCTATGTGTGCAGTTGTGTACATCCTCACGTATACAGTTGTGGGTGCTTCATGCTTTGTGTTCTGTGGCAAAGGTTCTGTGATGCTCAGGCCCAGCAAAATAGGCATTATGTGTAGGTTCAGGTACATTAGCACTAGTGGTTTTGGTTGAGCTTGACGTGATGTCAACTAATTGTGTTGACGTAGACAATTCTTTGCATTGTCTAGCTTATTATACCTCATTACTTCCACTGTAGTTTCTAGTTAGCTGTAAAATGACATCAGGAGGGATAGAATACAGAACTCTGCAGAAGGAAAGAGCTTTGCCAGCTTGCAGAGGGGTACTGGGGACTCAGGGTATCTGGACAGATGTGGTGGACGGTTGGGGATTGCTGGATAAGTGTGGGAAATGGATATTTCTGCTGAAAAATTTGGCAGCAATATAATTACTCGTTCTATAGTTTTACCTGATATCATCAGGCTTCATTCTTCAGTGAGGTGTGTGGTATCTACCATCATTCCTCTTCAATTAGTTAAGGAGCTGCTGAATCTTCCTTGGGAGCCCAGATTCTGTGGCATTCTGTGGTTTTCGATTAAGGTTATTGCCAGAAATGGGATAGAAAGCTCTTGTAGCTCAAATAAGGATGTGAGAGAGCCAGCTTTACATAGAGCAAGGATTTAAAAAGGAACATTCTTTACCTGGTCACCCAGCTAAGATGCGGCAACAGTCAAGACCTCTCTGGAAAACATGAAACCTCATATTGGAGAGGCACCTGGGATGATAGTAGGCTGAGAAGGGTAAAGAAGGGAAGACTTGTATTTTAAACTTATTTTAAATTGTTAACTTGGTTTAGACTAGTTAGTCACACAATCCAGTTATGACACCTTAAGAGTTGATACTCCCAGCTGAGTGCCCAAAACTGTCTTTGTATAAACTTTTAAACCAGAAGGAAGTAGGTCAAAGCTGAGTCATACTGGGTGAGATTAGATATGGATCTTAAACACACTTCAGCCTTTATGCATAGGTGTCTATAGATATGCCACATGTCTAGCCACCAATGGAGATGTAGGTAGGATTCAGGTGCCCATGGACAGTTGTCTTGTGCCTTTTGAGATGCTGTCTGGTTTCTAAGACACCCACTTGGAGCTGGCAGATATGGCACGGGGTCTTTGGCCCATGTCCCTCTGCAGTGGTAGCTGGACTTGAAGCAGGCTGTCCCTGGGCATCTGAGATGGCACTCCATGTGGTCTTCAGGCAGCTGCACTGAGCTCCCAGGCAGTACAGTCAGAAGAGTCTATGAACCAATTCGGTTTACCCTAATTAGACACCAGAGGTGGAAAACAGTTGCTGTGGCACCTAATGCCATTACAGAGGGTATGTGAGAATCACAGGTCATTGCAGATATGACAGAGGCCTTACAGGAGACCTGTGCCCCTTCTGGACTTCTGGAGTGCTGTCTGAAGTCAGATGGGATATGATAGGGAATGTAAAATGGCCCTGGGCACCTGCCTTTGGGCCACTGAATCAGCCTTCAGGCTTTTTTGCCCTGATGGCAGATGCTGAAGAATTGCATCACATGAGCCTACACTTGTGATCTTTTTTCATATATAGTGAGCCATACATAAACATTTCAGCTGTATGATGGCAGTGAGGGGACTCTACAACCTATATGAGGGACACCAAAGTTTTCATTTTTCCACTGTCCGTCTGTGGGTATTAAGGTGGAATAACACCATAATAGAGTAATTACCATAATATTCTTTAACAATGGAAGTCTTGCTGATAGCTGAGCGTATTTAAATTAGGAGATGCCATGTCTCATGATGCAGTGAAAGACAGTATTGTTAACTGCCAGTACTCATAACTTTACAGGTAATTGCAGCTATGTATGGGCCATGCTCTTGTTTGATTAAATTGGTTTGCCCAATAATTGAAGGCTTATTGTAATATAATTGTAATTGTAATATACTGTGTTATTTCTGAACAATAGAGAAGTAAAGGCTAAAGGGTATCCAGTGGAACAAACTACCTCCTACATGCAAATAAATGATCTAGCTGCTGTTATAAGCAAGAAGCGTGGTGTTCTGCCAGCCTTGCAACAAAGAAATCATTATCTATCTGGCCTGTGCATTGAAGAACAATAATCTGTATTGCCAAAATTAAAACCATAATTAAGCTATTATTATGAGTCCACAACACAAGAATGAAGAAAATGATAGTGTTAGGCCCCTCTGAGTCTCAGATCCCCAATTAGCAGCCCCTGAATCAGTGGTTCAAGTTTTTCCCACATACGGATTGCTTCGCCTGGCTCTCTGGTGGTTATGGAGGCATCACCCCGCGGGCCAGCTGAGTCACTGTAATGCTTCTCTCATTACCCACCTGCCAAGCAGAACACTGCCAGGAAAGACAAAGTCCAGTTGGGATGTACTTCAAATACCCTGGGAGGTGACTTAGGCTCTATTAGTTACTGGAAACCAGAAAACTATACAGGAACCCTCTGACTGGTAAACAGCGGTCACAGATTTTTTTTTTCTTTAGCTAATAAAAATAGGCTGAAATAACTTTTTCATGCCCTTCTTCAGGGTTGTATTTCACTTTCCTTTGGATGCAGCTGGGAGTCTTGGTCTTGATCATTGTGTCTAAATAGAATCTTGGAAAATAGGGTTAAAAAAGACAAAGGTGATCTTTCAAGGTAGAAACCACAAAGCAGGCCCTCTATGTTATAATTGAAAATACATAGGTGTGTGTGTATGTATGCATTTGTCCACATCCTTACTGTCGTCACATGTTAAGGCCAAGATCTTCATAAATCTTATGTTTCATGTGTGTTATTAATGCGTCATTGAATTTAAAAAGAAGACATTGTTCAGATCATCTGGACGCAGTGACAAATAGTAGAAGTTAGTAAGAAGTCCCTTGGTAGGTCTTCGATATCGCCTAAGCTTCTATAGGAAATAAGCGAGTGAGAACACTATAGCTAAGGGATTTGCTACATTTTCTAAGGTGGCTGACGGTGCGAAAACAACTTCAAGTTTTGAAATAAAAAACTGTAGTGAGCCAGAAAATATAGAGAGCAATGTTAACATGACTCACTCGCGTCCTGTCTCCAAGTTTAAGGCCGAAACTGACTGAGCAAGGAGTCTGGAATACCCTGCATGGGTTGGCGCAAAACAAAAGCTAGATGACAAGGGTTTCTTGGTTTTGTAATAGAAACTTTCAGGGAAAAACATGATCCAGAGCAAGTAGTAAAGAAGTTCCAGGTAAAGTATGTTTTACTGGCATATTATCATCACCAAGTTTTCTATCCCATCTGTTATTCATGTAGCTTCATTCTTCCTCAATACCTCTTCCAGCCAAAGAGCTGATAAGTATTGATCTGGGACACTGGCTCTCTCCGGTGATTCATATCCTTCAGTTATGATGTAAGGAAATGTCTTTTGGCAGAGGGTGTACTACCGGGAAGTTTGTTGTGCTAGAGAAGTTGTAAACTTTCAAGAGTGCTGTGCAAAGTCAGTGATTGCTCAAGCGCATAAACACGTCCATCCCTCAGCTCCACTGCCTCAGATTAACACTGTACATTGCCAACATCTATAAGCCTTCGCAGCCAGTTGTGAACAGCACAGCCTTGAAACCAGTAACTAAGCTCTTTTTTGCCTCCTGTCGGGCCTTTGAAGTGGCTCCTTTAACCACCGCCTTCCTCAAAACTGTTTCTTCCTTGCACATCGCTCTCTGCCCTGCACACCCATGTTTTGCCGGTGAGCAGATGTAACGCTGCTGAGGCGCTGAGGCCACCCACATATCCAAGAGATCTTGAAACAGGGGTTGTTTTTTTTTAAGTAGATGTTCTTTTACTTCCTGGCCATATGATCCTAAGTGCTTTAGCGTGCATGGCCTAAACTGGGACAGTCGCACAGTAGGAATGCTGCTCTGCTCCTGCCTCCGCTCCAAACTGGGACACTCAGCTGTGAACCCAGCTGTCTCCTAGTCCAGTGAAATGTCACTGTCCTGGATCTTGGTATTTGGAGTAGAAGTCCCTTTGCATGTGATTCTTTGACTCCCAGACCACAACATCTGCATGAAATAACACACCTGCTTGGGTGGACGTAGGCGTTGATGCACCCAGCTGGGGATTCAGTCCCAAAATTTGCTTTTTTAATTCTGAGTATGTTAGGCAGCTCTTTGCTCTGCTTTCTGAGGATCCCTGTAGGGAACTTGCTTTCAGGATACAGTGTGCAGGGGGAAACCATCTAGATATTGGGAAGTGCCATATGTGACAGGGAAGGAAGGGGTTGGATTTCTAATCTAGCTCCAAGGCTTTTAAGCAATCCAGGACAGCCCTTCATTTTTATCGATTTTAGATATAATGTATATATGTATATCTTAAGATGGCAGAGTCAACAATTCTCAAAATCTCAAGCTGTCTACCTAAAGGGGGACTAGTGGGCTGGCTCCGCCTTGCCATACCCCATAGGCTTCGCTGCCACGTGGTGCTGGGGGGGTTGCACACAGAGTTGGGTGCCCAGGGAAGCCGGACTCTTCCCTCGTACTCAGGCTGGCTGGAGCGACTTGCATCACTCAGCTGCCTTCTGGGCACAAGTACGTGCCGGAGAAGCTTTCCCATGCTAGACAAGGCGGCAGCACGTGTGGCACAAAGTAGGTACAGTTCAGCTGCTTTGGCCATTAACGGGGTCCTCCGGAGGTTGCTTACCTGTTGCGGAACATGGGGGTAGGCTCGTGTGTAACGTTAGAGGGGGCTCTGCTCTTCCAAGCATCGTCCTTCAGGTACGATGTAAAGCTGCAGGCCTGGCTGCTAATTGGTACCACTGATCCGGTGGCATGTCTTCTGTATGGAAATAGTACTGTCCTGCCGAGGATTTAAGAAATCATGAGTTGTTTGTCTGTGCCCTTCCTCTCCCCAAAATCATAAAGATGAATTAAAAATTTTAAGTTTAGAAAGTGAAACAAGTCCCTCGATGAGTAGCAAAAGTAAGGCAGCTGGTTTTCCTTTGGATTTTTGTCTCCTGGCCGCAGCCCTTCCCTTTTTCCCCTGGTGAACCTGCCTCTGCTGCATGGTCCCCACAGCACCCTCGCAGACAGGTCTAGAAGTCTGTGCCTGCTGCCTGGAAGTCCAGGATCTATCTGTCAAATGCCTACCTTCTACAAATGTAATTTTCTCGGATTTTTTTTTTCCAACTGAGGGTGAGACTGGCCAGCAAGCTGAAAAGTTGCTGGGACAGCTAGCTGCCAGGTGGCTAGCATGACAGCATAAGTTTTGTTCCTCTAAGAAAGGAGATTATGTTTTGTAGTTGTCTGCTGAATTTGGAGGCTTCCGTGTTCATTTGAGTCACTGGGAAACAAGTAGGGGAAATTTTGTTTGGAAAAGAATAAGTAAGGTGTTATTCTTGTCTAAATGTATGAATACGGGAGCTAGAAATGCAAGCACTGCGTATCCTGGGAAAAGGTAAAATTATGAACTGACTATAGATGGGATTAAAGTGATGTATTAGTTTTACCTACCTAGGTTTCTCAGTGTGTTTGCCATGTGCTGCTTTTTTTTTTTTGTTTTGTTACCTGCCCTCAGTGAGTGTTATTGTTTATTATATCCAGAAAGGGGGAAATTTATGCATATAAAGAAATCTTTAGTTCTGTTTCCTTCAGCTGATTCCCATTTGTGGCCATATCCCTCTCATCCTTGGCGGTGTTGCTGTCTGTCTATTATCATCTGCTTCATAGATACAGTGAGGTGTGGGAACATTTTTCTGGACCTCATTTTTCTGGAGCTTTTGATCATTCTCAGTACTTTTACCCAAACTATTTCTAGTCAGACCACTTCTTTCTTGAACTGCAGTACCTTAAGGGGACACAGTACTTCAGCTGAGACTTCTAGCAGTACTGAGAACAGAAGAATTCCTTCATATATATTACAGGCTATATTCCTGCGTGTGTGTCCCAGTGTGATGTTTGCTTTCTTTGTGATATCATGACACTGCTTGCATTCAGCTCTGGGTTATCGCTGCTGCCTAAGGGGCCTTTTCATAGTACTCTGTGAATCTGTATATTCCTGCCTTCGTGTAGTGCTCTGCATTCTCCCCTTTGAATTTAATCTTGCTGCTTCACAGAAGCCCATGGGAACCTTCTCAGACTTTGGCTGCAGCCTTCTGAGAGACTCGTTCTTGTGTCTTAGCTGAGCAAAGAGACCGTGCGAGCTTCAGACCAGCTTCAGCAGAGCTCGTGCAAGGGAGCACGTGTTTGTGCCGACAGCTTTATATGGAATTATAAGTCTCACAAAAAGTGATACGCAAAGCCACTTTGACTACAGATCTGTGTCACTGTATTAAAAAATCAAGCTAAAAGCTGTTTAAGAACATGAGCCGTGGTGTCAATGCATCCTCTAAATAAGCCACTTTATCTAGATGCTTTGCATTGCCTGTTGCCTTATAGCAAGCCAAGAATGTCCGCTTTTCAAATTAATATTGAAATTCCTCATGATACTGTCAACTGTTTTTCAAAACATGGCAGCTTATTGCTCTCCCTCAGGGGGAGATAGCTGAAGGATGATGAAGATGCTTCTGCAGCTCCCACTCGTAGTAATAAATAATACAATGCATGGTGCTGCTAGTGGGATTTTTTTATGAAGTAACATTTCAGTAAAAGCTGGTTACAAAATGCACTAAGTATGATTTATAGGCCTGAAATTATGACTATCCAGCATTCCTGAGCGATGACTTATTTATTCTGGTAGTCAGAAGACAAAGCTTTCTATATTGAAAAATAGTTGATACCTCTTTAATTACAGCTTAGGTACAATGTAGACATTGTGCTTTTTACCACCCACTGACAGTCACTAAAGTGCAGTGGACCTGCATTTCCTAATGTATGAAATTGCTCCTAGGATTCTGCAGGACCCCTGAGAAAATTGCAAAGAATTCTTACTTATCCCTGAGCAAGTGTTTCTTTGCTGAATAAAACTTGGAAGTCTTTCTAAAAGCTTCATTCTTAAGATCTTATATTGAGATGGCCCCCTAATGGTGTACCAGAATCTCAGCTTAAGGTGCCCAGCTGACTTTCAAATACTTACTTTTAATTATCATTCTTTTCTTTCCCCTGGGATTCATTTTGAAAATGTAAGTCTCAGGGTGCATGTGCTTAAGAAATTGTCTTATGTGGACATTTCTCCCTTGTATAAAAAAGCAAAGCAAACCAAAACAAGCAATTGATCTCTCAAGCAAGATTTCCACTACCATGAGAATCCTTGGTTCTCTTTTCTCCTTCCCTCTAAGGCATCAGTAATGTATTAGACACAGCACATGCAAGGTCATAGGAAACATGATGTGAAAAGAAACCACAGATGAGAGATGCTAATTACATCATTTCATGCGCTACTGGAGCTCAGATAATGCTGGTAAGGTAAAAGGGCTCATATAGAGTAGAATACATACTTGTGCTTAAAATGATCCAGAGAGCTATCGCCGGAAGATACTCCAAAGAGGATTTGTCAGGATGGAGAACAGCAAGTGGCTCAGCCCTCACTATTCATTAACAATAATGCAAACAACTTAATTAACATTCAGGAAGACTGTTCATTTATTACAAATCCCATTAGGAAGTGAGCTGAGCATCCGTGGTGAGGAGAATGATACAGAAATAACACGGTATATTGCAAACATGTAGGAATGGGCCAAACTTGTAGCCCCAAGAGGTCAGGCTGTGCTCTTGGAGTTCATTTCAGGGATGACTATAAGAGACTAAGATGTCTGAATGCTCCCTCCCAGGCTTTCAAGGTGTTTAAAACTATAATGGCAGCTCATCTAATGTTCTTCCTCTTTTAGAGGGGTTTGATCCAAAATCCAGTCTCCACCAGTCCTTCCATCCTTTACCCCAATGCACATACACATGCACATGGGACGTCCAAATCACGCAATCTTGTTCTCAGCAGAACTGGGTTAGTTAGCCTACATATGGCCCATCTACTGAACAGAAGGCAGGGGCTGGTGGGTAGAAATGTGTTTCAGAAAGAAGTAACTAGAATCTGGAAAAAATAGAAGCTCATCACACCCTGGGAATAATCAAAGTCACTCTTCAATGGAAGGGAGACACTGGAAGAACAGTAATATCTCAGATACTGTTAGTGAATAGTGTGACAGCAAAGCATAAGCATCTGACATGGGGGCATCATCACCAGAAGTGACAGAATTGTGCACTTTGGCCACTGTTCAAGAAATCTCCTGGTTTAAAAACAGAGTGAGTGACAGCTCCTTGCCCAGCTGTCCTGTCTCAGCTGGTGGAGGATTAACAGTGGGGAGAAAGGGGTGGTAAAAGGATGACCTTGGGTTTATTTATTATTTTGGACAATGATTTTCCAATAACTAGCAGGGGTACACTGATATCTGTCAGTGTCATGTGGAGATAATTTACCCATTTTTGTCCCCTCCTGCCGTCTGAAACCGTAAATCCTGTTTCCAGAGAACAGAATTATTAGAGTAGCTGTATGACAGATTTCATTGTCATTTACTCACTGGAGGTTTCTTTTATGAACAAAGCATAACTGTGAAGAATAACTCCCTTTATCATTTTGAATTATGCTTTTGCTGTAAGATGTTCTTCTACCATTGTTCAACTTTGACAGCAGAACAAAACAGTATGTCATTTCGTATAAAAAAGGAACATACCCTTGAGCAGGTTATGTTGATTTGTCTAGAAATTTTATCCACGTTTTCCTTTTTCATAGAAGCCTATTTTATGGACTGATGTGTATTCATACAGTGCATTGATAATATAGTGAGGATCAAACCATTTGTGAAACCAGGTGTTTTGTGCTATAACAGATATTGGTTGCTGTACCGGCTCCCCCTGGATAAAGGCTGTACAAACATCTGTAGAACTTTATTAACCTGTTTAGCCATAGGTGCACTGGAGTAGACTATGAATGAGTAGAGACTATTTCCTGCACAGATTAAATAATAGTGACGGTATGTTTTTCAGCTCCTTGCTTATTTGCAGCCAGCCATCCCTCTGTTTCCATCTCTGTATTAATTTGTCTCATCTCTGGTTTCCTCCTATAGGCACATCAAGAACCAGATAAATCAAACCCTATTGGTTTCATTCTGGCATCATTTATTCTAGTGCTTTATTCCCTTTATACAAGAAAAAGCGGTTGCTGTTGCTAGTTCAATTTTGTTTACATCACCCTTTCGAAGGTGTCTGACCAGCTGACAACTCTTTTCTTTCCTGTCCCTGTTATATTGCATCCTATTTTTGTGGTACCCACAGATTTTCTTCTGCCTTTCACAGTCCTGATGACAGAAAAAGTGCTGGCAATTTTATCCAGGAGTGGCTGCTTACCCTGCCCTCCTTTCCCCAGGCTGCGGCTCTGTGATTACAAGCATGCCTGGCAGTGAGACAGTTTGGTTCCGCTTCACTTCATAGCCTTCATAAGAAGAAACGACTGAAGTAAGATAAGCAAGGGAGAGGTGTGAAGAGCAGGAAAAAGAGGAGCCTCGGAAGTCAAATGCATTCCGTTTGCCACTCAGGTAGCAGTTGGATTTGTCAGTGTGAATCCCCAAGGCAGCTTAGAAGAAGGAGAGGAACAGAGGTAGTGAAGAAGAAAGGGGGAGGAAAGGACACTTAGGTGGAAAGCGGAGGAAGAAGCAAGAATAGAGGTGAACGTGAGACCGCTCTTTCCTTTTATGTGTGACCACAAGGACCAGAGCTTCAACGGTTCAGCTGGAGACGGGAAATTCAGAAGATATGTGTACCTAACTGAAGAAAAGCCAGTCAGAAAGGAGAATGGCTAATGGCTCAAACCCAAATCCATCTACAGCATCTGTGTGGGCTCAGCAGGACACAGTAATTTAGACGTATGCACAGGGTAAGTGCAGGCCTTCGTGTGCATTGAGAGAGGAAGGTGGAGAGTACTGTACCTGTTATTCGCCTTTCCATAAACAGCCCAGATTGGATGAGGTAAGGTTGAGATGGAAACAGAGCCACAAGGTGCTGAAATACGTCTTAAGACTCCTCCTAGGAAATACTTAGTAAATTCTAACAAGCAGCACCACGTGGCCTATTTCAAAGATCCCTAAATATCTGTTCTCTTGCTGACATATGCATGATCATTCTCAGACAGCTTTATATCTAAACAGATGTTTAAAAAATGTTCTTCGGGCAAGATGCACTTCCAGCCAGCCTTCTGCAGGAGTGCAGAGTTGATCTTTAATAAATTGAATGCCTGTCTTGTATATGAGGGATTGATGTGGACATCATTAGGACTCTGAAATGCTCTAGAGAACAGTATCAAAAAAAGTTTCATCCACCCATGAAAAACCAGAAATTTCTGTGCCAAACCAATCGATGGGTACTCTTGTTTCTCAAGGGCAAATGCAATTAGCATTCTGGGTCTGAAAGAGCCAGCGTAAACCCACTAGGAATATCAATGCTAAGTTAGGAGAGAAAGATGTAAGGGATAGACAGGTTATTACAATGGTGAACAAACATGCTGACTTAACTTCTCTTTAAATTACACCAATTTATGACAAAATAGTAGGAAAAATCTAATCCCCCATTAACAAGAGGCCATATGGAAGAATTACTTGAGGATATGTAATTGCAGAGTTGCTTGCCACGTAAGAGTGCAAGGTCTTTACCACCTAAGTTTTGTGCTAAGTAATGGCAATGAAGTAGCAGATCTGAGCCTGAAAATGTGACAGTACTGCCCAAGCCCTCCCTGCAGGACTTAGGCAAGCCAGAAACTGCAGCTCCAGCTGATGCTTGCAGAATGTCACTGTGAAGAGCGGCTCCCATGATCAGCTGTTATGTCATGCTGTGCAGATTTTTTGTTTGAATTCTTGCAACTTCATGTGAACGATGCTGAACGAAACCCAATGCCGTCTCTGAAAATAACAATGCATAGCAATTAAGTGCAAGAGTCATGGTACAGTCATGCTGCATCATAAAGTTAAGCCTTCAACAAGTTTCAGAGCCTAAAACCACAGAAACAAAAAATAAATGACAGTGACTCATGAGGGCTATAGAGGAATACTTCTGAATTAATAGCAATATTAATGTGTTGCTTTCCCATCAGCATATCAGCCACAAGCATCCAGAGGCTGCTGGTAGAGGTTATGACACAAGACCTTCATTGTGGGGGATGACTGGTGATGGTGATTGGTCCCATTCTGATGGGTCCTTCTGCTGCCACTTTGCTACAGGGTACAGCAAAACCTGTCATCTATTTAGTGCATTGGTCAGCCTGACAGCTCTGCTCTGGTGGCTCAGAATAAAGCTGCTGGGGCAATTTCAGTGAAGGGTTCAGCCGTTCAGAGTTTTTTTTCAGCAGTTCAGAGCTTAAACTGTTTATGATACCTTAACACTGGATTCCCTTGTTCAGGTCTTCACTAACATGGAGCCAGGCGAGAGAACAAGCTGCAGCTTGGTCAGATCAATCTGAAGCCTGGACCGGCCATAACAGTTGCTTTTTTTTTTCTTTTTTCTGCCTCTTTGTTACTGATTATAATTCCCTGAGCAGCTTAGCTGTCAGAAATAGCACCTCATTTGTGTTTATCTACTGACCGTAACTGATATTTAGTTTTTTATTCCAGACCTGTTCTTTAGTAATTAACACACTATGAATTTGGCTGTCAATTAACACCCATTCAATTTAGCTCCCATTTTAAGAAAAGTTGTTCATAATCCTACTCTGTTCGTAATTCTCTGGAAATTACTTCAAATTGACTCACGGTTTTGAGGTATTTTGTAACTGGGGAAGCAGTTGTCAGGAAAGAAGTTTCAGACAAATTTAGTCACAGCTACTTGCAGTACTTAATCAGTTCTTCTCCAGCAAGGTCATATGAGTCCCCAGTAGCTCTTACTCAGTTAGCATGTAAGATCACTGACTCCCAATTTTACATATTTATGACTGGGTGGACAAAAAGTGTCACTGCAATATATCTTTGACCTACAAAGGTCCATACTCTTCTTCAGTTTCTTGGGAGTCCCAATGGAGTTGTTCATCTACCATCAGGGTAGTCTACATTCAGTGCCAGGACTGGAGAAAATTTTAGTTGCCCAGATGAGTTGGATGTACTTTTTAGTGCTTCACCATGGCTACAGGAAATATAATCAAACACTATCCTGTGTGGGAGGGAACAACATGACGGCAGCTTCCTCGATCATTTCCAGGAAAAGTTGTATCATGGTTTTTCAGGTACTATTGCTATGAATTATTACTGCCATAAGCCAAATTCCTTTCACATTTTTATTCCTTGCTGAAAGGTGATAGTATTCCAAGTCCTGGTCTTGGTAAGACAAACCGTCTCTCTTGTCACTGCCACTGGCGTAAGCAGGGAGAGGCACGCTGGAGTTTGCAATAAAGGTTTAGATGGCAGTATGCAACAAAGCTCACATTTGTATCCTAAATTTCCTTCTTTGCCTTTCACCCTCTTGTTTGTCCTTCAGTCTACAGCTCTTGAACTACTTGATACTGCTTTTGCAGTCTTCCGTCTATCTTTGCCAGATAAATGGCATTCCTCTGACTCCTCCAAGTGTTGTAGTAGAGAAAAACTGAGATAAGGGACATTCTGGGTTTAGCTCCTTGTCTTGCTTTTTCCCCTTTTTAATTCCCCTCTGAACACTCTTGTTCATTTTTATAGTTTTTGCTTGTGCATTTGTCAAGAGCTGTCTCCCACCTGAAAACACCTTGCCATTTAACTCCTATATTTAATTAAGGCAGGGAAAAGACACAATCCTACTGGTCAGTTTTAAGAGTTGTAGACAAAGCTCCCCTGGGTTCAGTTATCCATATGGTCCAGCTGGCTGTCTAGTTTGCTGAATCCACCTAAGGATATTTCATCTGGCCAACAACCTGTCCCTGGAGGAAGTAAATGGAGCAATAAATTCTTCCCCAGCAGCTGAACACCCCTGTCTGCCCACCAGCACCCCAGACAGACAGGTGACTGCAGTGGCAGGAGAGGGTTTGAGGGTGGGAAGATGCTGGTGGAGGAAGATGACTGCTGCTGCCAGGATCACTAGTGGGAGACTGAGACCAGCTCACTCTGGAGGAGGGTGTAGACGAGCTAGGTGATGGAGCTGGGAGCCCACAGCTAGCCACCCCCACTCCAGTTTCCCGCTGTTTGGTGCCTCTCACAGGCATTCAGCACACCTCGCTTTTCTTTCTTACCCATTCAGACTTCATCATGTGTGATGAGCGTTACGTATGATAGTCATCTCTAAAATTCAGCCTTTAGCATTTAAACCTTCTTGCCAGCAAAAATACAATATATGCATATAATCGGGGACTGGTTACAGAAAGTTTTGGCTAATTGTCATGGAAGCTGGAGACAAGCTGTGGGAGCCTTAAACCCCCATGTCATTAGACTACTGCATCTATACACGTATCATTAAGAGACAAAGCTCTTATGAAGCAAAATGCAGGAAACTATCCTGCATTGCTGGCTGGGTGATTATGATGTTCCTCCAAAAGTCACTGGAGCCTGCTGCTCGGGCATCCTCAGCCCGAGAGGCCAGCTTCAGCGTTGGGCAGAGTCTTTCTTAAGGCCAACACACTGTGAGAAACCAAAGTAGTGAGTAGGGACAGGAACTGGCTGGGAAGGCCCACCGGCCACATTTTCTGGCCCATTCACCGTACTGGGCGGGCTGTGACCCCCGTGACAACTGCCCCTGGGGAAAGCTCAGCAACAAAACATGCATACTGTGAAGCACATTGGTTCCTCAGTGTGTTTCTGTAAAGGGTAAATCCACTTCTGAGGAGAGAGTCAGTGTATAGCATAGCCTGTGCTTCACTCGCGGGTCACTCCAGCCAAAACTATAGCCAGAACGGTACCAAGGGGTTTGGTTTGTCCTCTGAGCAGTGAAGGTTTTCACTTCTTCTGTGTCAGAGAGAAGAACTAGAACAAGAATTTAAGTAAAATTGGGCAGAAGTTTGTAATTTCTATCCTTCAGTAGATCTATTGTCATGGATACTCGTTTGCTAGATGCACCCTGTGGGTGTAAGTGGTGTCCTCTTCTGTCTGTGAGGCTGTGAAACGATTCTCTCCCCCAGTAGAAAAGGCGACACCATCACTGTGAAAAACACGTGCTTACATGATCTATTTTTCTGGTTTTTATTAACTCAACATTGTCTCCTACAAATACGATTTGTCATTCACCAGAAGATTTGAAATGTAGACTTAAGTTACACATAGGTATAAAAAGCATAAAACAGCACACACGGTACCACTGTTTAGACCAGAAAACATCGTGTTGTCCCACAGATAAGGGCGCTATTCCAGCTCAGCTCCATCAGCTTCTGCCTCCAGGATTCAGTCTTCAAAGCTGCAGATGCCTCTGCTTCTTTTCCCTCAGCTTGTGGAGCCCTGGCGGCTTTCCCCTGGCATTTCTCACCCGCGTCTGGAGCACGGACCAGGGAACCACAGGGCAATCCCATCCTGCTCCACCAGCGGTTATAAAAACCTTGAGTTCCTACTGGCTCTTCAGAAATGTTTTCCTCCTTCTCTTAATATTTATGTACAATATATGAAGGGCTATGATTTGCGTCTTAGATTTAGACATATCTCTTGCCTCATACTTAAACAATAACTTGAAAAATATTTTACAAAGAAAAAGAACATTGTTCATCTGAATGTCATTCATTATTATATTGCTATATTTTATACCCTATTATTTATATATACAAAATTTCTTAATTGCCTTTTACAGATGCATGGAAGCATATAATATAACAGTTTTAAAGTATCCCATTTTTAGACTTTTTTTTTTCTTGGCTCATGTCAATCTCTTTAATAAACTATGGTTGCTTGGAGAATATAGGAAGTATTTGGAATGTTGTTTAAAGTTTAATAATAACTGGTAGCATTGTCCATTTGCGGCCTGAACGGTTGGAGCACCTCTCAGGGCGATCTGGTAGAGATAGCAGCATCATAAGACTTAAACAATCATGGAGAGCTGTTAATGTGCAGTGTCGACGGGTGCCAGGTTCTGTTCTTTATTTGGGGCTTTTCTTTTCTTCGGCTGCGTTTTATTGTTGTTTTCCCTCTGTTCTCGGTTTTGTCTTCGGGCTGCTCGCCCTTTGCTTTCCTGTCTTGTCTCCTTGCTTTCGTCTTTGTTGGACTTTTTTCTTTTCTCCTCCCTATTTTTTTTCCCTGAAATAAAAATGATGGCACATTAGAAGATTTGGTCAGGCTGCTGCAATTTCTGACTCCCTCACTTTGCCATAGCCTTTAAAACCAGCCCTGGGTTAGCACCTCCCATTAGAAGCTGGACATTAGTACTAGTGCTGGGAAGTGTCCAACTCTTCATCAAACTACCTAATCCGGCCACTGGACTAGCACCTCCCATCAGTCTGACTCAGAGCAAAGAACCGAGCACTCCCTGGGGAGTCCCGGTGCTTTAGTGGTATAAACATCTCACACACCCATAGCCTGTCTCCTACAGCCAGGGGCACAGCTCCATGTGCTCCACCAAAACACAACTGGTTTGGGGACATCTGTAGCTGAAGCCAGGTAGCATTAACTATTGACTGATCTAAATTGACTGGTCATATGGTGAGAGGAAATTAGCCATCATGTTACTGCCCTTCACTGCCAATGCTCAGCATCTACGCCTTTTAAAAATCCCTCCCCCCTCCCTTCACCCCCCTCACACCCACATCCCAGGGAATCCTTGGTATTGCAGCATGGTCAAGCTTTAGACCACTATTAAAAATTTAGTTATTCAAGTACTGTATTGCTTTAAATACTTATGAAGGTAAGATGTTGAGGATTTTGTTACTGCTACAGACCTCTCCAATAAAGATTCCCATCCCCTTAGGAACATTAAAACTTTGTATATTGGCTGTGGAGATGATATTGTGTAATGCATTTACGCTTGGACAAAAGGAAGAAATCTTTGATGCTGAGGTGTGGCAAGATACTGAAACAGGTTGCCCAGAGAAACTATGTATGCCCCATCATTGGTGGTGTTCAAGGTCAGGCTGGATGGGGCTTTGAGCAACCTGATCTAGTGAAAGATCCCCCCATGGCAGGGAGGGGGTTGGACTAGATGATCTTCAAAGGTACCTTCCAACCCAAACCATTCTGTGGTTCTTTGATTCTATTCCTTCTATTTACTTTACAAACCAATACAGGTATGGCATTGAATCAAACTTGTATGTACACACAAGCCTAAACCAGATTTTTTTTTCTATGTGGAACTGGTTCATCTACTGGGCTACGCAGCTGAAATTCACCTGTGGTTAGATGAATCCCAATGATGTCTTCAAAAGCAACCTTGCTTGAGACTTTCATGATACAATGTCATACCGACCTGTATGCCTCCTAACAGGGGCAAGTATTGAAAAGCTTCTGGCCAAACTCTGTTTTATAATGTCCTGGTAATGATACTGCTGAAAATAACCTACCCCTCTTTGTTACAGCAAAAATACTTTTTGCTTTTAAATATCAGGCAGAGATAGTCCAGGCTTTCCTACACCAGTGATGGGGGAGTTACACAAACCTGGCAATAGCTCTTGCTGTTGAGTGTGCTGAACGCAGGGAATTGTGCCCGTTCCAGACTCAAAACCAGAGCTGGGAGGTTTTGGTGCCTCAATGGGCTCTGTGGGAGTAGATCATGGTGAGGGAGTAGGTGCAGGGGCAGTGGCTTTGTTCTGAGAATGGATGACCCTCCAGGGAGGAGTAGGTCAGATAAAGGGAGTGAGATTCAGAGGAGGTGAAGAGAAGGCAGAAAGCAAGGAGTAAGACTAAGATGTGAGGATATGCCATATCATCGTCTTGTTGCGTAGCTCTGTGGGCTTATTTTACAGCTTTTCCATTCCTTACCATCACTGCCTGAGATCAGAGAGCAAGAGAAGGTTTAGATACACATGTTAAGTCAAGTAGGGACAAACATCTGCCTTTCTCATCTGTTGTTTCTGAAACTTGCAGTAAAGCTTTAAATGTAAAATGGCTCCTCAAATTTTAGGTAACCGGTCAGAGATTACTCCACTATACGCCCACATACCTGGCAGCATCCCTCTCTGAATTTGGCAATGCCATCTAAGATGCGGAGGGGTGAGCAGGGGAGACCCGCAGAATGGGCATGTGAGGCTCTGCCAGAGCTACCACCACTGGGAGAGCTGGGAGATCTCCAGGCAGAAGGAGTGCGCATCTCACCCAGCTGTGATGCTGCCTCCTACTAATGGATAATGACAGTATGGAATTCCGTTCCCGTTGTTTGTAAATACGGGCCCAAGATGAAATGTTATTTGAATGGGAACTGTCCAGACATTCAGTGTTTGACATTGTTCAGTCAGTGATCAGCCAAAATCCTTCAACTGTGACTTCCTAGCCACAATTCTTTAAGTCTGCTGGAATGACATTTAATGGTTTCCCTTTCAGTCATGGATCAGGGTGTGTGTTTTCATGTGTACGTGTGTGACTAGACTAAGAATACACTCTCTCTGTCTCACTAGAGGCTTATCTAAGCATGGCTTCACCGTTTCTGTTTTAATCAGACCGGTGTCATTATAAAGGACGAGCAAAAACTGATCTCTGGAAAGTACTTAAAACTCAGTCCTAATTCTCTTCTGCTCTGAGGATAACTCATTTGGAGCCCCCTGTGCGATTTTATACCTGCCATCACCTCCATGCTGTTGCCATTTGTGAAAAGATCTGTCCTCTAGACCTGTGCTGTTCTGGTAATGCAGCAAAGCACAGAACAGGTCAGCTGTGCTGGTTGTTTAGCTCCTCTCAGCAGTATTTGGAAAAGTGGGAGTTTTTATGTGACAGCGTACTGCTACTTCCAGTCAGTCCCTGGTTCAGTTTAGACCCAAGGGAAGATTCTGCCCGCAGTGATCTGCTCACGCTGGGGTGTAGCTGGAGCCACATTCTTGTGTTCATCTCTCTCCCTGTTTATATCCCTGCGCTCTCCTTCCCAGAGGCTCTTTCCTGAATATTTTTTCTTCTTGCTACTGCTTGCTGAAGCCCACTCCGTAACAGCACATTGAACTGGACGCCAGAAGTTGTGGAAATTCGTTGGAAATCTGGGCATTTGGCTCTTTGCGAAATGCAAATTGCAAAAATCATAGAATCGCTTAGGTTGGAAAAGACCTTTAAGATCATCAGGTCCAGCCGTCAACCTAGCACTGCCATCCCACCATTGAACCATGTCCCTAAAAATGGCACGGGCCGTTAGGTTCACAAGCCCGCTTCTGAACTACTTTGCACCCGAAGAAGACGAAAAGGCAGGAGCGGCAGTAAAGCTCGTCAGAGAAGCGAACGATGCAGGAGCGTAACCGGGGAGAAAACATTCTTCCCCAAATTTCCGTTTCCCTTGTGAAGAACGGCGGTGTCGGAAAACCCTCCTGTGTTTGAACACGTAACATTTTATGCATATATAGAGATATATATACACACGCACACACCCGCGCATATGTTCGTGCGTGCATATACCTGCACGGGTGCCTTTCCGCGGGGCCACGCCGCACGCCCCGCGGGGACCGGTGCCGGTGCCGCCCGCA
>NW_009260616.1:7615758-7622143 GCF_000687185.1 Egretta garzetta | reverse complement strand
ATGCCGTGGCACGACGCGCTGCCACGCGCTGCCGTCCCTTCCCCTGGCGCACCCCGGTGACCCCCCCCTTTCTTTTTTATTTTTTTTTAGCATGCCAAGAAGAGGGTATAAAAAAGGCAGCGCGTCGCGCCACGGCACGGGAATGCCGTTCTTTCCTAGCGGGTTCCAGTATATGGAGATCCACTAACACCTCTAACGTTTGTGGCTTCTTACGCATTCAATAAAAACTTTCAAAATTAAAAAAAAAAAAAAAAGCGCGTCTAAGTCTTTTTAACCAGGAGACAGTCCAACATTTTCAAGAAAATGTTTTACTTGTGAAGCTGTGGATTAATGAGATTCTAATAGTCCTGGGGAGTAATTATTTGGCATTCAGATAGCTTTTATTCCAGAACCAAAACTCCGTACAGCCAACTGCACTGGAAGAATTACCCTCTAGGCACTGTCCAGTGAATTTGCTTGCAGATAGGGGATACTTTACTACTTCTAATAATAGCAGCTTTGTGTATTGAAGAAAAATCTGCAGGCTTGTGCTATGATTTTGAGAAGTGCAGTAGTTCACATTGAAGGCAGACATGAAATTAATTCAGAGAACAATATAATTATATGTCCAATCAGCTCAAAGGTGCTGAGTTCTCGTTAATCTAATTTATAGCCCCTGGTCAAAGAAATCCCTGCGTCAGTATTTATGCAACCCGTGTCTGAATACATCTTTAAGTACGCAAGCCAGAATATTTCAGAGAAGTCTTTGCATCATAGCATCAGATGTGGTGTTTCCACTGGACCTATAGCTGTATTTTATGGACTAAAGGGAGGAAGGGTTGCTGACAGCTGAGGAGAACTTGGTACTTAAGAGTACCATGTGAGAGAGAGTTGCTTACTGAAAAAATCATGGCTGACGTGGATTAACTACCGCAGGTTCCAGATTTCATCTGCTTTAGGCATTGCCACTTAGTCCCACCCTGTAATATTCAGCTGTGATTACTACAGGCAGCTCAGAGCAGCGTATTTGTTCATTTCTCCCTTCCGAGGGCACTGAAACCCCAAACCACCATGGGAAGGCATAAAATCTGATTGTACAAACAACTCCTTCGCTTTGGGGTGGGGGGGATGTCACAGGGTAGGTCTCATCGCAACCCCAGAGGGATGACAATCTGGCGTCAGGCATTTGGGATGATCGTATTTCTTTTGGAGAGATCACTCCCACGAAGAAATTTACCCTGGGAGAGCAGAAGGGGCAAGAGGAGTCACTGAACTGCGCCCGGCGGGGTTGCAGGCACCAACGTAATAGGCCCCTATCTGGAAGGGTCCTGGCGCTTCTGCTGTGCATGTCACCACGGACCACAAAATCCTCCCCACTACACTATAATAAACCCAAGAGCTGTAATAAAAGACCACAAGCCACAGCCATAACGTGCCACAGTGTTCTTTCACACCCCTCACAGCCTCGGCTGACCTCTCAGCACTTTCCCAGCTACCGGAGCACTGTCAGCACCGGTGCTCTCGTACCACTGCTCCAACACCTCCATACCCTGTGAGGTACAGGGTCAAAACTTGGGGGCTAAGTGCCACCACTCTGTGTCACCCTCCTTCCCACCTATCCACATCCTTCTCAGAGACTTTTTTTTTAGTCTTCTTAGACTAGAAGTCTGTCACCCTTTCCTCATAGCATGACCTGGACAACAACAGCATGACAACCCAGAAGAAGCTGCGCTGAGCAAAGGTACCAATAAGAGGAGCATGCCCCAGGCTCTAAAACCACGTACTGCAGCTCCATCTACAACACAATTGTTGTATTATGCAAATGCATAGATCACTCTCCTTTTCAAGAAAAGTGACGCATTTTTTTTCTGGAACACAGGCTGTAGCATGTACTCACACTACTTGCCAAACCCCCAGCTGCCCAGTGATGCAAAGGACATTGTCCTTTCATTCCCAAGCCATCAGTGGCTGATTCATCTGGTACGTCCTTTCGAAGTTTAAACAGTGTAATTTTCTTATCAGCAATCGTTGTTTTTCTAGTTATGGTGGCCCTGTTTTATAATCACCAGATTTTCAGGTGACCAGAATGGTGAGGGTCAACAACTTCAGAATTACCTAGGTGCTACACGGCTCAGTGCATTTCCTGGCCTTACCCTTGAAGATGCACCTACTGCTGAAGTGAATCTGGGTAAAAATTTTAAAGGAGCTAAGGGCCAAAGGCACTCAAGAAGCAATTAATTTGGCCAAACATAGGTTCCCCTGCTGTTGAGATGCATGAGAACAGCCTACCTGACTTCCACATATCAGTCCAGATGGACACGGGTCATGTCATATCCACAGTCCTATGTCGTGATCTTAGATAACTCAAGATACCTCAAAAGATATTGACACTTATGGTTGAGCAACTGCATTAGAAGGCTTAGGGACTAACTTATGTGTCTATCTCCTCTTGAAAACGGAAATACTTCTCTAGATGAAGACTCTAGGTGATGTTGGAGCCTGAGACACACAGTAGTCTTTCCATGAGATTTGGGGTCCTTGATCTTCATTCGCCTCTGAAAAATAGGATCTGGACTACTAAATTGCATTCGCTTGAAAAATGTTCTTATTTGTGTTGCGTGTCCTTGCAAGAAAAGCGCAATGCTGAGGCAGGCACCTTTGGGGGAATGGGAACATGGTGTCTAAATACAGGAATAGATCAGGCCTGCACAACAGCCGTTTGCATAAAGCAGGCAGAGAGGAAAGAGAGGAGGCTAAGCGGATCAGCTGTGCTGAGACTGGAGACCTCAGGCTTTGCTGCTGTAGCAGATAAAGAGCAGGTTGTATCCCATTAAGCGTATGGGAAGTCGGAAGGGATCATTTCTTCCATGGGCTGCCTGGGAAATGGCACTGCTACACTCATTAGCTCATAAGCAAGACTTATGGAAAGTCCCTGGCTTAACAGTCTTGTGATGACCTCTTTGCAATAGAAAAGGGTTGGATCTGCCTTTCCTGTGCCATGGAAAAGATGTTGCCAACGCATGAAAATACAAGAATATCCTCCAGTCAAAGAAGCAGCCAGAGGAGGAGGATTTCTATAATGAGTTCTGTTTGCTGTTTGTGGAGACATTCACTGCTGTCTCTTCAAACCAGAGCCTGTGGGGATTTATTTCCTTTGCACTTGTCTGTTGGGACTGAGGGAATTTGTTAGCAGCCTTGTTTTAATCAGGACTAATGTTGTGCTAACAACAGCAATTTTATAATTGCATAACAGTTTTCATCTTATAAGATCCCGCAGCTTATAAACTTTGAAGACAGCTTCCAAAGGCAGGAAAGTAATGGCTATTTAGCAGAGCAGAAAACCACTCCGCAGTGCTTAGGACGGGAAGTGACATACACCATGCTGGTATTTGGGAAAGTGGCGTTTTCTCACTGAGCTTGCTTTGAGATTTTTAACAATGGCTTCTGGATGGGATTTAATTCTTACAACTCTCCTAAGAGTTGCAGAAAGGTAGATGAGTGTCCAAATCCACTGTACAAGCCTCTTTTAAGACTAACAGAATCAGATGCCAATACAAAGATTGGCGATAGCAGCGATTGATACCAAAAAACTTTATCCTGTTGTTAAGAGTGTCAGGATATTGGCAAAAATCTATAATAGCTTGCTTTCCCTTTAGGCACCAATAATCCAAGACCCTCCCATTAGCCCAGACTGAGGTCATAAATATAGTCCTTTTCAGAGACTTAGCTCAGCTGGTGCAGGCTTTTGAGCAAACCAGAAATAAAAATGTGATGCTGCATTATGTCAGAGCCGCATGTTTAGTCTGCCTCTCTAGAAATAATCAAGAAAAGTTATACATGATAAGAGACAGATGCTAGTGCCTCAGCAGACATTTGAACTCTTTCTAGTACAATAGTGAAAAGGAGAAAACACCCAAAGAAACTTGTTCCTTTACTACTTGAATTTGTACTCTGAGTGCTCTGAAGGGAGGGATAAATGGGAGAAGCTGTTTTCCTTGGCTTTACTTAAACTGATTGCATTAACGTAACCTAATTCAGAAGATACTCATATGACCCCAATGTTTGGATGCATCCGTAAGAATGCCTTTTTCCCTAAACGACCACAGCTTGGAGCTGGGCTATGCCGATGATTGAGTATGGATCCTGGAGGGGATTTGTGAGTGCCAACTCTTAATGCTTGGGCCAGGCCAGCAGTTCTGCCTTCGTACTAGATGCCAGGGCCAAGGAACCTGGGCATCTTCCACCATTTCATTTGCTGGTAGAGGTGCAGCTATACGGTCCCCCTGGAGCCCCCCTCCTTACATCTCCTAAAGTTTCCCTAAGTGCCAGGAAGGTAAAGAAAGATGAGGAGTCAACAGGATGCATCTCTGGCCCCACTCTGCATGGTTCACTTGTCCCCTCCACTCTAAGCTCGGTTTGTTTGTGTTCCCGCCTAGGATGACACCTGTGCTGACAGGTAGACAGGAGCTCGTGTGTGTCCCACAGGTAACCCAGGCCAGCCTGACGGGGGGACAGCAGGGCCTGACGGATCTACTCAGCAAAATCATCAGCCCAGAGCTGGGATGCTATTACTTAAATTCACTGGAGGCCCAATTCTGCCCTCTTGTACTTGCTCAAACACGCGGAGGTCACCAAGGTTGGTGTTTGGTGTAAACGAAGGGAGAATTTGCTTTCAAGGATACTTTTCAAATCAAGGTGTTGAAAAATGCCTGTTTCTTTCTGGTTTGTGTCTCCAGTGTGTGTGTACTATTTCAACTGGCCAAAGCATTGATCTTCCCCTCTCTAGGTAGCACCAATATTTCCAAATATCTGGCTTAAAATGACAGGTCAGGTTTCTAAATTTCTTACAGATCAGGGACAACAAAGGATGACATGACATATCACTTTGGCTATCTCCATATGTTCCTGAAGAGTTTTTCTCACCTACTAAGAGGATAACTGGCAGTTCACCAGGTGGAGAGTAACTTGTGGAGAAGGGAATTGGGATGACCAAGCCTTTTGGGCTGCCTCTGAAAAAGGTTCAGGAAATTTTTATGCCAAAATAGCATATGGGGAGCTCAGATGACCAAGATGCTGTCAAAGGGATCTCAGGTTTTCAGGCTCTTGAGTCCTTGTCAGCCTTCCAGGTGGGTTTCCAAGGGCCAACCCAATGGACAAGCTTGCAGGATACCAGGCAGAAACCTAACACAAAAGCAAAGTTGTTTCAAAACCTGCCTACTTTCTACTGGAGCTCCACTGAAATCAGCAAGTTTCTGGGAAATGTGATGACTTTGGTAATCTGGTATTTTCCATTCCTTTGGAAAATTGAGCCCTATAAAATATTAAAAAAAGATTTCTAAGTAGGGGTCATGGAGGACATGCGTGAAAAAAACTTGGATGCAAATATTTTAACATTGCCCGTAAGTCTTCAATTTCAAATGAATCACAGATAGAAATTGTCCGTGTAAATTTTATCCAGGCTGTCTTGTCTTCTTTTTATTTTCCAAGAATGTGATAAGTTTATTCTTTTTAAATCCCTCTGGGAATGAACTGTGCATTTAGCTGTTTGTAGTAACACAGGCTTTGCACACTGAAGAGCAGCCGGCTTTATGAACAGCTCAAAGTGGAATGTGAAGAATGAGTATGCCATGCGACAGCGCATCACTGGCTTCCACTTCACTTAGTATACTTTACAAACTGACCACCACGCCATTTAGATCGGATACGAATGAGACTGGATGGCCCAAATGTTAGAGGAGATGGAGCCCCCACCGAGATGAGAAAGCAGCCTCTCATGGCAGAGGGCACCACCCTAAGGTATTTTCTGTACTACGACTTATTGCGAGAAGTCAGGACCTTCTCCAGCCTCTGAAAACTGGGACTGTGGGGACAAGCAGTCTGTCTTTCCAGCTGCCTCCTGCCTGCAGATGAGGAAGCCCACTGTACACTAGTCAACTAGTGTGTTCATGCTTCTCTTTAAAACCAAGTAAATAATCACTTTCCTGCCTGCTCCAAGAACTTTCATGTTAGTAAAAACGAGAAACTACTTGCTATTTCTACAAATCTGAGTGTCACCTGCTTTTTCTAGCAACTCCTTAGGCACTCTTCTATAACACCTGAGACCAACCCTGTAAAACCAATAATATTTTGCAATGGTATGACATTGCACTGGTATGACATGCTCAGAAACACTTTATAGACTGTCATACAGAAGTGTAGAAATCTCTGGGGGAAGAAAACAGCAAGCAATTGGTGCATACATACTGTAGTAAGATACTAAAAGGAGCGGGATGCTTTGTCCAAAGAATCCAGAACAAATAGACCCTTCCCCCAACCTCAACCATAACCTCTAGGAAGGCACTTAAAATTGTTCATGTGCTTTTGAAAATGTTACCCAAGATGTCTCTATGCCCAGGAAGTTAATTTA
>NW_009260616.1:7599852-7615737 GCF_000687185.1 Egretta garzetta | reverse complement strand
AATTAGAAAACAGAGGTTCCATCAACGTTAAACCTGAATATGCTCTGTAGTATTCAGAGGGATTCACAAAGGCTCTTCCATCTCTGTATTGTGTCTTCCGGTGTGTCACATTTAAACTTAAGAGATTTATTCATCATAGCTTTAGTTTGATTTAAGACCACAAGGGAAAAAAATCCAGCATCATAAAATAAGACTGTGGCTGGGAATGTGATCCTTCCTCTCAGTGATGAACCTTTTTTTATTTATAATACCATTTTCATATGGCTTCCTCAGGTTCCACAACCATAAAATGGAGATGACAGTTCCTTAATTTTGGTAAGTGCTTTGGGATCTACAGATGAAAACCACTACTGGTGCAAATCAAAGCCACTGAAGTGGGCAGAGAGACTCCTCCTTCCTTCAGTTAACATTTTGGAGGACCAAACATCATGCTTCAATCAAATAGAGCGCTCAGGATCCTTCTTTATAGAGTATCGTTTCCTTGCTCGTGCTTAAAGGTAGCAGGGGCTGGATCACCCACTGGCATTCCCTCCCACCACCCACATCCATACAAGAATTAAAGTCAGTTCATCTGGATTTAAACTAAATCCTTCTGGTTTAGCAATGCACATTTCTACTTAAGCAATAAACATCTGTCGACTGCCATTCATTAATATTAATTATAAATGGTCACTAGCTCATGGGATCCAAGTCCACCAGCTGAGATTTTTCCAACTCTGACCTTGTTAGGATTTGTATAAAAAGTGTTCAGAAGGGTCCTTCGAAGCTCGAAGCCAACAATAAGTGCAATTTGCAGAGTACAGCGTTTAGATTATGCACTTAGAACAGGGGCAGTCAGAAAGGGTGATGGGGAGGGGGGGAGGGAGGGAAGGAGAGAGTACAGAGCCCGAAACAGCATTCCTTTAAATGCTTAAGAGTTTTAGACCTTTCTGCAGGCTAATGACAGGGAGAGGCATTGTCCATAATGAAACTGGCCCATCCATTAAACATTACTGTAAATGAAAGGTTGCGTGAATTAAAGGTTGTTCATCTCATGTTTCAGGAATGTAGCTGTGTTTCATGTCTAAAGCCTGTTTTCCTTTTAAACTGAGTTCTTCAGATGACAAATGAGAGAGAGAATTTCAGAAAGCAAATGGGCAGAAGTAAATACATGCTTAAGAACAAAGCAGAGACATAACTGTAGCTGTAAATCTTTATACTGGGGCTACTGTTTGCCGTAGATATTGGGGAGGTTTAGCTTAGAATTGAGAAATTTCATTACTGGACCATTTTACTTGGAAACCAAAAAACAATAGAAAAATCCCCACAGTTAATAGTTAAATTCTAGCCTTAATGTCACCTGTATACGTTTCATTTATGGACTGCTGGTTAATTTTTTGCTACCATTTTGAAGTTCAAGAAACTAAAAAGAGAAAATTTAGGAAATGCTTTTTCTTTATTTTGCATGGCCACTGCATCTTTAAATGGTAAATCTTTACTTTCTTGTCGTCCCCTTTAATTTCTTGCCACTACAAAATTGCTTCAACAAAAATTACTGAAAGATAATACTTGTTTGCATCAGTCCTTAGAATTAGCTCCTTTTTTTCAGGCCTGAGCATACAGCAACTTTATCCTCATGGGCCACATCTTCATCTGGTCTTAAAATATACATAGCTTCATTGGCAGAGAGGTGCTAGCTTATATCTCTGGTGAATTAGTGTAACAAGTTCACTGAAATTTTCTGTGGGAAAATCGAGCCCTATATTCTTCCTATAACAATGATTCAAAGCTGATGAATGCAGAGAGGAACATGAACAGATATCTCAGCAATGCAAATGACTAAACTGGACAAAATGAAAGGAAAGTTGGTTTCAGTTCCTTGACTCAGGCCCAAATAAAAGTCTGAGGCTGGTGAAGACAGCAGGAGGCCTTATATTGATGTCAATAGACAGAGATACTTGGATTTGTGCTCTGTAAATGTGCAGTATGCTGTCTCTCTGTGGAAGTCTTACAGGAGGCAACAGGCAAGAAAAAAAATTGTGGAAATTTTGTAGCAATTTTAGAAATGCTTATCAAAGCGTTATCTAGTCTCTTACTAGGCTATGAAACTGAACTACTGTACTTAAACTGTCTCTGATGGATGTTTGTCTAACCTCCTTAAAAATCTTCCATGATGGAGATTCCCACAACCTCTCTCCTGATCTTTACAATCTCTGATAATAACATTGGATATTATCATCTCTTTGGGAACACTCTGAAGCTCCTTTGGACCTTTATAAAGGAAAGTTATGCCAACGAGTGTTTTCTTTTCCAAAGTTATGAGGTGGGAAGAGAGCTGGGAGGTGGCAGCCTAAGGAGACCAAAGGCTACATCAGGTGTCAGAGCTGGCAGGCAGAGTGAGCTGAGAAGAGACGAGGAGGCTGGAGATGCAGGGACCTGGGTGGGGAAAAGCAAACAGAGCTGCCTGGGTGGGGAAGAACAGATGAATACCCAGTAAGATGAGGAGAAAGAGCAGCCAGAAAGTGCTGCTTTGTGTTCGCTTTGTGCAAAGAAATGCTGAAAATCTCTTCTTTATGGCTAGATCCACACTACTCAGAAGTCAATGGGATTTCAGTGGGTCTTGGATCAGGCCCTTTAAAAGAAGGGCAGCTGTAATACAGTAGTGAATGAGTGCCATTGCTGTCCATGACTGGCAGTGTTATAACAGCATTGCTATACATGGAAGTGTTCCACAGCCCAGGATTTAGCTGATTAAACAGTGCTGCATGTGTCACCATTAGACTTGAAACATCCACTGCCTGATTTACTCTGTAGCTCACATACCCCAAATGTTTTGCATTCTTGGACTAAATTTGATAGATGTACTAGCAAACTTCTCTCTTGCATTTGTTCTTCCTTCCAGAACACACAGGCCAAAACAGTGAGGGGTTTAGATCTCCAGGTGGCGAGGGCCGGGTGAGCCCTGCTGTCAGCAGCCACTTCCCTTCGCCTTTACTTTCATAGAATCATAGAATACCAGGTTGGAAGGGACCTCAAGGGTCATCTGTTCCAACCTTTGTAGGCAAGAGCACTGTCTAAACAAGATGGCCCAGCACCCTGTCCATCTGTGAGAAAACAGCTTGCTGTGGTCTTCTAGAGAGTCAAGAGAAAGAAGTTGTCAAGATACCTTGCTGTGGTACACAGCCTGGAAGAGGCTTGTTTCCTCTTCCAGCTGTGACAAAGATGTCCTTCCCTCAGAAAGAGTTCCTTAAAGCACTAGAAGTTAGAGCAAGGACTTTGGAAGCATCAACCGCAAGAAGTGATAGAAAGACCAGTGTGGAGGGAAAGATGGGTACCTGAGGATGTGCAGGGAGGGCAAGGAAGTGATGTGGGTGGGAGAGAACGATACCCTGCTCTTTCATACGTGGTCTCTGCCCTGCGCTGAGAGTGGAGAGTAGCCACAGTTTCCTCTTTGCCTCTCCCTGGAACTCAACAGTGTGAAGTCGCTGAAGGTGAAGGTGCCATGGATGAGTAAAATACAGCTGCACCAGGGAAGAAGGTCAGAGACCAGGCAGATCCCTGAGTGTCTGCACAGCATAACCGGTAGTTTGTTTTAGGACTCTGTTTGACTTGCAACAGCCGCCCCTCTTCCCCAGTCAAATCTGCTACAGAGGGAGTAGCCCCAGCTAGTTTGGATGCAAGCCAGAAGGTGGCCCTTGGCCTTGTGGCCAAGGAGTGGACCTTTGCCTCCTTTTCTTTAGCAGTGGATACAGACATAGCTGTGGATTTCACCTTCTAAAGCCGGAGCTGCTCCTCTCAATCCCTAACATTTTTATTCAAGAGGCAGATGCTGGAAATTTGGTGCTGAATGAATACCTGATGGGCGCTTTGGAAGGGGGAGGAAGAGGGGTTTGTGAGACGTTTGTATTCCCTCCTGTTTTTCCTACAGAGTTCAGGCATCTAAAAGATAGTCAGCCAGCCAATTCTGGAGCACAAGGAGGCACCAGAAGGGAAGATCAGAAAGAGAAAAAGAGCTGATTTCTATCCCTTATTTGGTTTAGTGACCCGAGGAGAACAGCTCTCACATCGTTCACATTTCAATAGAAGAATTTCTTCCGATTCACTTCCCTTATGGGAACAACTGACCACACGCTTCTTTCTCAGCTTTGACACCATTCCTCTTAGTACGAGGTTGATGCTGTTTACCAGCAGCATGTCCAGCATGTTTTTTCTAGCATGCTCCAGAGAAACTCAGGGCAGCTGAGCAACCTTCCCTCCGCTCCCAGGCCCCCCAGGACAGGGAGGAGATGGAAGGTGGCAAGAGAGGAGCTGGCAGCAGGAGAGGAGGGCATCTCCCAAGGAGCTCAGAGACAGCATCAGCCCAGCACCCTGCAAGGCTAAAACCAGTTGTGATACCTGAGGGCCTGAGAGCTTGTTGTGTAGCCACAGCCATTTTCAGTTCACTGAGATTCATATTGTTTGGAGAATACAGCCTTGGCACAGTACACACACACAGAGTACGTGCATATATGTATAGTACCATATGCACAGAGGCACACAGGGTGTATGTATTACCTGCTTGCATGGTTGATACATGTCTGTCCGAACTGGGAGGTATGATGAGGATCTAATGATCACACTAACACAAGCAAAATAAACATACTTGTGGCAAAACGTAATATTACTATAAATTAGTTCAGATTTTAAGGTCTCAGGTTGCAGGTAGTAACCTAATAAGACTTTCAAAACTGCCTGTGATTAAATTTTGAAAATGCTATGATTAAGGTTTAAACATGGCTTTTTCCAACCTTTTCAGCCCTTGAATTGTAGAGTCAGCACAGCCTCTACTACTAGCCATTTTGGATTCACAAATCGCCCCGACTCATATCGGTCCTGTTTTTCCCCTCTTAACCCTTCTCACCCAGATTTCCTTCCTAGATTGCGCCCCTGTCTGCCAGCCGGCGGCGGTGGGCAGACCTGTGCTGCCTGTGCCCTGCCTTGCTCAAGGTATCCCCAGGGCACCATTTCACTTCGTGTTGCAACGAGTGGGTTCCCTGTCTCAACAGCCTTACTCTTGGAGGCTGGAAATGTGTTAAAGTTAAAGAGTCAAAACCCCTGCAAGGAAAGGAAATGAGAGGTCCTCTTGGCAGCAACAAACAGAAAATAAACAACCAAACTCTTCACAAGACAGAGTCTTCAATTATAGTAACTGGGCTCGCAAAGGCCAGAGTTATGACCCATTGGCGTATGCAGTATGTAAACACAGGGATGCAGTAATTAGCTTTGTGTTCATTTCGAGGCTTCAGAAGTCCTGTGACCTGCCATGGAGTAAGGTCATTAACCTTAACCACACTAGCGACCTTCACACAGGACACCCCATCTCTCACAGTTATACGAGCGAACTGCGCACTGTGACGTCTCCCCAGCTCACATGCTCCAGCCCTCTCGTTTTAAATGCCGCTGAGCTATATATGAAGGAGAGGATGTGACTTTGGGGATGAACTGTGATTGGAATATCTTACTTTCCCACATAGCAATGCTTAGGATTAAATGTGATTAAGTTAAAATACTCAGTACCAAAAATATCCAGAATGTCCCCAATTCATTTTTTTTTAATTCAGAAAAAAATTCTTTAAAAATAGTACACTGAGGAATTATTGGACTGGCTTGGGCCTCCATTGCCTTGGGAAGAATTATAGAATCATAGAATGTTTTGGGTTGGAAAGGACCCCTAGAGGTCATCTAGTCCAACCCCCCTGCAGGAGCAGGGACACCGCTAACCAGATCAGGTTGCTCAGAGCCCCGTCCAACCTGGCCTTGAATGTTTCCAGGGATAGGGCCTCCACCACCTCTCTGGGCAACCTGTTCCAGTGTTTCACCACCCTCATTGTAAAGAATTTCTTCCTTATATCCAGTCTAAACCTACCCTGGTTTAGTTTAAAACCATTACCCCTTGTCCTGACACAGCTGGCCCTACTAAAAAGATTTTCCCCCTCTTTCCTCTAGGCCTCCTTTAGGTATTGAAAGGCCGTAACCAGGTGTCCCCTCAGCCTTCCCTTCTCCAGGCTGAACAAGCCCAACTCCCTCAGCCTGTCCTCATAGGAGAGGTGCTCCAGCCCTCGGATCATTTTTGTAGCCCTCCTCTGGCCCCGCTCAAACACTTCCATGTCCTTCTTGTGCTGAGGGCTCCAGAGCTGGACGCAGGGCTCTAGGTGAGGTCTCACCAGAGCAGAGTAGAGGGGCAGAATCACCTCCCTCGACCTGCTGGCCACGCAGGTAGCAGGTAAAAGTCCAGATTTCTCATACTAGGCTGTCCTTAACGGTCATTGGGAAGAAAGAGGCACTTTCAAGAGGCAAATTATTTTGCCCTTCTTAGAATCCATCTTCATGTGTCATGGATCCTCCTCCCCAGGTGCAGTATTAACCCTGCCATTAACATGACCCTTGCTTTGACAAAAACAACTAATTTTTAGCCATCCAGCTTAAATGCAGTGAATCCTATCGTGCTTTTGCCAAACCTATGGAGGCTCAGTGGAGTCCCAGCTTGTCATTCCTTGTCTGAATTCTCAGATAGCAAAACCGTCTCTGTGAAAATTGCATCCATGTCAAATTTAGATTGTCCAATGCAACAACTGAGCTCAACTAAATGCACAAACAACTGTTCCAGACACCTGGCAGTCCAGAATTTTTGGGGAAAAATGGGTATTACTACATGAGAAATGCATTGATGTGGCACGTAATTATGCAAGTCGTAAGTGGCTACTTAGGAGTTTCTATAGGTTATGAAGATCATGAAACCCTGATTTTATGTGCCACGATTGAAAACCTGTACAAAGAAGTGGTGAAACTCCCACTGATTTCAAATGGCTTCCTTGACTACTGTATTTCCACATACGTTTTAAAATGTGATGCAACTTATGCATCTTTCCTTTTCTTTTAGTAGGGGCTCTCCTTCCTCTGTTTTGCCTGGGGCAACTTAACTGACTGTTAATGAAATCAGTGCACCTCAACTGAAGGTCAACTGCAGAAACATTTCTTCTTGAGAAATACTAAGGAGGCAACTTAGTTTGGACTCCAGAACTCTCTGTGCTCTGTTGTTAGGTGCATCCATACAGCATCAGAGCGTGTACATTACAGTAGGTAACTCAGTAAGTTTAAGTTAAGTGAGTGAAAATAGTTTATTGCCTAATATTTTGAGTTTGTTAGTATTCAGTCACATTCTTTCAGCTCAAGTAAATTCTTGATGAGTAGTCTGGGATTTTTAGCTGAGTGGTGGTTTTGGAAATCTGATGGATTCCTGATAGGATTCCTTCCTCACACCATAGCCAACTGAAGACTTTTTCAGACATTAATACGTTTGAAGCATTATGCGGACATATAGCAATAAGGGGTGGAGGAACTAGTTCAAAGAAACAACAGAGATGACCTGAGTCTCAGTTCTCTAAGCTACTCAAATCAAACCTGGATTTTTATATTCATATTTACACAGTGCAGAATAGAAGCATTTATTTTACTTCATTTCATCAAAATATATACACTTCCTCATTAAAACTGCTCAACAACAAATCCTGTTCCCTTGGTTCCCTTCTGTTCGCCAGCTGGCATCTAGAATTCAGCTCCACATCTCAAAGACACAGCTTTCCCTCTTATTCTTGCTGTACACTAAAAAAAAAAAATCACAGCATAATATCTGTATTCTCCTTACAGCACAAACCATTAACTGACAAGCTACCCTGCCTCCAGGAGGTTGCAGTCTTGTGAATTTTGACTAAAATTACCCCTCTTCCTTTCATAACAATATCCTGCTTTCAGACTCTACAAGGTGACAATTCCTACGCTCCACAGTGAAAAAAGAAATATGCTATTCTACATTCACCCCACCATGTTCTTCATGTATAATACTTGAATTTTTGCCTGTTGGGAAGAGGAACTTTTTTTGGTTTGTGTTTGCACACAACTGGATGCAGTTAACATTGGTTCTCTCCTTTGAACATCTAAATGCCACCAGCATGCAAATGAATCAATATATGAACAAGCAACAATTGAAATGTATTATTTATTCATTTTCAACAATACAACTGTGTAACCAGTGTAGCCTATCTATCGGCTCGCATAATACCCAGCTTTCTAAGATGGGTCTTCCTTGTTCATAACTACGCGCTTAGTCTTTTGGTGTGGTTTTCTAGTCTCTTCAAACTGATCAGAACATGTTCTCTGAAAGCATTTAAAACTGTATGCTCTCTGGGGGGGCTTAGTTGGAACTCCACAGAAAGTCATATGGTGAATGTTCTCTTCTTGGTTCTTGGCAGAATTACTCATGCATGAAAACATGCAATTCCTTCCCCACAAATACCTTTGTATGCAATTCTGATATCTGCCTTTTGGTCAGTAAAAGTCGATCTCACACATTTGCAGACAGCAGTCCAAAGGGACTTGTGTTTGGCCAGAGCCAAAACAATTCATTTATTAAGGTGAAGAAATAATATTGATGGAAAATGTGCAGTGTTTGAAGAGCTCTGCAAATTATGCTTTTCCAGTACATCTATTTGCCATTTGCCATTGATGGACATGGCTACAGGCAAGGCGTGACTCTCAAGGTATGTCTATCAGGGAAAGGCAGGAGCCAAGAAGATGTTAAGGGTGGGAAAGTAAAAGTAACAGGGCACTGCGTTGGGGGAATAAAACAAAAAGTGTGAGGGAAAGAAAGAAAGGAAGAAGAAGAAACTGGAACTCAAAGTCATATAGTCAGGCAGACTAAAAAGAACTCACCATCTTGGGATTTAAAAGAGGAGAATTATGAAATAAATTACAGTGAGGTTTGGATGGGACTGAACTATAAAAGGAGCTTGTATGTGAAACACATGGGAATTACTACGTCAGAACACACTGGGATCAAGTAATTTAGTTCTAAAATGAGTAAAAAGAACCTTTTAGGCTAGTTGGGCTATTTGTATCCTCATTATTCCCATTTGTTTGCATTCATTCTGAAAATACTAGCACCTTCTCCCAGTAAAACTTCATTTTATAGCCAGTGAGAGAAACAAAAAAAGACTTGTAATAGATCTCACCAGCTTTAATGACACACTCGCAGATGGAAACAAAAAAAAACCCCTCCCCGTCAATTTTATCTTGCTTTGTGTAGCCGTTCCAGAAACATGTCTTTGCTTCTGTGCGATAGCAGCGACTTAACTGACTAACATCCTGTCTCTGACCTCAACTTCTTGAGCAAAGTCGTTGAGGCATCTGTGACGAGCATACCCCGTCATCATGTGGTCTTTGTCCTAACTCCCTTGGCCACAGACATCTGTTCAACATGGAAACAGCAGAGGCTGACCGAGCTAACTCTCTCTTCATGGCCGCGGAGAAAGGATTAGCAACGCTGTTGGCAATGGCTGGGTCTGCTGCTAGGCTTCAGAAGCCGATGCCGTGAAAGCTAAACTCCAAAGCAATGCCTGAGAGGCAATGGGGAGTCGTACAATGCAAAAGAGCTTTTTCAATATTTCTTAACAGTAAATACAAACGTATTTGCTTTCCCTTCCCTTTCCCAAAGTGTTTTTGTTATTATCTCCTTCTGCACTCACTGACTGGACGCAGCTATCCATAAGAACAGAGCCTGGCTTGGTTTCTTCTGCAATTATTCTGTTGTTCAAAGGGGAACAGAAGTTACTGTCTAATAAGGGACAGTGGCAGTAGGGAAGATAAGTTGCCTGGAGATTAAGTTGGAAAGCTTCATTTCCCCATTCCAGTAGGAACAGAAGGAAAACTTTTAGCTTAATTCTCAGTTTCCTGTCTTGTCACCATAATCCATCCCTTAAAGTTTTTTTAACCTAAAGTTTTTTGTGTAAATTTCCTCAGTTTTGTTAAGAATTATGTTTTAAAAAAAAAAAAATTCTTCTCCTTGTGAAGATATATGAAAGTGAATGGGACAGACTTTTGTGGGTACTCTCAGACATAGATATACAAATCCCAAGGGCATGGGTAGGGTGGGAACATAGGTTCCATCTGCCTGCATTGGTTTTGAAGGAATTGTCTACTGAGCGTGAAAGAGGCTAGATTACAGTCTGTGACTTGCTCAAAAGGAAGAAAAAAAAGCTACCTTCATGCACACTGCGGAAAAAAGAAGAAAGAAAATTATTGTGAACAAATTCTTGTGGTGGGCAATATTTTTCAAGAACGGTTTGGCTCAGATCCCATGACATAAGAATTGACAGTAAAATACGTGAGTAGTTTCTTCTAAAGTATTTACTACACAGGAACAGCAGGCATTTCTCAAAGAGAAATGGCTTTTCCAATCTGAAGAGACTGCCAGATTGCCACAAGCAAATATACAACGTCATTTTCACCTCAAAAAAACCAGTTTCACAGTTCCAAAATTACAGTTCAGTCCACTCTGGCAAAATTAAGCTTTGGTAGAATAAAAAGGACTCTTCCCCCAGTTACAATGGGCTAATGAGAAGCTGTGTTTCAAATGTGCCACAGTGCAGGGGCAGAAACAAGCATGGACGTTTTGGACATAGATTCCAAGCGTAAGGGAAGCTGTAACTAGCTTGCCTTGGCTGCTCCCCTGAGGCAGACACACCTCTCCACCTCTCCAAGGCACTGCCTGACATGAGGGGGAGGAGGTGACATCCACCCCATAGGTTCCCAAAAATCAGTACACCTAGCCAGTTCTTGGGTGAGGGTGAGGCACCTGTAGCCATCTGGTTCATTAAGATCCTCCTTAGAAGGAGGATCTTATTTCCCTTCTCATGAGGTATATCCCAAGGGAACAAGCCAAAAGGATTACAAGCTCCAAACTCTTTCAACGTTTCTATAAGTAGTCTGCAGCAACCCTAGGGACCATTTAAAGATGAAACAGTCAGTTCCTACTTGGTACCAGCAGCTCATGTTGGCCCACAGATGTTCACACCGGGGGCAGCTGCTCCACCTGTTCCATGCATCCTCAAATGGGGTGAAACCTTGCTTTGGAGTTGGGAGGAAAGGGGGAAATAGAAGGGATGGGGAAACGGGAAGGACGGGGAAAATGGGGGGGATGGGCAAAAATAAATATTCCATCGACACTCTTGTGTCTTGTAACTGCACTGAGGACAGGGCAAGTAACTTCCCTGTTGCAAGATGGGGAGAAAATGAAATAGCTGAGCAACAATCTCTACTGGGTGGAATTTTTACAAATTATTATTTCACAGACTTCTTAAGCACCTCCCATTCTTAACATGTGGGGTGCCCTTCACCAGGTGCTGTGATGGGGAGTAAGTTCAACAAGCTAGCTGGCATGGAGGAGAAGTTCTGCTGGCACTCCTTGTTGGGTAAAACCAAGTGGCATTTCCCTTGGCTGCCATGCAATGTGGTCTTTCTCCCATGCTAGGACTCCATGAGCCAGATGCAGATGGCAGGATTGTTCAGCTAGAGCTAGTCGAAAGAGTTCAGGGTGGGAGAGAGGCCACAGCACTGCAACTGCAAGAGTTATGGTCTTACCTGTAGGGAAGCATGAAACAGGAATTGATTTGGAGGAATCCCATGATTGAAGCGTGAAACTTGGCTGCCTGATACCCAACAAACAACTCCCACCATGACATGTTTTACAATGGATTTTACAATGGATTTTTTTGTTCTGAGCTCCACATGCAACCCCTCATCTTGGTAGCTCCTTCAGCAGAACTGAGAGAGAATGTGCCTTCCCATCCAGCCCACCCTGTCCTCTCTAGATCACACAAAGCGCATTTTTTGAGCAGCGTTAGGACTTTATTTACTCCAGGCAAGGGCACAGCTCTCTCCAGCCCAAAGAACACCACGTAAATGGGAGCTTTGGTGAAGCCTGCAATCGAGGCCTGGGAATTCAGATGAGAGTTATTAAACAAGCACAATACCAATCTCATATTATGACGATGATAACGTGGTACCTTTTCCTTCCTTCTGACATCTCTTTCTTTGTACAATACATTTTCTGCTCTCGCTTGTAGCTGGGCAAGGATTGCCCCTTGCTGACGGATGCTGTACGATCTCTCTGACCCTTACTTCATTTCCTCTTTTGAAACCACATGTTTTTCCTTTCTTTGTGCAAGGGCTCCATGGACTCCACTCACTAGCTTCACAGTGCACTGCAATAAACATAGGACAAGCTGAGCCTGGCCAGTATCTTTTGGTATACACAATGCATATGGTACATTAATTTTATTCTGCATCAGCTAAAAGGTGGCAAAAATAATGGAATTAATCAGGATTTGCAGCAGTGAATTGACAAAAATTGGACTGCTGATGATATACTGCACAAAATAACGTCAAATAATTATGTCAGTTACTATTTTGTACTCGCTGTTTCATAATTCCATTCCTGAAACAGGGCAAGACAACCACAATTGGTCTCAATGAAATCAGTTATGGGGGCTTGTTCTGAGGTTGCTTTTGTTTTGTGGAGGTATAAATCCTTGTAGCTTTGGTGGTATTAAACTTTGGTCATGCTTATGTGAAAGGAGAGTGAAGTCATTGGGTCAAGCTGCTGCAGCTGGTCTCAGAGGTATTGAATTTGGAAATCAAGAGAGTTATAAAGGACCAGCTGATATCAAAAGGCATTACATTAAGAATCAAGTTATCTTTGGTGATCTGCTGCTTGGAATTCAGCTTAAGTAGTGTAAGAGCCATCATCTGTAACGTATACAAGCTGTAAGTAGGCAGAGCATTTGGGTCGGGATGTGTGTGTGCAAGCTTTTCAGAAAAGTGTGTGTTACAGTTTATAAACCACAGTGATCTGAATGTGCATCCCATACTATTGGGGATGCAAAAGATGTGCAGCGGGACACTTGTCCAGACAGTGTAGGCAAAAGTGGGAGTGACCTTGGAAGCTTAACAGCGTGCTCTTAATAACTCTCCTTCTTTTGTGCCATCTCCTCAGTATCCTTCTCTTTGTATTTACTTTTTGTTTACATGTGTGTTTAAGACTATAAACCACTGCTGAAGAAGGAAATATTTCCAGCCCCTCTATAAGAAGGAATTCGTAAGTCAACATTTTTCCAGCTCCAGAATTTACTTCCAAATTTTTCAAAGCCTAAAAATATAACTGACCTCAGGCAATCTCTGAGCCTTCTTCCAGTGAATAGTCATGTGGGTCGTTTTGTTTTTCATTTAAAATAATTGGCCTTCACGTGCACAGAAAAAAAGGTTCTGTTTTTCCTCCGTAGCTTTAAATGGCTTTTCCTGGTTGAGACTGACTCATTGCTAAAGCAGCTAAGTCTACAGCACTTGGAAACAGCCATCAAGAAACAAAAACCATCCCTTGAATTTCTTTCAAAGATGAAAGTCTTTGCTTGAAAATAAAACTGTAAAAACCATCACTACCACCTGAACTAATATATATTTGAGCAGGAAAATGCCAAAATACTGTACATTATTTTTATTCCTGCATTACTTTCCCTCCAAAACATGCAATGCCAGGGAGAGCTATATGCATGATACTGTGGGGGAGGAGATTTCCATCATGGCCAGACTGTGCCTAAGTGCTACTTGGTTGCTGGTGGCTGAAGAGGTCACCGCTTCCACCGCAGTTCACAGCCCTCAGCCACCACAATTCGCAGCCAGCGTACGAAAATAAGCTGAACCTTGCTGCAGCTTCAGCACATCCATGGCAGAGGATGTCAACTGCAGCAGCCCAGAGGCAAACATATCACTTGTTCTGCTTTCAGACGGAGGGGTGGCAGAGGGATGGAGCAGACGGTTAGGTGTGGTGACCTCCCAAAGCACCCAGTCATGAATAATCGGAGCTTGTGAGTCACGAGGCTGGAGAGATACAAAAGCAGGTCTCTTCTCCACAGCCAGTGAGTCACAGGACCAGTGTCACCAATCTCATTCCTTCAGTGACAGTGCCATGCTATTGGTGTTTTATTTTAATCCTCAATTTCTGGGATCAGGTGATTATGCACATATACCATTTGGGGGTTTTTTTTTCTTAGTGTTTTAGTTTCTAGCCTTCACCGAGGCTGGAGAGATACAAAAGCAGGTCTCTTCTCCACAGCCAGTGAGTCACAGGACCAGTGTCACCAATCTCATTCCTTCAGTGACAGTGCCACGCTATTGGTGTTTTATTTTAATCCTCAATTTCTGGGATCAGGTGATTATGCACATATACCATTTGGGGTTTTTTTTTTCTTAATGTTTTAGTTTCTAGCCTTCATCTTTGTGAAGGTAAGCTTCAAAATGTTGGCGCACGCATGCTTTGAAGGCTCAAGGGAGTAGTACAAAGGAGCTAAAGCAAAGCAGTTAGTATTTTAATCTTTCAACTACATGTGGGGTCTGGCTCAGGGTTTTTGAACCTTTGATGTTAGCGGTGCTGCATAACACCATAACAGAGCAAGTAAGAGATGAATGTCATTCTACCTCAGGGCAGACCCAACAGGCCATATTTCCTGAGGCAGAATTGCCCTTAGCATCAAGGCTGCGTTTGTGGGGCACAACCGAGCCCGTCCCTCTCGTGAAATGGCAGACTTGGGAAATGCCTTGAGTTTGTTGTGCTGGGGAATACGTCTTGTGATGCAGAACATTTCCATTTTAAATTGCACATCCCTGGTAGTGTAAGTGATCTTGCAACTCATGCCCTCCTTAGATCTCCCATCCCCTGTGAAAAAAACAGGTAGGACAGGGGGGGACCAGACTTACCGATGCTAGTGCACTCCATCGTGTGATTGTTGGCTTCCAGCCCATCAGGGCACTTTTCAAGGCACTTTCCACTGTATAAGTAAAACCCACTTTTACACTTTGTGCAGAAGTTTCTGGTGAAGCAGGTATCACAGTCAGCTTTACATTCTGAAATGCAAACAGTAAACAACAATGTTGTTGCTCTTTGCCACAAAACGCCATGGGCTCTCTCATATATATGAGAATGACACAATTCTAGCAATATATGTTAAACAATCCTCAAAGGAAGCAAGTTATGTTTAGATCATCTTCATGGCCTGTATACCCAGTGAGGCCAGCCACAAGTGACCTTGGCATGAGTGAGGATTTAGTAAGGAGGGCCTGATGCGGAACGGCCTCACACTGCTTGTCTTCTCGCAGACCTATGCAAATGGAAGACAGAGCACAGCACAGCAGAATAACAATATACCGCTTCTGCCCGGCGCTGACATAGCACAGGTACTAATTAACCCCACAAGGCACAGGTACTGAGCCAGTTCCACACTATCTATCTCCGTTCATCCAGGAGAAATAAAAATGTGCTGGAATTTAGAATCTGCTTAAGACTGTTTTGCATCAACATCTCTTTTTCTTTTTTTAAATGACTCCCTGATGTTCAGTCAGATGTCCTGTAGTATTTCATGTATTCTCCATATGACTACTCAAATTGGCATTAGTGGTATATTTCCCAGTTCTCAGATATTTTAAAAAAGAATACATAAAAACTTGTGTATGGCACAGCTCATGTCTGATATGAGAGGCCACACACTGCTCAAAAGTGAGCACATACTTTACAGTGTCAAGTTACTCTGTAAGACTTTACTCTGGGGTCTGGTCATTAAATAATTTCTATTACCAGATAAAAACTGGGAGAGTTTCTTGGCTGTCGCTGCTATGTTTTTATATCACCTGCAGGATTAAAACCAGTGAATTCAACAACAAAAAGAGGAGTGAGGAGGACAATGAGATCTTTTCCAGTTCCTTTATGGTTCGAAATACATAATGGGGTTAAAAAACATTGCTGGAGTGGTAAAGAATAGAGTTGGGTTCTCTGTCTCCCAGCCCGGAGGCAACATGAATCGGTAACTTCCACCAAATCAGGCTGAAACCTGGCCAGCCGCTGCAGGCATTTAGAGGCCTGCACTGAGCATGAGACAAGCCATAAAGAGTGCAGGGACAACCGCATCTCCAGAGAATGCCACCTCCCACCTTCTCTCCTTGTGGCAGGGGTCGGGCAGGTAAGGGCTGTGGGTTATACGGCTC
>NW_009260616.1:7588087-7599593 GCF_000687185.1 Egretta garzetta | reverse complement strand
GTGGTTCAGCATCCCTCGGCCCCCGCTCTTCGGAGCTGCCGCCGCTCCCTCTTGCTGCTGGAGGGCAGTGCCTGGCGCCCACCGCGCTTCCCTTTGGCATAGGGGTGTAGAGGAGGAGACCATCACCCGGGTCTTGGGCAGGTCATGCATGCAGAGCCAGGATCCCCAAGCTTTAGACCGTTTTGTGATCTTTCACCTTAACCTCTTGCTCGGGTTAATATTTACTGCGTTACTACTATAAAATAAGTGAACAAATAAAGACACAGCCCATCCGTCTGCTTCTCTGTTGACTTGACTCCTAAGGGGACACAGCATTCAAGAGAGAACAAACAAATCCATGCGCTTCCCCTTTCCCCAGCACTTACTTGCACACTTATTAATGTCAGGATACCGTGTCCCATAGTATCCGCTTGGACACGAGGAAAGACATACTCCAATCTGTTTCATGCCAATCCTCTCCAGAACAAAAAAGAGCCTGGGCTTACATGACAGGCATCCGTTGTAGTCAGAACATGTAGCACACCCTCCTTGGCAACCCTGGCTCACGTTAGGATGCACTGAGAAGACAAACATTAAAGAAAAAGAAAAACAAAACAGCGAAAGAACAAGATATTAGACAAGACCATGAAATAATGGTTCCTCTGTACTTGGAAGGGTGGACCATCCACCTCACTGACAGCTCTTAAAGATTGCTTCATTTATTCTTGCGTCTCTTATGACCTGACATTTCATTCCAGCAATTATTTCATCTGCATAAAAATGAGAAGCTCAGCTGATGTGCTCACATCTTGCAGAAATAGCTAGCAGCAAATTATATTTGAAATAGATTTTATGGAGCAGCAGCATCCTAGAGAACAGTTATTTTTCTTTTAGTTATTATTTCCAGTGGCTTTTCTGCCCTGTCTGCATTTGGCTCGGCAGATAAATACATGTTCACTTATTTTTGATTTTCCTAGCCGGATGATTAAAAATCAACCTAGTGTATAATTTCCTTCATTGACTAAATGCCATTTGATTGAGTTCTGCTGTGCAAGAATATGTCCTTGTAAGATCTGCCGCTAATTTGCCTTAATAAAAAGACGCAGGAGAGCCATCCTTCTCACCCTCCTTCTTTCCCTGGAATGTTCTCACTGGCATGTTTTTAATCTCTAACAATTGCAACCTGATGTTCAGACTTAACTGTGGGATTTACCCTGCCCCAGTCCCAGCATGGAGCACAGGTAGGATTATATTTGCCTTTCAATTGAATTGTTCTAATTCTTCAGACAAGGAAAGGAAAACTTATTACACTCACTGCTTAAGACTATTCCGTTCTCCTTCAGAGGCTTGGAGGTAGCAGAAAAGAGGATGCTATTGCAGACTGTCTTTTCAGTAGCAGGCATTAATCACTGTATTACTTCTCAGTGGTAGAGAATAAGATTTTGCATCTCCCTGTACTTTACAGGTTGTTGCCTACTTTTAATTCCTTCTTGGTTGCATTCTTAGGAGTCGGGTCTGAAAAATAATTAAGCATCAAATAGCTCCAGACCCTGTGTCCCCTTTTTTTGGCCTCCTCTTTTATGAAAAACCCAGGCATTTTTCTAAACATAAGCTTTAGTCTCAACCTGAGGCATCTGATTATATTGCACATGTAAGAGAAATCCAGTCCTCATTTACATTCTTAAATCCTGCTTGTAAATACTGTTGGCTTCTTGTTCTGCCTTCTCCTCAGGCCAGTGATAATTTTATAAATATGCACGTGCCATACTTTTATTGCCTATTTTAGTGTTTTGATTTTATTTTTATCTGCAGACACTGCTAAATATCTTGCATACACGATGAACTTGCTTTTGTCAGCTGCCTTCTGTGGATCCCTTGGAGACAGACCATAAGCTCATATGAATCCATGGATTACAGGCTGAAAGCCACCACTCTCTGCTAGCTCAGGGGAGTTTACCTGGTGACAGGGAAGTTCAGGAATACCTCTGTACTTTGTTCACTTACAGTTTTGGCAGAAAAGACATGGTCCATGAATGGGAAAAGCACTCCTCTATGCTCTGAGGTTTCCACAACCAGTCCCGCAATCTGAGAAACCTCAAAGGGAGTTCAAGTTCACTTTTCCTCTTTCATTAATAGAATGAGGAATGAGGGTTATTTCTCTCAGTAGGGCTGAACACGTAGGAGAAGAGCAAACTTTGGCCCTGCTGCGGACAAACAATTTCAATGAGAATATAAAACCCCAATTCTCTGTGCCCCCCGAGGCACTCACTTTGTAGAACAACCTGGAGGAAAGTGTTTTTACCAGCAGGACACACGGCTACTATGAGAATAAACAGCATTCTGCGTAGTGAGAAGCTGCAACCCCAATTCAGTGATCAGACTTGGTTTCACTAGGCTCTCAAAATACCGAGTGCACAATCAGCATAGCATATTTTTTTCTGAGAAGATTCCAAAGGTACAGAGTATATTGATTTTGAAATTAAGAGCCTGAAAAACTGGCTTTCTTTTTAAAGTTAAGTAAATGAAAATGTCCTTGTCTCTCTCTCCCCCGTCTTGTGGCTCTTGTATGAAGCTACTTTCAAAGGCAGATGCAATAACATGGCCTAAGAAGCTGACATTATTTAAAAACTATCCATGACTTACTTTCATTAGTCTGACAGAGGGAAGAAAAAGCAGCTGAAGTACAAAAAATTTGTCATCAAAGCTGCGATATAAAATATGGATGATCACTTTTGACGGGAAATGTATTATGTGTGAGCACCTGTGACATGTCATTATGAAAAGATTCTCTTGACAGAGAAAACATGATGTGCAACTGCTCTGAGGTCAAGCTGTGTGCATGAGGCCTTGAGATGGGCAATACTTGGTTACCGAAAGATGGTAATTCTCTATAGCTAAGATCCATTACATGGCCAATTTCCATCTCCCCTTTAACTCCAGAAGTATCAAGTATAAAATAAAATGTACTCCTAACAATTTTCACAATTTCTGCCTCCTTTCACGCATCCCAGATATATCTCATACAAATAATATAGACAAAAAAAAAAAGAAAAAGAAAGCCTGTAGTTCCAAATGGAGAATCATGTTGTTAGTATTTCGGAGCAAGGAATAAGTTAAAATATGTAAGTCAAGCTCCATTTAAAGGTTGATTTCATGCCATGTTATAACTGTGAAGCAAAACAAGCTCCTGTTCTTGGAAATGCATAGAGCAAAAGTCTTGTTGAAAAGTCAGAATTGACATTTTAAATGAAGACAGACTTTTTTTTTCTCTTAAAAGCTATTAAAGGGATCCTTTTTTGATTGTCTCCTATGGTGCCTGGCATTTCTTTGAGCCCTGTATCTGTGTAATGAAGCTGTCTCTCATTGCGCTTGCTCTGAATGCAAGGTAAACCCTTAGCCTGGCTCAGGCAAGAAGCAAAGCAGGGACAGCTGAGTGCTCTAGAAATTGGTACTGTTTGAAAGCCCAGCACTGGGCTTTGTCATTGAACCTGGGAGAAAATAAATAGTGGAGGAAAAATATTTGTGTCTAGAAAATGAGGTAGTGTGTTTTGAAATAAGGTATCTCCAAGCTCCAGCTGAAGATCTCATTCCTGTTACCTCCCAGCCTTCTGCCTCTCCAGTTCAGACCCAGGCGCTTGCCTGATCCCTGCAATGTAGGGGCCAGTCCCTCCCCTCCTGCAGGGGCCAAGTGGTGTTGAAGGGATTTCAGAAGGAAAGAGGGCAAACTCAGGCTCTGAAACATCTTTCTTCCACAGGGAGGGAACTTATCACTGCTGGGTACAGAACTGGCCCTTACTATTCCTCTCTCATTGCAGCAAGGCATTAGTGCCTGCAGATCTCAGCAATTCAACAACTGCAAACCATAACCATGAAGAAGAAACCAGAAGTTTTACCCCTTTTTTTCCCCATATCAGACATTGTGAGCTCAGAGTTTAAGCGGTGTGCCACAACAAGCTGGGAACAGCAGCAACCCCATCTGGTGAAATTCGGACATGGTACAGTCAGCACTACTTCACGTTTCCATACTTAGGTCACCAGTTCTGGGTAAGCAATGTATATCTACTTGAAAAAACGCTTTGAAATCTACAGGTAAAAAAGCCCTAGGAGAGCACAGACCGCTCGTTAGCCACAGGTTTTGGATGTGGTAAGCGGGGCAGAGAGAGGTCCAGTCCCTTGGCAGAGGGGCAGGCACTGCAGCCTCATGGGTTAGGCACTGGCTGCAGAACCAGGAGGTCTGGGCTTTAGCATCACAAATAGGTCCAAGAAATGCTCTTGCTTGTAACCACTTAGTCTTTGGTGCAACCTGATTCATTAAAAGGCAAATAAAATGAAATATAAAAAATACTCCACAACCCTCAGAATTTACTTCAATGAGGATGAAGTATTTTATGCCTGGGCTGTTAGGAGAATTGTCTGTCATTAGAGATGATCCTACCAGCCATCGAGCAGTCTGCCCTCTTGTATTCAAATACTCTGAGCACAGTGAAATTCTAGACTCTCAAGGATGGAAAATACAGCCCAGCAATGGGCAAAACAAGGGGTGGGAGCACAGAAATCCACAGACAAGTTCTTCCCTATCTCTTACACAAGCGTTAGCCAGGCCTGCTGATTCATCAGGTACAGAGTACGTATGTGCAGGCTCATGATTGGCTTTAGGTCCAGAATCCACCCCTCCATTTTTCTTTTTATAAAACCTAAATACTGGAGATCAGAGAAGACACTAAGTTAATCTTGAACTGTTCTCTTCCCCTGCCTGGCTTTAAGCCCTCTTTGGCTTAGAGGCCTTTTTTTGTGCAAGCTGTTTGTCCAGATATTAATTTTAAGCCTTATTAGCAAATGAAATCGCTGGGGATTTTCCTTTCTCAGAATATTTTCCAAAGCCCTGATCTGGAAACAATGAGTTGTGGTCTCTTTGTTAAAAATAGAAAGTTAGGGACAGGGAGCTGAATTTGAATCTGAACTTTCAATGACGATACGGTAGGAGATTTCGATGGCATGCAGCAAATACATCCTAAAACCTTTGCAATGAAATTTTTCTATCAGTTTTACTTTATTTACAGATTCAGATTTATGGGATTAAAAAAAAGAAAGTAAGAAAATGCAGGAGGAATCCATGTGGGCTTATGTTCTGACAGCCAGGAGAAAAGCTTGGGGTAGAAGAATATTCTTTGCCCATTTGCTGCAGCTGAGGTGCACTGTCTCATCACCGATCTTCAATGACAAGGTGTCCATTTAGAGGCTCGCTTTTGAAATGGATGTGCTAGACATATTAAATCCATCCCTGCTAGAGAGCTGCTGCTACTCCTGGTTTCTCAGGCTTGCGAATTCTCACAGGAAATATTTTCACAGCAGAGCTGCTCTGGAATTCAGCCTCCCTGGTTGGGCTGCCCCTCGCCACGAGCCCCAGACCCTGCCTCGGCTTTGCCCACCACACGGCACCTATGAGGGCAGTAGCCCTTGTAATGGGTGGGGGTTTGGGATGGGATATCCCATGGGTTCTTGTGTTGTTTGATCGCTTCATGTGTTCACTGGCATTCATTTCGCTTTCTCTCGCCTAGTGTGAAGCAGCTGCCTGTGGCAGTGGCCTGAAAACAATACTTCATGTAAAGCAGAGCTACTCTTAATCATGCAGACCATCCTTTAGGCAAATGCAAACAGCATTTGGCAGGGAGTTCTTCTAATGAGAAAGTCATTAAGGAATTCATTTTGCAAACCACAGCGTATTTCCTCAGACTCTTTCTTGGACAGCGTTTCTACGTGTGGAAATGTGTTGGAAGCGGAACGGACAATGGTGGGGCAAAAACACTGAACCAACATGTAGGTAACATGCAGTGCGGTGGAAGGAGAAAGCCTGGGAGTGGTGGGACAGCACTGGGAGGGTAAGTACACATGGGTTTGACAAGTTTGTATTATCACTACTAAATAGATTGCCAGCCTGGACCATGATGAAACCTGAGCTGAATCTTGCAGGCTGAGCTCTGCTTGATCACTTGGCTTTAAATGACCCATGGGGAGGCAAGGGACTTGATGTGTCATGACAGGGCAGCAGCTGGGCTGCTGGGGAAGATAGACCCATACATGGCAATTGCTACATTGGATTGGCCATAAGTTTTCTGCAATGCAAACAATACAAACGACCCAGTGGTGATAGCTGAGGAATGTGGACTCTCCATCCAGCCTCCCTTGGATCTACAGGAGTCTGAGGTGGCCTTGAAAAGAGAGGCAGCCGCAAAAGCAGCAAAGAGGAAAAATCCGTCTAAAAGTCAGCTGTTAAAGGCTTAACATCTTCTGTTTCTTTTTGTGGTTTGTGCTTCACAAATACTTTAAGATTTCTTTCTAAGAGAATGGGAACTGACTTCAATTTTACTTCTGAGCTTTGCTGCCTTCTATGGTACAAAACACACGACAAAGATCCTCAAGCGTCCTCCTCTGTTTTAAAGGAAAAAGATCCCATAAGGACTGCAAAAAATTTCCTCAAATATCTGCCTGGCTTGACAGAATATTTTGCTCCTCAAGAGGCACTTCCCATCTGAGGGAAAAGAAACCAACCTCTCTTGTTCATCAAGTGTCAACAGTTCTAAAGAGCAACAGAAACATGAGTATGGGACTGTCCCGCAGTCTCAGGGAGTATCCGTAACCGTTTTGTAGTGGTGTCTACGAGCAAGGAGGCCCTCAGCCCACATGGCCAAGATCTCACTGGAGAATGCTTCATCATTATTAAACACATGTCTGGCAAAGTGATCCTGAATTATTGGCTGCCAGAACACATTTCCCCTGAATTTGGTTAGAAAGAGCATCAACAGGCTGAAAAATCTCACCAGGGGTGCAGAGTTTTATGCAGTCTCCTAGCATCTTCAGCACAACAGAAATCAGCCACAGCAACCACAAATGGCTCCTTCTCATTCCAGAGAGTTTTGTAAATAAACTGAAAAATTCTTTTCACGGAGAGAGAAGGGAAATTGACTTTTTTTTCCCACGTACTATGGAGCACCACCAAAATTCAGGGATCCAGGAAGTTTAACCAGTATAGGAACCAAAGAGGATCCCTGAGGCAAGTTGCCTTAAGCACCCTGGTAGTGATGGTAAAAGTAGGCCAGATCATGTAATACCTTTTCACATTAAGTTCTAAATCTTAGAAGCAACTACAGATCTTACTTTTCAAGTCAGCTGTAGTTGTTTTCAAATTCTCAGCCTTCAAGACTATACATTATGAATCTTCTCCAAAAAGGGAAAACTGAATTACATTATCTCCTCCTTATTATCTAGATAAGATGACCTGTTACAGAAGGCAAAGTATGGGATCTATAAGGAGCAGTAGCTGTAACAGCTGTATAACCTAATAGTTGTATAAAACAACGTGTCATGACACTTGTCAGACTCAGCTACTTGCAAATACAGCATCTGTGCTGAGACGAAAAAGGAGGCATGAGTTTTGGAAAGAGATTCTATTTGATGCACATATATTTAGACGGTGTTCTAATACTCTAATCCTGCAAGATGCCACCATGAAGATCCCCAGTTGATTTTACACTGTTCGTATGCACACAGAACTCTAACCCCAAAGTTCTCGACATCACTGTGACTCCCATGACTCCCCAATCTCTTCCCTACAAGAGACGCATACTTCTAGCAAGTAAAAAAGCACAGCTGTATACTGCACTTGCTCATTCTTTGAAATATGCAGCCTTTCTGCTTGATTTTCTGCTTGATGCTAGCGTTCCATCCATCATTTATGTGTTTCTAGCAAAGCTCGTCGGTCCTCAGGTTGTCCTGGTGGCAGCAGAGCCTGTCCCCCCTGTTTGCTTCTTCTGTTTTATTCCTTTAATATACTGGAGACTTTTATTGTTGCGTATTGCAGAGATGCTCGAGTACTTCCAAGCTGTATAAGGATCACTCAGCTCATACTGTCAACATTACACAACTACAGTAGCATTTGCAAGTTTCTTGTTTCCCACAGGGTCTTCTGAGACCAGAGTTTTTCTCTCAAAGTTTTGTTTCAGAAACCACAGAAAGAACAGCAGGATGTAACAGATTTTACTTTCCATGCTGGGGACTAGGGAGAAGGGTTTAGACGGCAAAAGCCTGTAATCCCATGTCGAAGCTATGATTTTCTACTACCATGTTTACAGCGTTAAAAAATTAATAAGCCAGACAGCAAGCCAGCCCACTGCCTTGGCGTTCCTCAGATGTGCCTTTGGTCAATTACTTAATATCCTCTCAATTTTGTATATTTTCCTAAGTGGAACTGATCAAAAGTTTGTACTGAATGAAATAATTTTTTCTGTGTAACGATTAAATTCATACCATACTGAAGCTAACTAAAAGCCCCAAAGTATGTTGTTTGCAGTGGAACTGTTCTGGACTGATGCCTGCAAACATTGAAGTGGAACCTGTCTCTTTAAATTAAGGTCTGACATCAAGATTTGAACCCAAACTGTAGATACTGAGGGGTATCGCAGTGCTGAAAGTTCTCTAAAAATTGTTTTCTACAATTTCTAACAAGGGGAACCTCGGATCTCAAATTTTTGTAAATGAAAAAGGGTAAATTCTCCAGGCTGACAGGACCATCCGTCTGTCAGTGAAAGAAAATACTGTCCAAAATTCCAAGTTGAAATGAATGATTAAAATACTAGCTCTTGTGACTGCTTCTCTGCTGTAGTGGTGTGTGGTGGTGCATATGCTATCAACACTCAGCAAATGATGACCCAACTATTTTCACCTTTCCCTCATGCCACTGGGACCCATGCCAGTCTAAAAAAAAAAAAAAGAAGTCAAAGGGTTTTGAGTGCAAAGCACGAAGAGTATAATATGAAATTGAACTCAACTCTGATGGAAAACAGACAAGAGACTTCATCACCAGTCAGCTCAGACCCACTGACAGAAGTCCTGGCCCACCAAAGTCAACGGCAAAACTCCTGCGAAGAGACGGGGGTGAGGATTTCCCTAGTTTGTTAATCGTCATTAGGGTAGTCCATGGTTTGGAGTACGGTTATCTGATTTTTAGAGGGCAGTGTCACTGGATGGCCTGGTTTGATTGGGATTAATAGAAGAGGTGAGATTTAAGTAGGTATCTGATTCCTGAGGAACTGATTCAGTTCAACAGTTCTGCGTGTCTGGCTCTTCCTGTGAAGTAACTATGAATGGCACGTAGTTAGGGCTTGTTTCATCACCCCTTCTGCGCGCTGCCCTCCCTTTGAAGTCTGAGCCTTCCCCTCCCAACCGGCTTCACTGCCTCACACGCTGACCCACATGAAAGAGATTTAGCGCTCACCCCAAGCATCATTCACTTCCCCCAAACTGTAATGCATCTAACATCGCTGCAGTGATACCCAGCAGGCAGTTTATGGTTGAGCTGAAGCCGTGCTAGGAAGAATTTGAGCTGAATTATTGGGGTGCTGGTGATGAAACCAAGGCTATCATCCATTTTGTGCTTAAGCGGGGATACAATTCATTTTTTATGTGGTGATGTACCACCACTTCTCCAAGGATTTGCATACCAGTCAGCTCAGTTGATTACAAGAGAAAATGAATTAAAATTAATTAAAACTGCTCGGCACTTTTCTTTTTAAAGTAACATCTGTAAAAGTATGTTCTTTATCCCAAACCCAATTAACAATATAACGCTGACACATCAAACTTCCCAGACAGTTAAATTAATTGAAAGCTTATGCTGTATTTGAAAACAGAAGCTGCAGACTGAGCGGGGTGGTTAGCGACTGTCGTAGCCGGTGGTTGCACAGACCAGGTGAGCTCCGTTCAGCCACGCAGGCAAATGGCAGGCAGCGCCGTGATAACCTCAGCCCTCAGCAAGCCCATCGATCACAGCTTGCCCTCTACAGCTAGTTTGCCTGCAGCAATCCTATTGCATGCATCAGTGGCATGAAGAGGTCCGGGCAGAAGCCAAAATGCCCTGTTGTCCCCTCGCTACCGCCTCCAACGTAGAAGACACCCCCTGTGGCCGCTGAGACAACAGAGGATGAAGTGTCGTTCCCCATACCCATCTTCACCCATGCTCTTCCTGCTAAGAGGAGCCCCATGGCCAATACCTCCCTTGTAACCTAAGGCTGAAAGCTGCCAGGCTGCTCCAGCCTTTTGAGGGTGCCTGGAGAGGATATGCAGCAACCGGGAAATCAGTTTAGTTGAATTAAGGTCTCTATGAATGTTTTGCTCTGCTCCGAAGTCTGCCCATAAGGATCACGCCTATGGGGGATCACAGCAGTGCTGTTTCACAAGGATTTTCAAAAGTGGGATTTATATGTAAAATAGCCATAAAATGCAAAAATTTATGAAATATTCCATAAAAGATAAATCTGTTCCATAAAGGATAATCTGTTTCTCTTTGCTGGGAAAACTTGGTTTCAGTTATTTGAAATAAAATTTTGACAAAATTACGTCACAGCTTTTTTATAAAATATTTCTATTTTTAAAGAATGGTGTGTTCTAATGGAATTCTGTTCTGTCAATGATTCTTTGAGTGGCTTTAATTTTAAATAATAATAGTAACAACGTAAAGGTAATAAGGAATGATAAGATATACTATTTCAATTTAAAAGAAAAAGGAAATTCTAAAAAAAATTTAAATAAACTGAGGCCACCTATTGACAATACTAGGTAAAGAAAACCAAACAAAGTTCTATAATTATATATAAAACCAAGAATTAAATATCTAGGAAATTTAGAGTTAGTGTTATGAGTGCTATTAAACATTCTATAGTAAGAACTGCAAAGTCAAAGGTTTTGAAACCACTTTAACATTTTCTACAACAGCAAAAAAATATGAAAAAAAAGCACCTTATGTGTCTTTAAAACCAGTTTAACCTAAACTGAAGACAAAAACATTCTGAAAGATTAATGGTTAATCTATGAATTATAACTTTTAGGGATTACTGGTTTTTATTTGTCTGATATATTATTTAATAATGCTGATGCACATCCAAAGTGATATCTGACACTTCTTATGCACAATTCAACAAGTGGTCTTAAAAATATACTTTTGTAAAGTATTTCACTGGTAACAACAGTCGAAGTCACATAATTTAGGCTGGATCACAGCAGCATCCCGAGGGTGCATATTTAACCTTATGCTGCACGTGCAAGTACAAATTTGTGAGACAACCCTTCCTACCCAACCTGCTGCACAATGAAATGATCCATTTGCTGTTTCGTGGCCTGAGTGAGCTGCTTTTTCAGGTGTCGGATGCCTTAGCCAGCTTGCAAAATATCCTTGGCACTTGGCAACCGTGCTCCGTTGAAAAACATTTTTCTAATAACTACAGTAACGAGGAAGAGAGGACTGTTCAGTTCTGTTTTGTCACGCTCTAAAATAATTAAGTTAAGCTGATGCAGAATAAATGATAGAAATAGAACCCGTTACTGCAAATAGAACTGCCTAATATAAGTTATACCAACAATTAGTTAGGCTTCGGTGAAAACCAAACATCCCCTAGATATTAGAAAAACATGAAATCACAGCAGTTATTTTTAAAGCATCCAATACGATGAATATTTGGCAGCTCGACTGGTGGCT
>NW_009260616.1:7567313-7587989 GCF_000687185.1 Egretta garzetta | reverse complement strand
TGCCTGCCATGAGACAGGGCTCGGATATGAGATGACCGCAACAACACCACTCCAAATGCTGAGCTGCTGCAGCAAAAATTGTGATAAAAAATGACACAAGCAGATGCCAAAACGGAATAAGTGAAAGGAAAGGTTGAACTGTGCCCTAGTACGAAAACATCCTTCTTAACTGACTCCTTGACCTCATGGAGCTGCATGCAGCAAGTCAAGCAGTTTGGTCTCACAGAGAGGTAGCAGTTCCCCACAAGTACATGCCCCCAGTGACAGCAAACAAAATTGTACATATGGGGGATTCTGTCCTGGGGTAGAGTGATGGACTCAGCAGTTATCAACCTCTAATCTGTAGACCACCGGAGGTCTGTGTAATGATAGAAATGAGGAAAAATGATTGCGATGGTATTGGTTCCCCACCCCCAAAGCAAACATATACACAGTCCAGTATGGATAAAAAAGAAACAAAGAGCATGGAAGAAAATAAAAGCAATAGGTGAACTTTCAACATCTAGTTACTTTGTCTTCCCCTATATTTAACACCTACCCCCCCCATTCCTGGCACCGCATTAAACCTTGCTTTGTATGAGATTCTCTCATACACATCAAATTGTGATGAACACAACTACTGAGTCATGGGTGCAAGTGTGGTAACAATTTATTGTAGTCACTCGCACAACCTTTCCTTGCACAGATTTCAAAGGCGGACCGAGACAAGTTGAGAAGCCAGTTCTTTCAACTTTCTGATTTCTGCTCTGTGACTGAAGAGATTAGATTATTGGAAAACATGCTATTAGCACTGGCTTGCGGCCAAAGGGTCTGCTATGCATTCTGCAAGGGGTGCTGTACTCGCTGTAAATTAAGGAAAAGAGCTGGGTAAGTTACTCCAGCGAGGAATGTTCCCTTTGGGAATTGTCCACAGCAAATGAGAACTGTGGTTGGTGAGCAAAGAGCAACAGGGGGAAGAAAAATAACAAAAAAGGTCAGAAATTTCAGGGAAATAAAAGGCCCTTTTTCTCCTCTATACTGAGCACCAAGTTAACAAGCCTTAATGTTTGTTGATCCCTTTTATGCTACTTTCTGCATACCCAGACCCAACTGAAAAAAATAGCCCCCGAACAATTACTGTGTAAGCCCATGCTTCTATTCCTCCCCATTTGAAAAAGCACATCAGCATATGGTTACCTTCACACATGTGTTACAGACCCCTTGACTTCAATTAGACTTAAATACCTGATTAAAATTAAGGACACATTCTTGAATAGAGGCTCTTGTGCTTGGAGCAGACACATATCTTCCTGAAGTAGGCAAAAACCTAACTCTTAACATACTAACTTTAAAAATAATGCCTTGAACTTCTCAGCCATTAACTAATTCAAAGTTTAAACTATTTTGCATTTTTTAACTTTTCAATACTTTTCGGTAATTTTGTAGTAGAGAAAATAAAATATCAAATATTTTCAACTTAATGACTATTTTTTCATGGTGTTCCAGAGAGCAAAACCATTATGCTTTTCTCCTTTTTTAAAAGATAAAAAAAATAAATTCTCTTCCCTAATTCTGCAGAGAAAAGCAGAGCTATGTGAATTCAAAAGGCTTATGAAAGGCTTCTGGTACTACTTTAATTTATTAACTTTTTAAAATTAATGTTCATGCATTTTAAATCACTGCCATTATATCTGGGAATAAGATTCCTATGGTGCTTGGAGTTAGCAGCCCTGTTTCTTTGTGTCTCAGCAGGAGACCCAACACAGATGATAATTTCACTGGTTTTTAATATGAAGGTTTTCAGTGTTGAAATTATTAAGTAATTTTATAAGGGCTGCTAAACTATATCCTGATAGGAAGGAAAACAGATTGCTTTGATTTCAGTAAGAATCAAACTGGTGTCCTATGAAAGGAGAGACTCAAAGCCTGTTCATCAATCTCTAAAGTACCTTTTTCAGCTTAAATCTGTTGTTTACTATGTAATACTTTCCATACCAATGTCATATGTAACACTCCATATGGAAAAACCCCAGTACAACAGAGGCGGGTTTGCAGAAAATTAGAAAGAGGTTTTCAAAGGGAAGCCAAGTGAAAAGGAGGCCAAATGATCAGGGAAAATGATAATAAAGTTTTTCACAGACACATGAAAAAGAGAATAAATATAACTATTGCAAACTGTATTGTGATTTCAACCATCCTTTAAAAACACTGAGAACACGATATAATCAAATAGCAGCAGCAGCAGTAAGACTCCAAATATATGTGCCGTTCTGTAGGACCTTTCACCTTGTGGTCCTCAAGGCACTTTACTGCAATCAAGTAAGATGCAGCTCCATGATGTAAGTAAATGCTTTAGGGGTCATATTACCTTTCTCTTAGGTGACTGCAGCAACTCTTTAACAACACGTGCTTGGAGAAGAAAGGGAATGTGCCGCCTGTTTGATAGCTGCTACAATCAGTCCGAATGGAGACATTCGGGGAACGTCTAGGGATGAAATTGTGGCTCTTATGAGCAAACCCAGCATGATTGCTATCAGCTGTATTCCGCTTTATATTGCAAGGAGGAGGTGTAGCCATCCCATTGCCCATGCTGAAGCAATAGTTCAGTACTAGGGTAGGTGCATCACCTCACTGCTGTTTTCTTCCTCTGAAGATCTCTAAGCTCTGAAGTGTCTTGATGCTACGTGATACCTGAGAGCTGCTGGTGGCAGATGGGGCACAGCCATAAGGGAAAGTGGCACTGAGATGTCTTCATGGTCTTCACTTCCATCAGGAACGCAGTTGCTTGGCCACAACAGAGGAACAGCCCTGTGGTAGACCCTGCTCCAACTCTTCTGTTATGACTTTATAAGCAAAGAACAGCTCCATGAAGTTTAACACCAAAGGAGTTACACTGGCATAGAACAGGGCTGAGCTCAGGTACATTAAAGCCACAGTCATGCCTGTTCTTAGCACTAAGAAAGCATAGTAAACCGCATCTGGCTTTGTGGAGTGTTTTCTCCAAAACCAGCCTTGCCTGAGGCACATTCTACAACAGAACTTCTTTAGGTGGAGAAAAGAAGTCAGCGTTCCCCCTAAAATATCGGATGCTATAAAGCTATCTGCTACTAGAAGTAAAGATATGGCAGATCAATGGTTTGAAATGGGCATCAGGTGAGGCTCAACGGCATTCTCCAAGACAAATTTCAGAAAGCCTTGGTGGTTAAATCATGGCAATAGTCTCAGGGAGGCAGTATAATCTCAGCCACACGTATGCTTCAAATAAGAGGTCAGACAGCTTTCTAAAAGCATGCTGTAGCTTAGCCATAAATTATTGTGCCTGAAAAAGCAACCATCGAGTGGATCCTATAGTTTTTGCTAGGCACCTTCAGCCATCCCTTGCCACTGCACCCCTGGCTAGGGGCTGCACACGCTGGCGAGCCAGCTGTTTGTTAGCATTTTGCCTTAAGATAGCATCGGCAAATATCATCGTTTTCTTACTCGCAGTGAGTTGTATTATGCTTATTAATCTCTTTCTGATGACATAAAAAAAGAGAATGAAATAATTGTGGATAAAAGCAAATAAAAATGCCATATTTTTAATATAGGGTGATGATCCAATATTTTCTTTGTGATTTGAGAACTACTTGCTTCACAGGAGTTTTCAGAAATAAAATAAACTTCAGTTTCCTTAAAACAAACTCCACATTGTTGCCTTATGAACAAAATTGGATTTTTATGTCTCATAAGGTTTCAATGTAGCATATCTGCTGGATGAGGCATCAGTGTAAGCAAACAGATGGTAGGAGACTTGTTGATTTTACCGTGATATATTTGTGCAGGATAGAGAAGGGGAGAATCTCAAGAAAGTATCCTTTTGATTTCACATAGTTTTCTCTTGCTGTGTCTTAGCCATTTCTTTAATGCAGTTTAACGTTCATATGAAATTACTGGCAAAACAAAAGAAAATTAACGGTACCTTTTCATTTTTTAAAACCTAAACATGTATCTAAAATTCTTGAGCAATATGGTCTCTTTTTCAGTTTGTTTATTCTTTATACCAGAGGAAATTAAGAAAGCACTAATAAATTAGTATCTTAAAGAGGATGTAAAGATGGAATGTTGTTTCATGTAAAAAATGGAGTAAAATGATGGAATACTTCTCTTTGAAAAAGCAGAAGGAATAGCAACCCAAGTTATTCACTGTTCCCATCTTTTCTGAACTGCAGCATACATTCCACTTTGTTTCTTCAACCTAGCATCTGGGAGGAATGTTTAAGGTGCTGTCTTACGCAGAACTTGGGGACACCATTACCTTAACCAGCACATTCCCTCAGCAAGCATGGCTGTGAGCAAAAGAAGAAAAATTACCTTTATTACTATAGCCTCTCTTTTTACACTTTTCTTTCATCCCCATTGCGCTGTGGCTCCTGCTCGAGAAGTGTAGGGCTGGATCCTCCCTCCCGCTGACCCCGGAGTACGCATTTGCACCTGGGTTAAGTGGCTGTAGAGTGCTTCTATTCTCAACCAGCAGTTTCACACTCAAATTGCATGCGCTTATGCTGTAACCAACCATATGGCAATGGAATAGCAAATTTTAAGAAACAGTGGTTTTTGTCATGATAATTAGATTATAAAGTGGGAATGGCCCACAGTGTCACAAACTTGAGGGGAAATGATATCCCAGCAATCCCTGTGAAATGATGTACAATTAAATAGTCTGCTGCCCTTGAACATTCAAACATGGCTCCAGAGTAGGAATTAAGGGCTCTGGAGGTTCAGTGCGTTTTCAACTACATTTTAGCACCTCTGAAAGATTTTACCTAATTTTAAAAATGAAGGTGAACTTAGAGACCCATGCTGGAATACATCTCCCCTGGTTGTAGGCACTGAAGATTTGGACATCCTGGACCCAGCTGTCCAGGCTCCTCAAACATCAACACGGGTCTTGTTGGGTTAACTCTTCTATGAACAGAGATGGGATATCCTCTGGGCTTGGGGACACCAGACTTTGCAGTCATTGGAAACAAACAGATACTTCTAGGGCTCAGTCCATCTGAACTATCTTAAACCCCTGCCTAAGGATGAGATGGCCTGGGAATTGCCATGTAATGCCCAATGCCTAGCTCAGTTGCTAGTGTTTGTGCTTTCAATGCCTGCAGTCAAGGGAGATGGTCAAATGATTTATTTGGGCCAAATGTCACTGTCCTGTAAAAATCAACAGAGCCCTGCCAAACAATCCAGTGGAAGATTTGTTCCTTGAGGTATATAAGAGGTCTGACCACCTGGAATTCAGCAAGATTTGCAAGTAAGTGATCTGTGTGTCTTAAAAGGAGATCACTGCTGTTGATTGGTCTTGGAAGATAACTTATGCACCTCTTTTTCACTTTTTGAAGAATTATGACAATGCCCTCTTGCAAAACTGTCAAGGGGATTAATATGAAAAACAAACTGATATTTGTACACATTTTGAAATGTGCATTCTTGCTGCTGGTCCTTATTGCTATCATTTTAAGGTGATTCAGTCACTTAGGGGAGTTTTGTGCAGAACAACTCCAGTTGCTCTCAGCTATCCAAGCCCACTGGCTTAGAAACACTCCTTACTATGTTCCTCTTCCTTGAACACACCATCTAGTCTGCCCCTCTGTAGCTTTTCTAGAGCATGAGCATTTCTTCTGCCTGACTTTCTGAAGCTCCCATACATGCACACACAGAGGTACAGAGGATAAATTGCCTTACATCCTACCTGACATTCATCATCCTTGCCACTGTCAAGAAGCTCGGAACAGCTCCCTCACCCTCTTCTCCTGCTGGCTACTGGCTTTAGAGGTGGAAGAGTGTCAGCACTTGGAAATCTATAAATGAGTTCAGAAAGACCAAAGCCTAAAGAAGACTTTATGTCTCTTGCTTTTGGACATGAATGATGTGTGGTGCAAGGCCAGACCCAAGCTGTAGTAGTCATTCTCTGGCAGATGGCTACTGACTTCAGCCAAATACCAGAGATGGCCTTGCCTCAACAGCATCTTGAAAAATGTGCTGCACCCACTGGAGTCAGGCACATTGCTGCCTATGCTTCGAGTCTGTTTCATGCTCGGGAACTGGTGATAACACATGTTTATATCATCTCTGCTGGGTACTAATTGACCATGCAAAGGAGAAGCTGGAGCAGATGTTACCCTCCTCTTCACTCTTGACACCAGCCCGACATCTGAACTAGGGAGGACGCTTTTTTTGCCACCACCCTTTCTGTTTAACTTGCTGAGGCCTGCTTCAAGTGATCACAGGTATTGTATCATCCCCTTTTCTTTCTCTGGGAAACCTGCAGCACCAAACTTTACCTTAACAATTTTCATCCTTCTTCCTTGCTGTGACACTAAATCTGGCAACTCCATAAGCCACCACAGTCAGTGATGGGAATACCCAACAAGTCAGCATGTTCCTGCTCAGCAGCTCACACCCAGCTCTCCCAGTTACCCAGCTTGCTTTTATTTATTTCTTGAGTAAAGGTCTAAACTTGCATAGAGACAATGGTGACTCTAAGTTTGAAAAGTCAGATGTGGCTATGGAACTAAAATGAAAGGATGAACAACCCAGATAACTCCTAGAGACTATCTAGACATTTTCTTTAAGGTAGGGGACAGAAAAGTAGAAGGGGGCTGCCAGCTTAAAAAATTAGAAATGATGCCCTACATGCATTATTTCTGAGTATCAGACATACCAGCCTAGGAAAGCATCATGATGGCCTGGATAAGCCCCAGGCCTTTTTGCTTGCAGGACCTAACCAGTGTAAGGTGGATACTGGAGCCAAGTCTTGTGATTCATTTTTTACCTCTTCTGTATTGGAAGCAGCACACTCTACTCATCTCAGACCAACAATATATAATGTAATTTATATTAAAAAAACCCCCCAGTATGACCAACCTTTGTTGAGATAGAAAATTCTGCTATGGTATGCACATGTGTAGACATATACCTGATGTTCACCGTGTTCCTAGAATATCATGTGCTTTTTCAGCAAAGAAATTGGTTAGAGTGTAGATGCATTTATACATCTTCATTCATCTCAGTTTGTTGTAAATGTGGCTTTTTTTATCTTTAAAATTGAGTCCACCGGAAAGTGACTTCTGTCAGCATTACTTCTTCGGCATCTCATCGTCAGCCCCAGAGCACTGTTAGTGTTCACCCCTTCTCTGTTACTAATATCACACTGCACAGTGAACGTTTAGGACACTGTATAGTCAGGATAATTTTAGAATGCAATAAAAGTTACAAATTCCACCAGAGCAGTGCTTGTCTTTTCCCCTGTAACACATGATGGTTCTTGATACATTTTGGGGTGGGAAGGGGCTTGGGGTTTTTGGTTTGTGGGCTTTTTTTTGGGGGGGGCAGGCCAGAGAAAGGCAAAGAAGTCCAAACTCTGAGTACTTTTGCATCCTGATACAGATAATTCAAAATACATTGATAGGGATAGCATGCTCTACCCATTACTGTCTAGAAGATCTGCAAGCATGGTGCACACATTACAGAATGCTGTCTCTGCACTGATTATTTATAATGATAACACACTGACGCTCAAATTACACTGTGTTCTGGCTGCTGCCTTCTATCTTGCCCTTTCCTACAAGCAGCCTAGAGGTTGGGCTTTCATACGTGTTTGTAAAGCGCCTATTGCTGCAAACATTAATAAGAGCTATCACTTAGGAGCAGTTACTTACACTTTGTTTAATCTCTAATGGTTTCTTCTAAATATTTACAGCAGAACAGTTGTCAGACCAAATGCTGGAAATTACTGGCAACTTCCCAGCAGCAAAAAAGGAAAGAGAAGTGGAGAGGAGAGGAGAAGAGAGGAAAGGAGAATCTAAAAAAAGTAAAGCTAAGCACGTGAAGCTGAAAGAAAGCCTTTGGTGGGCTTCACCTCCACAGCCTCTGAAGTTGCCTTGGCTCTGATGTGTGAGATGTGTGGGAGGGAGGTGTGGAGAAGGAACAAGAAGGTGGGTGGCAGTGGGAGCCTGTGGCTCCTGGGAGGGACCCTTGTGCCAGCAGCAGCTGGCTGGCAGATCACCCGCCAGGCTATCCAGCTGTGCCACAGGAGTGGGGCCCCGGGCAGGCAGGAGGAGGGGACGGTGGCTGCATCGCTGCTTTACAGCTGGCAGAAGTGCTGGTGCATGGAGGGGGGACCTGAGACAGGAGGCACTTGTGTGGCTTGCCATCTCCTGCTGTGATGCTCCTCCTGCAGGTCTGTACTTACACAAAAAGGCTTGAAGGATCGTTGTCTTGCTTTGGAAAAATTTCCATTGATTCAAAAATGAGAGCTTTGCCTCAATAAGGATCTGTGAATTTATCCAGATATAGAAGTTTTCTGCAGTATTTGCTATTGTAAGGCCCTGTCCTTATTTTGAGATGTGTGTGAGTGTGTGTATGTGTATGAACGCATGTGCGAGAGGCAGAGAAATCTCACTGCCTGAAACTGTTCTGCCAAGATAAACTTTGGAGCATTTTATAAATTAACTCTGCTCTATGTGTTTATTTTTCTTTTGGAGATTCTAAAAGGAGACTGTTCAACTCATCTTATTAGGGGCAGCATATTTTTTTAAAGAGAAAAAGAAGTTCCTACTCTGCACTGGAAAGTATTTGCTATTTTCAGCTAAAAGTATTCTTTCCTTCTGACCAGGCATATTAGATAAGATTTATATTTCTGACCTGACATTAGGTAGTTAAGATTTATTCTTCTATATTAACTTTACTGAGCTTGCAAGCTATTCATTTACAGCATAGGGAATATATTTATGGCAGAAGCAAAGAAAGTTCACTACAAAGTAGTAAAATATGTTATTAGGAGTGTCCCGTAGACTGATGAAAATTGTGAGTACCCTTGCAGCTGGCTCCCTTCTGGCTCTTTTTTCCTTCTTTGTTATTTCAACTTTAAAACTTGAATTTGAAGTCAGTTTCAATGGTGAATAACTTAAAAGAGACCAGATGATTCTAATATATCCACATATATATATATATGTACATATATGCTGTGATTGAGAGGTGCAGGGAAGGGGATAACAAGTGACTTGAATTCTCTCCGCATTCTGCTGGCAATGACCCAGGCATAAGTAACGTTGGACCTTGCTCTCCTGCCAGTATAAATCAGGAGGGAGTCCACTGAGGTATAAAGCTGGTGTGTGAGTGAGAGCTGAATCAGATCTAGAGCTTTCCTATATCCAAAGGTGTGGGCCCAGGCAATCCGTTAATGTCCAATCGACTTAAAGAGGGGAACCGCAGACTATGATGGAAACCTGGAAGCGCTTCAAGCCTCTATAGACAGAAACTTGGAAAGTTAAAGGCCTCCTATTGAAATCAGTGACAAAACCTCCCATTAAATTCAACAGGAACAGAATCAGGCCCTAGAAATGGCTGGAAGCCAAAGAACTGGATGGCTCAAGAAATAGGTAATAGGAGCTGATGACTTTCACCAATAAATCACCAATGCAAACCTGGCTGTGCTTGGTTTAGACTCAAAATTGCTTTCATCTGATGTTTGTTTGAAACTGTACGCATTGTAAAACCTTCAAGAAGAACTGGCAGTCATGATAGCCGTCTCAGCAAGAGGCCGACGGCTGGACGGGGTGCGGCATCTCCTCCATCCCCACGTCATCAGAGGGAGTCCATCTTAAATAGAAGCAAGAAGCACTGGCCTGCCTATAGAGAGAGCAGTGCTTGGGCTCTGCTGTCAACCAGAAGTTTCCTATTTCAGAAACTCTCAGACTAACTCTGTAAATCCACCTAGCCTGAATATATTGGGGGAGGGGGTTACGACTCCACAGCAAGCCAAGAGGAGGAGCAGATATTTCCATTTGTAGACATTATTCAACTGCTGTCACAAGAGAATAGAGATGTGCCGAGCTTTGAGGAATTAAATGTGTCAGAGAAAGGGCTTGGCATGGGGAAAGTTAGGACCATCAGGCATTACAAAAGCTGGGAATTGCTTAGAGAGTGCAGCAAGCAGTGCTGCACGTTGCGTTTGGCTGATGAACTCCGCTGCCCATCCCTTCTGTGACACTGCATCACTTTGCAGCTGAGGAGGAGAATTTTGTAAGTGGTACTAAACTGAGGCCAGTTTCGCTGACATCCATCGTGGCACTCCCTGACAAAGTTTTGGGGAAATGCAAAGCATTATGGAGGGGACTTTCCTCCCCCCTCCAGTATTTTTGCAAACAGTGAACTTTTTCTGCTGGTCCTTGAAGGGTCCTGCACTGCTGCTTGGAGAGCAGTAGACAAACAGGGTGAATATTTTGGTATCTGTGCTTGGCCAAACAGCCGTAGCCACGTTTGATGTCAACTGACATATTCAGAATAGTTCAGCACTTTCCAAACTCCACCGTTCATATTCTTGTAATTTGATGGACCTCAGGGCTATGTTCTCTAGCACAGTACGCAAATTTTCCAGCTCCTTCCTTACTTCTACCAGGCCATGTCTGACAAAAGCACCAAGGATTCACATCTTTTTGTATATGCAAAGATTCATAGCTTGTTTTTACAATCTGTCTTTGTAAATCAAAGAAGCTGTTCACTGCTTCTTTTCTCTCACTGAGAAACCCACTGCTATCATCAAGTCATCACACCACAGCTCAAGGGCGTCCGTTCTCTTTCCACCATTTCTCCTCAAAACCCTGGGCTCAGAACCCTTAAGCTGCAATAACTTGTGGCTTGTCATCAAAAGGGAAAAGTATGCCAGAGGAAACTTGCTTATAGGTACGAAGAGGGGAGTGAGGGAGAGGGAACACTAAGGGAGTGTTCCTTTGGGGTGACACTAAGGAAGAACAGGAATTGATAGGACGATGAGAAAAAAATTTAAAAAAACATTAAAAAAAATAATTTGGCAAAGAGCACACGGTCATATAGCCTACATGACATTGTCATGTGTGAATTCTGGTGCGTCTGCACCACATTCACCTGCTAGTTCTTGTTTCCAATGGGCTTGAGTTGGATCCAGGCATGTTATGGATAGTGAGGAGAACATGGACCGTGCCTGTATTAAATCAAGCAGGCTAATGGAGCTGATCTAGAGTTCCTCTACCACTTGACACTTCAGAAAATGAAGCATTTGGGGTCTATCCCTGTGCTTACTTATTTAGCTAGCCTGGTTCGGTGTATGTTCTCACTCAGTGGCTTACTTCAGTCACTACTTTGAGAAACAGTGCTTCAGTTCCTCACCTGTAGGAAGAGAGGGAAGAGGGAAGCTTGAAGACTGTAACTGAGCAGATGGCAAAGTCGGAGAAAGCTCATGAGTACGCAGTGAATAAGTGAATAAGGGCAGGGTGAATAAGTACAGCACGGGGAAAGCGGTAAAATCATCCCTCCCACACTTTTAAGTGGTGAATTGCAGCTGTTCTCTTACACAAGACGGTGGAATACCCTCGTGGCCTTTACCAGCACCTCAGGAAGAGAAGCGCAGATTGCATTGCTGCTCCTTTTCTTGGTGAGTGAGAATAAAAATCCCCCACCAACTATCGTGTTTTTTTAATAGCCTGTATAAACATTTAGGCTGGATTCTGAGCACATGCAAATTTTATGCTGGCAGAGCTCTGCAAGTTATTTGCTTCCTGACACAAGCTGTAACTAGAAGCAGAATCAGTCCCTTAACCTTCATGACATGTTTATTCTGCCTAAACCAACTCCCATTAAAAGCAATGCAGAGGCTCTAATTGAAAACCCTGTGTTAGTCTGGCATGTGCCTTACGATCATGACATCTCTGTTCTCTGATAAAAGGGAGGAATATTAATTTGCCTTGCTGTTCCCTCAGCAGATGCACAGATGCAGGTACACACATGTACCCCTACGCACAGGCATCCCCCTGGGGAGCATCAGCAGCAGTGCTGCTGGGCTGTCGTGGGGGCAAGGAAAGATGCTTCTTCTCTGGCACCACTGATCTCCCCCACCCGGAGCCCAGCCTAAGGAATATTATTTTCCTCCTTATTGGCTGAATAAAACATCCAGCCTAGTGACACACATCATACGAAAAGCCATAAAGGTTTAACCTGCATACAACCAAAAAGGGAAGGGTCCATATAGCTTTCTAGTGTACTTATAGGCATGCCAGGCTCAACAGAAGGATAAGAGGGTCCCCTACCAAGCTTCTGCGCATTTTTTTTTACATTTAGCATTTGGTTTAACCTATATAAAAGCAATTATTTTGTTTTCCATGACCAAACAGACCATAAGAAGTGGGAGAAGAGATTTCAGACAAACCAGAGAGCTTTGTGTGGCTTGAAACAAAACTTGTATTTGCGTTTTTAATTTGATTTATAAAATTATATTAAATTTTCCATCAATTTTTTATTAATGTTGCCAATATTTTGTGAATGATGTTAAACACCACCCTGCCCTTTTTTGCAGGTTTACAGTTTTCTGACAGCTTTGTCAAGTATTATATAGGCTGATGGGCAAAAAGGTCTTTTTAGCAGATCATGGGCATAGGCTGAGTCAGGGAGTTTTTCCAGCTCTGGGACTGCAGCTGTAGGCTTAGGGGATTCCAGGGGATGAAGTATGTAGGAATCAGGGAGTATGAGATTGAAGGTTCTTCTTCTGAATAAGCTCTCTTATATGCAGTACTGCAATTTCTGTGGCTCATCTTTTTTGGATAAGATGCGTCCAAGGTCTCCGTGGACGTCTGGATGAAAGACACAGGCCCTTTTCGGTGCACACATCAGTAACCACAGTCAGTCAGGGAGCTGGGGTGGAAGGCTCAACGAGCAAGTTCCATAGATGAATAACTTATTTTTCAACAAATTATGCAAGGCTTCAGAAATTATTATGGATTGACTTTCATAATGCTTGGTGGTCTTTTAGTGGTAGCTATGGTTAGAATCCTCCTTTTTTACCTGATCAATGAAGCATGGAAATGCAAGAAAAGACTACTCTTTTGTTTAATCTATTTTATCTGGACTCAGGTGTGATTTATACTGAGGAAGAAATAAATTTCGCCACTCACTCGGTAGCTGAGAAATGGTGCAATTTCAGAAAGAGGTGAATAGCAGCCTGTCCTCATCTTGAAAGGGTACAGTTTAGAGTTTCCTTTGTGGCCAGCCAGACCCTGGCAAATAGGAATAAGACCCCCCCCTCCTCCAGATGCTCTCCACACGTTGCTTCTAACCTCCATAAAGCTTGGGAAGACTTGTGTTCATCAGAGTATCCAGCCACAGTACACAGAAAAATTGTAAAAGGAAGCCTATTTGAAACCCCCTCCGTAATTTTCACATCCACAGAGTGATCGAGCCCTCTTTGACCTCTAAGAGACCACACAACCATAACATATGTCACCACTTGGTACATTGTTTCCTGAAATATGCTGAACTCTGAGTTAGCAATGTAAGAACTTACTTGTTCTATGACATACATTTGAAAGAAGCTGGGGGGTTAAAGCATTATTAGTATCTCAGTGAATTACTCAGATGAAAGAACATGGTACCCAGTCATGGAAGAGAATACTCATTCTCAGATCATGCTAATTTTACATGTTGCTAGTAGAAATAAATGATGCCAACAGAGAAAAGGAAATATTTTTTGTCCACAATCTGTCCAGGGGAACTTGGTTTTGTATTTACTTGTTGCTTTGGTCTTTTCTTAGGAAATAATATATGACCTAAGCAGCCAAAGAGGACCTGAGTCCTCTTGCTGACATTCACTCAGAACTGAATCTTACTGATCAATTCTTACGCCACAGAAGCTTCCCCTCAATGGGTAGCCTAAATGGCAGATTTAAGTTGTTTCATTCCTAAAGCCAGGGCCTTGGGCTTAAAAATGCCTATCCAGGCCATAGCGCAAGTTATAAATTCTACACTTGCATACAGAATTCTACTTTCAGTTTTAATACACCCTCAAGTCTAAAAGTTGTTAATTGCACAACTCTTCATAAAACATAAACACAAAAGACGAATGCTTGAGTTCATTTTGGACTGCAAAACAGAAGCTGGTTTTTTTGCAGAATACCAAACTGTGTAATTTGTTTACCTTTCCTGCCTTCAAGATCTCATCTGTTAGATTTTATGACATCTGTGGCCATTGCGCCCAGCACAAGGAGGTCTCATCTTAGTTGATTATTTTCGGTTCTGTGTTATACTAAAACTTTCTGGAATCTTCATCCATCTCCATGTATTTGCTAAATACACACACTTAACATCTTCTGACTCCCATGTTACATAAATATCCTTTGGTCCCACTTGGTTCTATTTTGGAGGGGTAATTCTTCACTGAGCAGTGTAGCATAAAGTAAAATAAAACCAGCAACTCCTTATTCAGTGGCATAGAAAAAAGTGAAATTAATTATGAACATTCTAGGAAAAGGAAACAAGGTTATGAAACACTTGCCGACACTGGTGTTTGTAATCTTCATGAATAAGCAATGCAATAACGCCGGGCAAGTGTGCGTGGGAGGCGCGCTCTGAAGAAACTGGCTGTTTTCCTCTCTCTGACCAGTTGAGCTGTTATGAATAAAAAATGCTGTTGCTAAAGAAACCTGTAATAAATCCTGTTGGGAGTATTACATGTGCTGATAACATACATAAACTTTGTAAACATATTAAAGTGTCAGGTTTTAGTAGCTCTGGTTCATGTGGATGTCTGTAAATGTTAGTCAAGAAATGCAATGGAAATCTTCTTCCACCAGCTGGTTGCTCCTACGTTTCTGGTTCACAGGAGAGCCTTCTCCTCTCCTTTCCTCTTGAAAGAGAACCTCGCTTTGTAGAGGGGATGAGGAAAAAGGGCTCAAGCCCTACCTCTGCTGTGAATTCCCACCAAAATGCTATCACCAGAGAAGCTGCGCACCTGGTGAGTTATTCGGAGAGAAGTGGGGTGGATGTGCTTCTGCTTGATAAAGGATTTATGCTATTCTGAACATCCCTGCTTTGTGCAGTGATGCCCTCCATTGACGCCTCCATCCAAGTACAGCTGGCAGCCCTAAGCGAGCCACTTGAGTTGCCTTTCAGTAGGTGGGAAGAGTTGGGCACCTCCAAAAGGGATTGACAAAAACCAGCACACTGAACAAGGGATCTTCAACCTAGACACGGGGAAATGCTGGGGTCAGAAACTGTCTCAGATCCTGGCTGTCCAGTGGAGTTAGGTGCCCTGTCACTGCTACCCAGCTCTGCAAGCCAACGTATTCTTTAACAAAAGAAAGGAGACCTCACTCTTTTCTTTTGAAACACACCAAGAAGGGAGCGGCAGCCTTGCTGCCCTTAAAGTATCAAAAAACCTCAGCAGCTAAAATATTCAGCCAGGAATAGAAAATCTAAGTTAAATTAATTCTTCTGTCTAGCATGACTTAGCCTGTGTTGATCTGCTCTAATAAACTGACTTTTGATCACCTGGATTTGCATGTAATCTCAAGTAATTTGCTTGCGCTTATTTTAGCTAGCACAGAAGAGGAAAAGGCTCAGGGGGGCCAGGTAGGGCAGCAGGGATGCGCACGACTCTATTCCAGTGTCAGTAAGCGATCGCCTGCAGAGTCCTGTGCTCCCTGTGGAAGAACTTTATACTGTTATTTTTGTTATTTTTTATGACTTATTTGTTGCCTTTTTTACCCAGGGTTTCTTTAAGAAAAAGTCTCAAGGTCTCTGCAGAAGGGACCTGGGCTCAGAAGCCTCCCAGGCCAGGTGGACGCTCAATGCCAGGAAGCTGCAGTCTCATGTTTGAAATGACAAAACATCTGAGAAATGCCCGTGCGTCAAGGGTGAGGTGGCAATTAAGCAGGGCTTTGAAGCTGAGGGACTCAGGTGTTTAAATCCTGCCCCAGACACACCTTAGGCACCTAAGTCCTGTTCTTGGATCTGAGCCTTGCTGTGTCTGCCCTCGCACTTTACAGGAAGCCGCAGGAATCGCACATCGTTGCTATTCCAACACCCATCAATGAGCTCCTGTTTTATTTTACAGTGCCCCAAAATCTGCTTTACCCCACAGGAAATATCAAACGTCTGAAATCCCATCTAGGACCTTTCAAGTTTAAACACGAAACGTGTCGGGACGTAAAACTGACACACAATAAGAAGCTTGAAAGGATAATGTTTATAGCAGCGCGCTACCAGAACTCGGTGTAGACCTGTGGTTCGGGGTTTTACTTTCATTTAAAAGCATCGCTATATGCATGTCTTTATGTTCTTCCCCTGAAGTACTCCGTTGTGGGGAGCTGAAGGATCGGCACAGTGCCGGGGTGCTGCTCGGAGCAGGCGGGAGCTCGGTGCCGTCACAGCTCATATCTCTCCTGGTTCAGCTCCGGTCCCCATAGCTGAGTTCTTCCCTAGCAGCATTGGAGGGATGTAAGTTCTGCGGCTCCTTTCCTTCAGTGGGTGCTATTTTTGATCACCCAAATAAATAATGCTAGCATTTCAAAACGCATGGTCTATAGCTCATAATCTAGAAATTGAAACACACAAAAATGTTTATTCCTCAGCTGTGGTATAACTGTAGTAAAATCGTTCCTTCTTTTTAAGTAGCATTGCTCATCACACTGCTCACTGCTAACAACAAAAATAGGGTTAAAGTAATCATTAATAAAATCTGTTGGATTTTATTATGACAAAGTGTCTAATAAGTAATCATTCTGTCATTGCCAGAAGCTCGGTTATTCAATTATTTATAAAAAAAGTTGTAGTTCTTCTCTTCTTTTTTTTTTTGAGAGCCTTAACATGTTTTGCATGAATAAATATTCGCTGAATATTTTTATCTGTGGCATTGTTTGTGGTAATAGCAGACAGACAGACTTTTGTATAAAAACGTACATGGTTTCAGCTGCCTTTTGTCATCTGATAAGATTGCTTTGTTCTGCATTATTTTGGTAAAAAATTGGCAAAGTGATTTTGAGTAGTTCAGACTCCAAAATCAGAAATGAGACAAAAATATTTTTTTTATTAGCTTTTATATCTCCCCCACCAGGCTTTCGCAACTTTTCATTTAATTTCAAGAGCAAAAGGGACAATTTACTGTTGGGGAAAAAACTTCTTAAGAACCTCCATAGTTTTAACGGGTGAGTTTTCCTAGTAGTCACTGTCTACAAATGATTGAATACGAAATGGTAGACAGCTTATTAATGTTAGCAATAAACAGCAGTGGTCAAGCCAGCACACCAGCTTTCTTAACCAGAAAGCAGGATGAGCACGCTAAGCAACAGAGAATGAGTAAGTCTGATTTTTAAGCCCTCGCTCGGATTTTATTAGGCACAACTTCCATTATCTGCAGTGAAAAATTTACAGCAAGAAGTAGCAGCAGGATGGGGATTTGCAAAGGCTTGATACACTAGCAACAAAGCTTTAGAGAAGAAATTAATCTCAGAGTTAACTTTAATTGACTTCAGTTGGCTCAATAGGTGAAAGTAGTAAAATAACTGTTCTTTTCATATGCTTGAGAAAGAGATTGCCTCCCAAGCAGGCCATATATATAACAGTTTTGAAAGGTACAGAGCACTGTTTTTCCCTGTATAGCTATCGTACCTATTTGGATCATGCAATTTTGCAAGCACTCTAGCACAGGAATTCCTCCAAACTCAAAAACGTTTCCTGAGGTCCTGCAGAAAAAGAGCCCTCTCCAGCCCCAGTGAAGTCCATGGGACTTTCTCCATGGAAAGCAAAGGAGGCGGGTTCAAGCTCTAAAACCATCTCCTTAAGAATAGCACTATTTTATTCTGCCTGCAAAGAGAAATAGGACTTCTTATATATTTGCTGATACACCATCCTATATCAATGGCTCTGAGAAGCTGTGGTAATATGTATTTACAGCTTAACATAAATTTTAAATAGTGTAAGAAACTTCTTCAGCAGATGAAAGAAACCAAATTTGAAATTATCACCCTTTCAGGTGTCAGGTATGAAATGGGAACTGGTCTGTAGCGTCCTTTAGTCTCTTGGGATAATAACACGTATCGTTCCACAGGCAGCTGGTGTACTTCAAGCAGAGATCTGCATGCACATCGAGTTACAAAAAACCCAGCGCGAGCAGGCTATCCCCATAATACTTCTAACGCTTCCAGCAATGGGTAGTGATTTTCTAATATTTAATTATTTAAGATACCGCTACAACGAACTACGTTCGCAGTTTATGAAAATACGATGAAGCAGTTCTCCATCTGCTTTTGTTTCTAATGACTGCAATAGGAATTTTACAGTCGGTTTCGAAACAAACAGGATCTCATCCAAAAATGAGAAATATAGTTTCGTTGCAAAAAAGATGCACTTGTCACCAGCAAAGTATTTACCCTGACAATACTAATATGAAAACATCACAGAAAAAAAATTATCAGCAGCATGCAAATACTTTGAAAGAGAACTAATGCTGAATAATTTGATCCCGCCCAAGGACACATTCAGCTTACTTGATGGCTGCTTGCTTGGCTAACTTCTGCTTTAAATTATTGCACTCAAATACTAAACTACTTCTTTTTAAAACAATCGGTAACAACACCTATATTATATATAGGAAATGTAGCACTACCACCTGTGCCATGCCCACCCTAAACGTACATGTAGGTATCAGTAATATATGTATTGGTGGTGACCTATGACAAAAATTGCTTCCAAAATGCAGTGTTATTTTAACTAATAATGTAAGCCCTCTTTTCTTGTTGACGTTTTACCTCTACGTGAATGACACCATCCACGAGGGTATAAAAAACCTGAAGACATAGTTTTACCAGTTGGTGTTTTGTCAGTTCTTTCCTGTTTTATTTTATAGAGCTGTGTTTTCAAACGGGCTGTTACGCGCCTGCTTAATTATGAATTTGTAAGTAGTTGCATGCAAACCAAGCCAGAGAGGCAGAGAGTTTGCAGGGTGGAGCCCTCCACTCGTGACCGTGACCAGAAGCAGATGCTGGAAGACCTGCAGCCCCGTGTCAACAGAGGAGCCAATGGAGGACCCACCGAAGGAAGGAAGGAATGAACGAACGAACGCCGGGTGTTGCGAACGTGCCGTTGCAGCAAAAGGCAGGAGGCAATCGCCAACATCTGACAATACACTAGTAATATACAGCATGGTAGCTCTACACCCAAATTGCAGTTCCACTAAGTCAATGCTGATAGTTTTACTACCAGATGTAGGAGTTGTGGTACAAATGCAGAACTTTCTATCACTTTGCTTATTTTAGCCACTTCCAAATTTAGTCCGTGGCTCACTGGTAGTCGACAGGGTCATGGCAAACGGTCTGCCGGTCATTCGCAGACCCATAGCAAATAATACTTCATTTCCGTCCGCTAAAAGGTCAATGAGAAAGGTGCACAGCTGTCAGTACTAAGTTTCGAGGGTCAGTGGTGGCCTGCAGCGTCAAAATATTTTGGAACTATTGACTTGACCCTACTTTTTTCCTAAGCAAACTGTAATCACTGGCAGATACGTAGAACTTCTTATTTATTGGTATGCTAGTCTATACTCAGCTGCATATTAATCTCTCTTGTCGGACCCGAACAAGCAACTTAATTTGTTAATCTTAATTGCTCTTATCAGAACAAAACCAAATCTCTTTGCTAATTATATGTTTGCTTTTGAACTTGTATTGATCTTGTCTGCTATGTCTAATTATGGACCCAGTCTTCTGCACTCCGTGGTGGACTTTAGGAGTTTTGCCGCTGTACAGCCAACTATGCATTTACTACTGATCATAAGACAGAAATTTAGGATGCTCAAGCTAGAAACTTCAGAAGGAGTTTGAGGAGTGAAAGGACTGCAGGCCAGACTTCCCTCCTAGTACAGATTACTTTGGCAATAGGTACAAAATAAGTAATGCTTCAAGGCCGGGTCCATCTGATGGGGTAGATTAACAAAGAAACTTCAGTTTATACCGGCTGAGAGGCTGGCCCAGCATATTCTGAATTAGTCAGTTCAGGCTTCATTAAATATTATTTATATTAAAAGGTGGGAGTCTACAATATAATACATAGAATGGGGGGCTCAGGTATTAAAACAAACCAAAGTAACACTGGCTCACTGACTGCTTGATGGCAACTGGTTTGTACCGTATTTAAAAATACATAGGTTAAGTGGAAATTTGAAAACACTTCCCTAGCGATGCTTTTAGGACTTTTGCTTCAAGGCGGCTGACTGGGCAGAAGAAACAGAAATCCAGAGGAAGCCTTCCACGTAACAGATGAATTTGACAGGTGTCGTCTTTACCCACACGCTATCATTTTTTTCAAGTTCCAGTATTCCCTAATAGCCATTCACAGGTTTTTAAAGCCAAAATGATCAGTGCAAGTGGTGACCGTAACCTAACTTTTGTAAATACTCATGCTCTAATTTTCGCTTCACACCAAATAGCCACCCCTTATACCAAAGCTTGCTCTGCAACCATCCCGATCTGAGGACCTCAGCCCGTGGACAACGATACACCGTGTCCAGGTAGAGGTGTTCCAGGGGCGGTTGGTCTTCACTGCCAAAATAACGAGCCAGACTTCCACTCTGACTGTTTCTAGCAGTGATTTTTCTCAGACACTTGTTCTGTTTTAACCAGAAAACTTCGAGCAAGTACTCGTCACCTTCTCCACACTGTACCGACCAGCTACTTATTTTGCAGCCGCCACCTCCACCTCCGTTTCCCGCAAATTTACGCTGCTGGAATGGGGCGGGGGGCTAGGAAAGACCTCGGCAGGGCACCACACTGCCGCGCAGCTATCTGCCCTGAGCCCACCCGGCACCGAGACCGGCTGGGGGGCAGGAGCGCGAGCCGCCTTTCCCCCGCCAAAAGGGGGGCCCCA
>NW_009260616.1:7566706-7567133 GCF_000687185.1 Egretta garzetta | reverse complement strand
GCAGCTCGGGGGCCCGCGACTGCCAGGGGTTAAGGGAGTGGATGGGAAGGGGCGGAGGCTGCGGAGCCCTCCCTTGCCAAGGATAATAAATCGGATGCCCTGACATGTTTTACTTAGCCCTTAGTGCTCCCTCGCTGCGCGGCCGCGGGGATGGGAGGGCTGCAGCCCCGGTCGCTCTCGTCCTCGGCTCCGCTTTTAGGGGCACTTTAGGTGAATCAAACCTTGTGTGCGGGAGGCAAACCATACAAAGGAGGCTTTCAAGGGCCGGCCATGCCAAGCAGGGGAAGGGAGCGAGCGCCGAGAAAAAAAAAAAAATTAAAATAATAGTACCCCTCCTCTCCGAGGAAGTAACTCGGTTACTTCTTGCTGATTAAATGCAGGCTGCCGTGTTTTATGACATTTCCTCGGTATCGGCAGGGGTGCCGGG
>NW_009260616.1:7565162-7566170 GCF_000687185.1 Egretta garzetta | reverse complement strand
CCTGCCGCCACCCCGGACCCAGGCGACGTCGGTCAGGGTCTGGCTAAGTCAGAAGGGACGAACGCCCTTCATCCCATGGGATTTAAAAAAAAACCAAAAACCAAACCACGAAATATCAGGGGCCACAGGCCCGGGGCAGTGCCGATGGATGCCCCATCCCGGACGGTGCCACCGAGGTGACTGGTAGCGAGCGAAGGCTGGAAGTCCGCGGGCCGCGCAGCGCCGCGACACCCCAGCCCCCCGCTCCGCAATCGCCGGGCGCCAGGCTCAACCTACAGCGCTAACTGTACTGCTGCTTCTTGGGGTGGGGGCTTCTCTCTCCGTCCTCCCCCAGGTCGCTAAATGGTGACCGGGGTGGAGAAAGGCGCTTAGGGCATCACGGCAAGAAGTTACCTGTGGTGTCACCGCGCTTTGCCTGTAGGAAATGGAAAGAGCTAAGAAAGGACGCTCCCCTTTACCAGGCATTAAAATATAAAGGAGCAGACGCAGGTCTTCCCGGAGCCAGCGCTGCTCATCCCGGCGAGGTGAGAGAGGCGCAGAAAGAGATCGAAACCCGCCTTCATCCCTCCAGCTCGGGGAAGCTGCCCGCAGATCCGCTCGGCCGCGCCGCGGGCGCGGAACTCGCTTCCCAGCGCGGGGGCAGCGGGGCCACGAGAACCCCCCGGACAGGTGAACAGCACAAGGAGAGGAAGCAGAAGTTATCAAAGTATAAATCTCTTCGCACTTACTTCTTCCCTGTCGCCGTACCCTGGAGGCGTGCTGGCTGCCAATGTATTCCATAAAGTTCAAAGTGATAAAAAACCAAGAAATCAGTCGCAATTGCATAGTAACCCTTTGAGAGTTCGACTTCTCCTTTTCGTTCTTTCTTTCTTTCCTTAAAAAAAAAAAATAAACCGGGGTGGTAGTCGGCAAGGGATGAACACAGCAGCAGAAATACCTGCACTGAGATCCAAAGCTGGGCTTGGCCGGCTTGATGCTTTTGCCTTTTTTTTTTTTTCTTCCTTTTTT
>NW_009260616.1:7557360-7563871 GCF_000687185.1 Egretta garzetta | reverse complement strand
TCTTGCTTCGTTTCCTATCTGCGCGAGGGAGAAAGCCGGATAAAACGACGCTGATCGCACCAGGAACCTGAGTGGTGCGAGGAGCAGCCGCTCTATTTGTAACTGTTTTCCTCAGTCTCTCCCCCCCGCTGCCCCTCTCAGAGCTGTTAAATATCTGTACCATAAAATGTGGGGGATTTAAAGGTCTGTGGGAGGCTCCCTTTGAAAAGGACTCTGGGGAAAGTCTTTCTAATCCAGGATACTTGAGCCGGATGGGGTGGGATTGCCAGAGAGGCATAAAATAAAAGTCATTCGGCAGACAAGCTGAGGGGCTACGCTGACATGAGGAAGGCGCGTTCACCCCAGTGTTTTGTTTGGTTTGGTTTGGTTTGTTGGAGATTGAGACTCCTCGTGTGCTAGTGCCTGTGCAGAAATTTCTGAGCAAGCCGGGAGAGTGGCATAAATAAACAAGGCTGTGGAGAAAGGACGGGACACGCGTGTGAGCCAACCTGCAGCCAGCCAGCCGGCCCGCTCGAGCAGCCCTAGCACCAGCGGGCAGAGGAAGCATGTCAAAAAATAAACGCCCAGTGAGAAACATAAGGAAAACATTAAACAAACGGGGAGTGCACTCCCTCTCCGTGCCCTGACAAAGCACGGCTGAGAAACTCCGCTCGCTGCCTCTCCGGCCCCTTCCCTTCCATGTGTCCCTGCCTCAGCGGGGATGCGTGGGGCAGATGCGTTGGGGGACAGTCCCGGGGACCGCACGGGTCACCCAAGAGCCTCAGCAAAACCAACTTGCGTGGTGTGTGCCGAGCGAGGGCCAAGCAGAAGGGCAGGGTACGCATGAGTGGCCAGCGGCGGGGGGGAGAGGTGGCTTATTTGCTGTGGAAGAGGGGCAGAGGCATAGACCGGGGAGAAAAGAAAAGTGGTGCCTTGGCTGGAGAAGGGGTGTGAAAAGAGGCAGGGCAAGAGGATTCCGGAGAGCCAGGTTACCCCCCCAAGCCAGCTCCGTTAGGGAGGGGAAAAAAACACCCCATGACAACACCAAGCCGAACCCATAAACAGTTACTGCCGTTCTGCGATAAAAGGAGAAGATTTATGTGGCTGAAATGTGTGGAAGGAGCTTGTTCCAGAGCACAACTCTGGCGTGCAATTCTCTGTTTATGTCGCTCATCCCGATGAGATATCGGTGGCAAAGTTCAGGCTGACATCAGCCCTCGGCAGGCAGGGCCGGCCTGGGGGGAGCTGGGTGCGAGTATTTCCTTGCAAGCGAAACGGGTGAATGAGAAACAGCTCCCAGGGTGGTTTTGTGCGCCCCTCTGTTTTGGGGGTTATTACAGAGGGTGGGGAGACGGAGAATGGCTGATGGTCCCATATTGTTGCCGGAAAGTCCAAGGATGTCCGAGCCCTCTGTTTTACTGAACTGCATTAAAGCCAGCAGCAGGAGACTGTCGAATCAGCTAGGTGGTGGGGTTTTTGTTTTGCTTTGTTTTGTTTTGTTTTTAAAAGAAATTAATCAGAGAGGAATAGTGTGTGGTGGTTTCACTATTGCAGTTCCTGCCTGGTGGTTTCTCTGTGCAACTTTCCATAGCTAGAAAATGTTAATTTCAGTTTTCTGAAGAGCTAACAAACGGGGGGAGAAAGGAGGTGGGCTCAGGATGCTCAGATTAGAACCAAAATAAGATGATAATACCCAATTAATAGCTGATATTATGCTTGCTCAAAATAGCACTCTAGTCATAAAAACTAGCCATGTGAACAGGACAGCTGAATGCTAACCCTTTGTCATTCTTCTCTAGACTGGAAATAGTTTGTGTAAGTGAACAAAAGGGTCACTAATTTGCCTTTTCAACTTGGGAGACACAGTAAAGAAATAAAGGCCTTGGATTACCTCTGATACATAACTTGAAAATGAAGCATACTGTGTCCAAGACAATATCCTTATTTTTCAGATGCTGCTCAGGGTGTCGATGGCACAGGTCAGACTTCACCACCAAGGAGGAATCCACGGTACCATCCCCACAGAGCTGGGTCAGTAACGTCCACTGAAGGGAGGAGGGTCAGAGGACTGGAGCCGGCATCCTGAGGAAAGGTTGCACAATCCGACACATCTACTATTTGTTAAACACCAACAATGTTCTTGGCACTGCACAGGACCCCAAATCATGGCAGTCTTTGGCCCAGATTTTTTTTTTTTTTTTTCTGCACAAACTAAGAAGCAGGCAGAGTGGGCAAGGCATGCAGAGAGGCACGGATACATAAGAAATTACCCAAAACACACACACACACACATATGTACGTTATGTGCATGTGTCTGTATTACTATTCTTTTCCACATTTCCAAAACTGACAGTTGTTACATTTCTCTGTGTTTCCTAGAATGACCCCTTTGTGCTTTAGCCATGTTCAGTTTAGGAGGTTAATCTTCTGTAACACCGTGAGCATTCTCAAAAGCTGTTAATATCACAAACAGAAGATTATAATTGCACGGTCTAAATAAACCAAAAGAAGTGAGTGATGAGAAATACTTTACTCTTTGTACCTATGAAGTACCTTTGTACTTTGAACCTATGAGAATGTGTTCTTTTTAAAAAATAAACTGGTTCCTAAAGATCCGGTCCCGATATCTTTAATAATGCCTTTATGCTTCAGATATTTAAAAAAATGTAATGGCAGAACATTGACAAAATGTGCAGTAGGGACCAGTCCTTCACTGGCAACAAATAGACTAGATGACCTAATTGATTTTTCCCATCTCTGACTTGTGCAATTCTGTCATTGTAATAAAATCCCAGTGTAATCAAAGTCTGCAGGATCAGGCCCTAAATTAGCATGTCGGTCTGGACTATCCCTCAGCCTGGGCCAGGTCCAAAGCCTGCTGCTGTCAGCTTGACCCTTCGTCAGTCCGAGAGAGGTTTGGATCTGGTCTTCTGGATCACGCTAGAAGAGAGCTGAATTGTTGTTTTATTGTACGTAGGAAAAAAAAGCATATTTGTGGGAAAAACACATGGGCAAACTCTGCAGTACAAGCCTTCCAGATGCAGTTCAGTTAAGAAAGTCCAACAGGAAGGCCTCAAAATGAAACTGAGAACTTTTTGGCACAGAGGAAGTTTTAGCAGTTAAGACGAGGATGATCAAAACTCGCTAAGTCATTGTTTCCCTCTATTCATCTATCAGTTGGCTGTCTCTTGGACTTGCGATCAGATCGTAAAACCTTTGGGATGCAGACCAACTTTTTGTTCCGTGTTTGCAGAATCTTCGCCCAGAGCAACTGTGTCTACAAGAAAAAAAAATCTCAGCATTGCCGTGGAAGTATCTGTGTGGTTTGAGTGTAAATACTCAACCTAGAGCAGAAGTGATTAACATAAATGTTTGTGTAATGTATGCTAAGTTGAAAAAAAAAAAAAGGCTTTTGGTCTAGGCTAACTTTAACCACCCTGGTACTGGCAGTACCGGAACAACTGGACTGGTTTAAATTCACGCATTGGTTTGACCAAGTATTCTTCTCCTGTGGTGACAGCCCATAAGGTAGAACCATAATGAGATAAAGCTGGAGGATGTGAGTAACCAACAGCAAAGGTTTCACAGGGCTCTGACACATCCCTTTGTCTAGGCATTGACTTCTCTATGATTTGAGTATTTGGGAGGGTGATTCACAACACCTAAGTTAGGAGCTGTTTTGTCACTTTGGCAGTTTCCTGTGAATTCCTTTGGTGGTAATGTCAGCCTAAGTAGATCCCACACTTGCCCAAGAGACTTGCTCATTCTCACTTCCTGGGCTGTGCTGGTCCAAGCATTAGCAGACGTACACAGGATTAGGGAAATATTGGGCTGAAAAAATTAAATCCTAAAAAAAAAAAAAAAAAAAAAAAAAAAAAAAGAGAAAATATTTCTTTCCAACAGATTCAGTTCCTTGATCTGGTTCACCATGAGGAAATGGGAATGAAAAGCCTGACATGTAAAACAGTAAGGGCAGGGAGTGTCTCAGAGGGGTCAGTGAAGCAATCTCACTACTGAAGATGAAATTACGAATGTAGGGTCCTTTGGAAAGGCAGGGATTAGAGAAGCAGCCTGTTTCTGAACGCATGTGCTCACACCCCAGTGTGGGCGATGGGCATGTGGTCTGGTGTGCATATGAAGGAACAGGCGGTCACGGAGAAGGGTGATGGGCAGAGCGTGGGTAGAGTTCCTGTGCTGCAGTGATGTATGATTGTCCCAAGCGGATAATGCTGAGCAATCAAGAAGCACTTCTGTACTCATATGCTCTTGTTGCTTATTTCAAGGTTTAGACTGAAGGTCCTGAAAGACTGCAGAGTGGTAGTGCTGATGAAGGATGTTCTCTGCTTAACTCTGCCATGCCGGAGACAAGGTCCTTTGAGGAGAAGAACTTTTAAACACAAGCTGATGTCAGTCCCTATGCCTGGAGAGCACGGAGCAGATGCCTGTGTTGCACTGACATCGTCAGAACTGAAATAAGCCCTTACACTTGTCCAAAGAGACACATTTTCCTCAGTCAGGGCCTTACCACTTTTGTGTACCTTCCAGCGTATTTCTGACCACTATTCATGACTGGAAAGAACCACTCAGTGGTTTGATTCAGGACTTAGTTCTTTGTCATGTGGGGCTGATGGCTGATAACAGAACAACAGTGATTTAGTGATGTGGTGCTTCTGCTAAGTTAGTATCAATATTTACTACACTGAACAAGCTACAGACCAAGCATCAGACAACTACAACTTGAAAGCCAAATTTTAATGAAATAAATGGTGGCATCTTCAATCTAGGAATAACTATTCCTGTATTTTAGGCATATGACTTCGCAAGTGACATCCAACACCCAACAGTTAGGTGCCTAAACTCCCCAAATAAACTGTGGGAATAGGTGCACTCCTCCAGACTGCTATGAGAACCAACATTCATCCTGAAATGAGAGCCAGAAGGAGCTGGCAATAAGGAAACACCCAGCCCAGCTGGGGTTTTCTGCCTAGCTGAGTATCTGCCATGCTGCAGCCAGCCAGCCTTCTCCATCAGCAGAGAAATCCAGATTCTTTCTGTCAAAGAAATGAGTTGGCTTTCTCTTTTCCTGCAGAGTCCACTTTAGGATAAAAGCCCAAGGGCAATAAAACTTGGCCAGAGTGTGGACTGTGCTCCATGTGTACCTTCAGCATGAGTGTGATTTTGAGTGCAATCGCACCCTGCACCCTAGGCTCCTTGGTAGGGGATTCTTAAGCTGGGGTCAACCCACGGCCTGCTTGCGGCAGCCATGCCACCGTGTAGCAAAGGAAACCAGATTTGTGGTGTCAGACCATAAGAAGGAACAGATTTTAAGGCACATGAAGGGAAGTCCTAATTTCTGCCTCTTTTTTTTTTTTTTTTAAAGATTGCTTGCAGATTTCACGTTAAATGGAAATTTATGAGTAGAAACCGGTATCTCCTGGCTGCATATATCCTAACCACTAAGCAAAGGCATTGTCATCACTGTTTCTTTCATCCTGTCCCTGTTTTATAAAGAAGCTGTTGCTCACTGCTTGCTGAGAGGGTTCTGGTCCCGCTGGTGGCTGGGTCCAGCCCCTTGGTGAACTTAGCTCTGCTATGCTCAGCTTTGGTCCACAAGCTGCTCAGCCAGGAGTCCTGCCTGGGCCTGCTCTGGGTCTCTGCAGGGGCTGAACCCTGAGGACCATTCACCCCAAACAGGGAAGGACACTGTGAATTTAATTAGGTGCTTACAGGCTAAGCTAGGCTGCTGCTGAAGATGATTCTTAGATCATAGCTTTCTATGGAGCCATCCTAAGTCCCTGTTTGGATCAAACTTACGGTACCAACCTGCTTCAACATGCCTGCAGAATTGCATAAAGAAATAACATTCAGGACATTGCAGGGAAGAGTTTCCCGGTTCCTTACATGATACTGTCCCACCAACCTGCCAACTAGAAATGAAATAAAATCTGCTATGGCTTAACCTGTTAGTTAGTTATCTATCTTTAATAGTTAACTGTTTGAGAGGGTTTTAGTACCCACAGATTCATCAAAAGGCATCTAAAGTAGCATTTTGTAGCAGGACTTGAGGATCGTTGTTAAGAATTTGTATCTTCCTGGAGAAAGCGTTTATTTATAACGTGTGGAGTTCAGAGTGGGTTTCTTATCTGCAACAGTAGCTTCTACAATTGTTACTGGCAGGCTATTTAACAGAAGCCAGGCTGTTTAACCGTGGGGTATGGCTATGAAGAGCACATGTATATGTATTTCAGGAACTAGAAGGCTAATTTTGTAATATGGAGTCAAGTCGGGCATATGGTAGATAGCAGTCCCCTTTCACATTCTAACACAGGATTGAGATTTCTTAACAAAGGCAATAGAGTTGCAAAACAGCACGACTTGGTTGCAGTTAGTAATTAATGAGGTGCTAAAAGTGCCTAAACAGAGGATGCCAGACAGAGAATGCATGACTCAAGAGGCTGAGAAGCCCCCATCATTTCAAACAAGGGTGTCATTTCAATAAACAAGCAGCAGAGCCGCCGGCTGCGCGGGCTGG
>NW_009260616.1:7556821-7557204 GCF_000687185.1 Egretta garzetta | reverse complement strand
TTTTTCCTCCCCCTCATAAAAGACCTAGTTTCTGTGTTTTCAGACGAGATATAAATAATTTGGTTTATGCTTTTTGATTCTTTTTTTCCGGTTTGCATTTTAACAAGCGTGGGAGATTCTGTGTCATTCTGCACGGCACTCCAGGATTATTACTTTTTTAAGCAAAACCAATTCCAGTTCAAGTATGATATGAAAATAGCAAAGGTTTATAAAGTGTTCATCCTGTAATGTTTACTTTCTTTCCAACCAAACATTTATAAATAGATTGAGAGAAATGTGGCAAGGCACCAAAGTCATCCACTAAAATATTTCATAAGAAACTATAATGTGAAAGGGGAATAAAGGAGCACTTTTGGAAGTGATGTTTGTTAGTGAATTCTTTT
>NW_009260616.1:7503665-7556778 GCF_000687185.1 Egretta garzetta | reverse complement strand
CCCGCCTCTTTCTTTTGTGGCTTTACAAAACTAGTAACTGAGGAGCCATCACATGCTGGGAAGTGATGGAGCTAGTTAGTAAGAAATCCAATTTCTGTATTTTCAGATCCAGGCAGCTACAGTGTACGAACACTTTTTTTTTTTTCTCCAGGTATCTTTCCATCTTACTGCCTGGCAAAGAGAGAAAAAAAAATTGTGCATGTCCTTTATTCCCTCTTCGTTATTACATATGAAACTTGTGGAATGTTTGTTTGTTTTTCATTAGAAACACAGATACAAATGCTTTGGAAGACTCCGTGTCTTGTTTCCACTGGGCTCTTTCTTGAAAATTCAGTTGCTTTTTCTGTGCTACCTTTTCTTCTGCTCAATATCTCACTACTGCTTGTAATCCTTTGCGGCTCCCCCAGAGTGAGTGGGAGCATTAGTGGGTACAGAGCATGGCTGAACGCTGGGGTTTCTTATTGCCCCATGCACAACGGGACTGAGGGAGTTTAAGTGAAAGGGTTGTGAACACCTCGGTAGCTACATTGGCACTGCTTGTTTTGAAATAGGTGACTGATCCTCCTTCTAGAAAATATAGACATTTGGGATCTGCAGATGCTGCGACACTGTCTTGAGTTTGTTTGACTCCCCAAGGGCCAAAGAGAACTGTACTACAGTACAGAACTGTACTGCAACAGGTCCCTACAGACATGGGTCCACTATGTTCTGACTGGTCACTGCAGACCAGGTGAAAGCTCTCCTACTGCCTTCAGCCGGCAAGGGCAGGCAGGATTTGGTCCCCTTTCTGGAAAATGTAGGCACGCGCTTTCACGGCTCTTTCACCTCTTATTAAAAAAGAAGATCCTCCTTTGTTTTCTGGCCTCAGCAAGGCACCAAGGCACCCTGGTCGGAGCCCTGCCGGGGCCTGGCTGGACCAGCACCAGCCAGAGGGCTCCGCTGAAGAGAGGCTGCTGGGCACCAAGGGATATTACTGCATTTGGGAAGAAGTACATTTCGGTGGGACTGCCGCGCCAGAGTTTGTGCAACAAAAAAGGAATCTCCTGTATCAAGCTTTTCCTTAAAAATACTCTAGAGGGAGTCAAATCTAAAAGTTTATTTATCTTTAAAGTATTTCAACTGCAGCTCCTTCTTTTAAAAAGTTCTATTTGTTTCCTGTTTATTTATTTTAGGCCTGTCTATTAATACAGCATTTTTGTTTGAATGTGTTTGTACATTTTCAGATCAGATATGTGCTAATAGTACTTAAGAGGCATTACTTGGAGTGATGTGTCACTGTCACAGCAGTAAATAGCCCTTGAAACCAGCAAATACCAGTTTCAGCTTTGAAGGAAACAGAGCCCTAGGAAACAAGAGGAGAAAAGAAAGTGGAAGAGTTCCACATCCCAAAGAAACGGAGGTATCGCTTGTGTTGAAGATTATTTTCTAACGTGCTTTGTATGGCTTCGTTATCTGGTGACACACTAAGTCTATTACACGATAACTTCATATCAGACATGTAACGCTGAATCAGATAAAACATCCCATCAATTACATGCTAGTATCTTGGATGAAGGCTGTGGACATCTTCTATTTAAAAAAGCAAGTCCACTTTTAACATTGATTTTTGGTTTGAGTATGCAACTAGCCTTGCTTAGCAGTGGTCGCTGGACTGCGTTTTAAAGAATTAAACCCGTACCGAGGTGGGAGGGAAGGGAGGGCTGTGCCACTTCAAAAGTTATTCTGGGTGACAGTCTCTCCTGGAGCAGAGCTACCTCCCTTTAACCTCACTTTGTGTATGTATCCAGTGTAGAAGCAGACTGGAATTTTTCTGCTTTTATTTAGCTTCCACTGTTACAGCTGCTAAATGTCTCCTGGCTTTCTGACAACAGCAGAAAACAAGCATTTGTCAGAAAACCATGAATTCAATTTCAGAGAAGAGAGAGAGCAAAGCTCATGAGGTTCCCTTGTAGAGATTCCTCCACAATGACTGAAGGAATTACACCCACTGCCTCATGGAAAAGACTATCTGGTATCTGGAAACCCAGAAACTCCACAAATTCCCTGAGATCTAAACACCCAGCAGAGATAATGAGTGGGAGGCCAGAGCTAGCAGTTGAATTTCAACCTGGTTTCACTCATCAATGAACACATCCTGATGCAGCTCTGCAGGCAGAGCCCTGCTTGTGCTGAGCCTTGTGCTGTGAGGGGATCAGTGTTTTTTCATGGGGGAAATGGGAAGGATTGGGGGGGGGGGGAATAGTCATGGGGTTAGAGTTGAGCTGGGCACATATGTGTGTATGAACTCGTCACCTAAACTGCTTTTGTAGTCAGTGGAAAGGCACGGGTATTTTATAACTGATTTATTTATTTCATGATCGATGTCTAAAAGCTGAGTTGAATTGTGTCCTAAAATATGTGAATGCCTGAAGTTAGATGAAATAACTTCCCTTCTGCCCTGTTGTATATAGACAAAGGAACACATAGAGGGAAGGTCAGGCAACTGGTAGAGTAAGGGATATTAAAGCCTAGCTCATCGATATTTCTGATTTCCAAAATTAGTCTTGTCAGCTTTGTTTCACACAGGCTTGAGGCATCTTGAAGAAGCCCCTGGAAAGCACTGCATCCTTCCCCTCTTAGGCCTGTGCCTCCTAGGGTGACGAGGGCGCTTGTATGTTCTGGGGGAAAACCGTGCTTGTGGCCATCTTTGCCATTGCATTTGCTATGGACCCTGAAGCATGAAATTGAATGGGACATCTTACCTAACAGTTTTCATCATGTGGACAGAGGCTTTTCCATCATCTGCAGCTTACCGTCAATGCTCTTCCCAGCTTTTAAGCTCCAGAGCAGCACGTTGCTCCAGTTGCTCTGACTGCCTATCTGAGTGGCACCAGGGATGGGTGACCAGGTCTCTGCAGAGCAGCTGAGCATCCCTGTCACTGCAGGCTGGAGGATCCCCCTTCCTCTGTGACAGTCTCCCTGATGGAAAAGTCCTAGCTGATTTGGGAAAAAGGAAGCCATTGATCAGAAATCTCTGCTTGTGGCAGGGGAGAGCCACCTTGGTATTCCTGCTTGGAGCCAGGAGAGACAGGGATTTAATTTCTAGCTCTCCATATCCTCAGAAGATGCCCTAATATAATCTACTCTACCCTCCCCTACCTTACCCTACCCTACCCTACCCTACCCTACCCTACCCTACCCTACCCAACGCAATCCAAACCAACGCAGCCCAGTGCAATCCAGTAGTTTCTGTCTGGTCCTGGCTGGAAATTGTCCAAACTTTCCTGATAGTATCAATAAACCCCCACAATTTCCATTGGAGACTTTAGCTTCAATGCATCCCCTTTTTCTACAAAGCTGCTAGATTGAAAAATCTCGTTAAATTCCTCAGCAATATTTTTCCTTTAGCTCTTTCTAACCATAACATTGAGCCTCCCTGAGGAGCAACACGGGCCATAGGAGCAGCGGATGAACTATGGCTGTGTTTTCTAAAGAAATCAGCTGGATGAAGAGGAAGCTGGGGTTAATATGAAACATTGCCCTACACCTCATATGGCTCAAAGAACTTATTTTCCTTCTCTGTCCCTCTCTTTCTTTCTCTCCTTTCCTTATTTTTCTTTTTGTTATTAAATGAGATGGATCAGGTTTTCCAAAGTTCATGAAGAGGAAGTGTATCTCCTGGTGTCATTGTTTATGTGCAGAGATTGACTGCCTTCTGTCACATTCAAAAACCAGCATCACTAGAATGCTATAAAAGGACATTTCATTTAAATTAGACTGTTGGCTGCTGCCTTTGCCTCACCTATGCTTTTATAACTAGAATATTTCACACTTTTCACCTTCAAAGCACTTTATAAGCATTTAAGCATTAGTCTTCCTTGAGAAACATCGGTTGACATTAGTCACCTTGAGAAACATCATTAGTGCTATTATGTTCATGGCGTAAGCAGAGACAGAGAGGACCTGACAAAAATCATATTTTCCTTACAAGTTGCCCACCAAAACAACTTCTGTTGTGGTACTGATGATGGGAGAGCTGGTGTGGACGAGCCAGCAGCAGCCACCAGCATGGACTGCAAACACTGCCGTCTGCCCTGGGCCACGATTAGGTGATATGGTTGTTGAATTAGCAGTGATCAGCCCCAGCAGCGTTATAATTATTCCTACCTACTGGTGGAACTGCAGCAGTGGGAACGTTCTTTGGACCAAAATCAGTACAGACACAGCAAAACAGACTTGCCCACAACCAAGCCTATTAGCTATTGCAACATAATTCTTGTGTAAATACTCCCATTAAGTTCAGCTGGAATGGTGAACTCTTAACTCAGGATGCTCTGTAAGTCATGGCTAGGTTGTGGAGAGGTGAAAATAGTAGTGCCAGTAATTCAGTTTAAATGGCTTTTCCTGTTTGGGTTTTGTTTTTTTCTTTTCTTCTTCTCCCAAAGCAATTGTTGATCTTGAAAACAGATGCCTCCAAGCCTGTGTTCTCCCTCCTGGAGGAGTGTGTTGCAAGCACTCTTACATGGCAATGGTGCCTGCCTTCCACAGGGCCTTGGAGGGGGAAAAAAGCAGAGGGCATGTGACAAAAATCGGGGGTGTTGGGCAGTTCTCAAAGGACAGTGAGTAGCATCAGACCCATGAGGTTCTAGTTAATGATAGAAATGCAGTACTGTCATCAGAAGTTACTGTGGCCCAGATTTCTACTCTCAGGTGATCCAGCCTGCAGAGTGTTTCCAGTTGTCTGCCTCAGGACAAGAATGTCCATGTGTATATAAAACCATTTAGGGATAGCTAATTAACTTTAAATTTATAACCAGCCTTCATTCAGATTATTTTGCAATAATTGTCAGTCCTCAACATTTTGCCTTCACCTAATTTAAAGAGGTGAAGTCAAACCCATCCAAGCCCCTATATAAATATTTTGATTTCATTTCTTAAAACTAGCTCACTTTAATTCACGTAACAGCTCTTCTTGACAATTAAAAAGGCATTTTAAAAGGGGTGGAACTCCCTCACTATTCGGGATTTATGCCAGCTATTTAAACCATGGAGAATGTTGCATCTGCCCTCCTGGGGATTCTTGTTCCTGCCTCTGCAGTGCCTTTTCCAAATTATTGCCAAAGACAAACACTGCAATATTTGCAGATTCAGAGTGGTTATGCCTCTGCTGCACCAGAAGTCTCTGGTTCAGCTAAACCACTTACACACAGCATCCTGAGGAGAGCCTGTTTCATGCCCAGGCTTAAAGAGGAAAGTTCTCATTTTTTTGTCCTTGCTTTTCTCACTCACCGCTGAAATCACCGTCCTTTGCAGGAGCTCACATAAGCAACATGTCCCCTGGCAGTCAGTGCCTGTGTGAAAAGGGAGAAACCTAAGGACACAGAACTAAACTAAACTCAACTTTTTTTAAGCTGAAGAAGGAAAAAACCCTGAAGAAACAGGAGAAAAAAAAGTATATGCTATCTGAGCTCTTCTGCAAATGCTGTTCTAACTTGTGCTATTGACTTTTTATGGTGGACTTTGGTGGAACTGGGTCCTGAATGAATATAAGATGGGTATTATGCATGATTCTGCAATCTCACCTGGTGTCAGTCAGCACTAACATCTGCAGTTATTTGTTATTGGTGTGCAGTTTATGTGGACAGCAGGGTAACTGTGCCATGGATAAACAGGCATAAGAGCAAACACCAAGCTAAAGATTTATAACTCAGGGGTGATTTCAGGAGAACACAGCTGTACTGCTTCCAGCACTTTCTGGGGTCCAGAAGCAAAGTAGCTGCTTTGGCTGAGGGTGAACCTCAAGCTCGGATGTCCTGGGGGGTCTGGGCTGGTGCTGCCTGCTTGGAGAGCCTCTGCTGAGCCAGGAGGACATGGGATGTAGTGCCTCAGGCACAAAGTCACACACGGCAGATGCTCAGCTGAAGCCTGGCCTGGTGCAAAAGCTCTGGTCTCCTGCCAGGTGCCCCTGTACTCATGGGGAATGTGTGTGCAGAGACACAACTGGAATGTGTGCATCTGGTTTGGGATGGCTGGCAGCGCCCCACAGGACCTGAGCTGACTCTGTGCTCTGTGTCGCGATACACCCCCGCCCATTTCTGCCTCCCTGTATCCTGGGCATCATCTCATCCTCGCTCCTTGCTCCCCTCTCCAGCCAACACAGGGTTAACTGGATCTGTCGGGATGACAGCCTAAATCTTAGTTTTCTCCTGCAAAAAAAGGCTGCAGAACAGGCTCTGGTAGAGATCAGTCCAACTATGAAAAGAGGTGTCCATCTGAAGACTAAGAATAAAGGTGCCATCCTAAAATGAAAACCCCAGAAAAGACTGAGGAAACAGGAGAAATGCATCCACTAAAGGATGCTCCAGACTGTGGAGGTGGCAGCCTGCTGGGGTGAGCACCGTGGGTTAATGGAGTAACCTCTCACCCCTGGAAACTAGTTTAAATCTTGCCTTAGGGTAATAAAGGAAAATTGCATCTGATGGTGTCAAATTAGTCCCTAGTGGACTTTTCTCCACATCACAAATTCACCGCAAATTTCACACAATTTGTCATGATTGGCAGAATCTGCTGGGGAGAAGTTTAGGATGGGAATAGCTTGGGTTTTGCAGGCTGGAAGACAGGGGCTGTTTGCAAATGGCTTTAGCACTACCAGGCCTTCACTGTCAGAACAAAGCCCCGGATTCATCCCCACTCATCAAAGCAAGGGAAACAAATAGAGGAACCGTCATCTCATGACAGAATTAAACTATTATTCATCTCTAGAGCTGAGGAGGTTTATCAGAGCTAGATCTGGCCTATTCCAGATTTACACCAATGTCTCATTCGGTGAAGTTATTTGGGGCTTACATCAGTCTAAATGAGACCAAAAGTATAATCACATACTGGAGTTTAAAATAATCAAGTATTTTAAAATATAGCGGCCTTGGCATAAATAAAACAGTGGATTCTGATGAAATTTGACCATTTCACATGGACCATGGTGTGTGAAAGACCAGTTTGAGAAACTCCCTCACCTGAGTCTGCCGGTGTCTATCTGCTTTGTGCACGGGCACGCATCTGTGTCTCATGCTTGCTCTGTACATACAGAATTTGGGGATAAATGACTTAAAAAGCATATCCTGTGCATTAGAATTTTGGACAGATGATTTCTAAAGAAATAAAAAGACCCTATTAGACGGCTTCGAAGAAGAATTATGAGGATAGTGGAACAAACAGGGAAAAAAAATGAATGTAAAAAAGCAGCAGGAAGGTGGGGTCTGGATTCATTCTCAGAGCTGATGGGATGTCTGGTCCCTCTTTTCTTGGTTCTGGTACCCAGGCAAAACAACCTCTGATGGAGCTGGGAGCCTGCTTAGAAATGGACTGGAGAATTTAGCCCAAAGACACTTCATTCAACAATGCAATTTGGGAAATAAAGTCCTTATCTCTGGATGCTGTGAGAAAGAGACAGCGTGCTGGCCCACATGGGTGTTGGAGTAATGACACTACCTGCTGACACAGTCTGGTGTTACCGTACACTGCCTTTGAAAGCATCACGGCCCCTTTTTTGTGTTATTACTGGATGTTCTTACTGCAAGTCGTGGGACTTGTCAAATGGCTGCTTTCCAGATTTATTGACTTTGCTCGTATCCTGTTGAAAATTCTTAATAACGGTGCTGAATTGGATATAAACATGTGCTTAATGTCTTTGAACACGAAACTTAAGCGCTTTGCAAAGATTAGCTGAAATAAGTGGCAATAACATGTGCATTTTCTTTTAAACAACAGGCAGAAACGTTATGCCTGTTTTTTATGAACAGGCCCTCTTGACAAAACATACTTTAGAAACGTGGAGCTACCCTGTCCCCCTGGTCATTTTGGCTGGGCCCCACTGACCTTTCTCCATGCTGGCCAAGGATGGAGGCGGCAGTGCCCTGCTGCAAGCCTGGCGCTTCCCTGTGCCCGCGGTGGGGCCGTGCACGGGCAGGGGGACGGCTGCCCACGAGCCTGCAAGTGGAAAAGGGCTAGAAGCCATTGCTCTAGAAGTTAGGGGTATAGCTGGGGGTCCGGGACCAGGAGGGCTACAGCAAATCCAGCCCTTGACCTCTTATGTGCCCTGCAGGAGGTGTGGTTTCATGGGCGTCTTTCATGGCAGGGCCAGCTCAGGGAGCTCTGTCTCTCTGCCTCTCCTGCCCATCCCTCCTCCCCAGCCTGCCGGGCTCTGCCACCAGGGTGTTTTGTGGAGACCCCCCAGCACGGTGCCTGTACCTTCTACAGGGGCTGGTCACTGCATAATGCAAATGAACGGTACGATGGACAACCTAAATTAAAATGTTTTTTTCAATATATACATATCTAATATATATGATTTTTACATACCTAAAATTAAAAACATAGTAAATCAGATAATCCTGAGAAGTTCAGGCTGAAAAGCAAAATTCCTATGTCCATTCCCACCTGTTTGCACCCTTAGCAGCTCCCTTTGAATGATTAATATCACAACTTTGCATCAAGCTTTTCTTTAGCGTAGTCTGTTGTATTGCAGATCCCTATCTAGCTCTCGAATATGAGCATGTGCTAACATTTAAACAAAATAAATCTATTTTCTACTGGAAGTGATTAAGTGGATCAAGCTTTGAATGAAGTGAGATTTTGTAGCTCTAAAGACCAACTACAAAGCTGACTTAAGAAATGAATGAAGGTGAAATATAGGGGCTCTAGTCCTCCTTCGGGAGGTGAGGAAGGTGAAGAAGGGAGAGAGGACTCAGAACTGAAATATATTTAAATTGTTTATAAGAAAATGAACCTTTTTCTAAACTACTCTCTCATTTCCTGTTTTTCTAAAAAAAAAAAATTCCCAGAGTGCGCCCACTCACAAAGCCTCCTACACTTTTGCTTTTGCACTTTTACTTTTTTACTACATTTGTCACTACTTAAGAGTAAAGTTCACCTGAAATTTGGCTTCAGCTCAGTTTCACCTTCTGTATAAGCAAAAGGGCAAATGTTGCTCAGCACATGAACAGATGCATACAGACATGTCCATCCCCTGACATACATAACCTGCCCCAACCTGTTCAAATAATACTTTCATCAAAACCGACCGACCGAGGGGAAGGTCGCGGGATGTGATGTACAGTGGGTAGCTGAGGACAACCAGAGAGAGTGACGAGGGCAAGATCTGACAGCAGAGGAAGGATTCAGATCTACACTTACATTAGTCATGGTTTCTGTACAAATCCGTGTAGAATTTTTTTGCCTTCAAAAAAATACATCCCTTAACTATTTTAATCTAAACCAGTGGTCTGTTAGCTAGTAAAAACAGTGAGGTCTCATCTTTTTGCTGGCTACTCACTAGCAGCATAAATTAGACTTAGAAAATTCTTTCTGCTGTGGATGTCTGAGGCATAAATAACACCATATGTTCAGCAACAGTTTAAATAAAATATCATTCTTACCTTGACAATGACACTCTAATTTAGGAGCCATGGCTGTAATCAAAATGCAAACACCAAAGTGTTCTGCTTAATCTTTGTAAAATGTTGCATTACTTTTGTGCTGCCCTTAAAATATACAAAATACTGCATTATATTTGTAAGGGGAAATCCCCATCATCTTCTAGCTCTGTGCTGACAATATATACCAATCAGAAAATCTAAATGTCATCAGGAATGACCCACAGGGTGAAAAACTTATTCCTAAGAACATGTGGACCCCACTGGCCTCAGGAAATATTTGAAAAGCGCACACATTTCGTCAAGATTTTTGAAATCCCAGGGGGAAACGAAGGAATGAAAACATGACAGAGTAATTTAAAATGGCAGGTATTGCCCTTTTCTTGTTCAGCACTGGAAATCAGATACCTAATATTAATAGAAGTCATTATTTTTATTACTCCTATTAAAGAGTCTAACATCTGCCATCTCCCAGATTTCTGAGAGTGGTTTAATTTTGCTTTCCCCTTTGCAGTGGTGGTTATATTGCTCCAGGTGAGGGAAAATGCTGTTACTTTAAAGACTGGCATCTACTTTATCTTCCCAGGAGACTGTACCTGGAGCAGTCTGTTTTGAGCAGAGGGAGAAATAAACCCTCGCTGCAGCCTCTGAACCCAGCAGGGCCAGGCCTTTCCTTCGGGGAGGGTGGGATGCAGCTGCCCCACTGCCTCTGCATCCCGAGGACGACCTGCCCCCCTGCAGCCTGGCTGCTGGAGGTGGTGGAGACACATCCTGCCTCAGGATGCTCAGCGCTGCGCCACGGGGATCTGCTTTCCCCGTAGCTCTTCTGCTATCCCACAGCTTGGCCTTGGGCAAGTCATTCACCTCCTGCATTTCCCTCTACTCTTTGTGGGCATTACTTAGATGGCAGGGGATGAGCTCCTTTTCTTACTCAAGCCTGAGCAGAGCTTTAAAAAAAAATTTAAACCCATTTCAGTAAATAAAACAGGAAAACAACTTACAATTGATGATAGCTGGTTGAATTCCTCCTTTTCCTCAGCACATTTTGCTGCCTGCTCCAGCCACTTTGCCGGCTCATTGGTCCCACATTTTCAGGACCCTGCTGGAGAAAAATTCATTTAACTGATACTGCTTTCAAGCTAGTCCTTTATCAGCCTCAGAGCGGGTTTTGCTCTCCTCTTTGTAATTTGAACAGGACTTTTCTAAAGTCCTGGAGTAACACTTATAAACTTTTCAGTCCTGCAATTAAAGTGTCCTTCTTTTCAAGGCTATACATAATCATCTTTCTCTTTTTTTTTTCCTGCTAAGACAGACCTTATAAACACAGATGAACTTTTTAACCTGACTATATGAAAAAGTGATTTGGTGATCACTTTTATATAAGGCCTGATTTTCGCAGTTGCTGCTTGTTGTAGTAGTCTCTCAGCACACAGGCAGGTAGCCACATAGGACAGTGGGGACAAATTTTCTACCAACCCTTAACCGCAGGATTTTCAAAGGCATTGCACATGTTTTTCAGGCTACTGCATGAAACATTCCCTTGAGAGCACAGAGGGCTTGGATTTACTGCTGCTGGCATGGGGTCTGTGTTACACTCATCTAGTTAGAGTTTTCCCTATAAATCACATACAAGTTACCTACCTTCGCCTTTGCAGCAAAGGAATGAGAAGCCTCTTCCCCTGGTGATGTATGGCTTAATATTAGGTGCTTTCTAGTGGTGTGTAGCTGAAATATTGTATAGTTGGAACATTTTACAGAAATGAGTTTGCTGCGCTGGCATTCAATGCCACAAAACACTGCCACTGCTTCCGAATTTCTCAGAGGTTTTCACAGCTTGTTTGCCCTTGGGTTCAAGGACATGAGTCATGTTACCCTCGGCAGGGGAAAGAAAGCTTTGGTGATAGAGTCCACCTTAAGACTGCTGCTTCATTTGGGCTTGTTGGGTGGTCGCTGGGTTCCTCAGAGAGGTAAACCAGTGAGGCTCTCACACAGGTGATGTTGTAAGTATATTCCTTCAACTTTCAAGACTTTACTGCTGCCAAACCCCCCTAGGGACATGTTTTGTGGCATAATAATGCTGAGCATCCTACTGGGCACAGGCACAGTTTCAGTGGATGTCACGGAGGAAAGAACCTGCCTTGGTAAAATGAATGCATGCTATTAAAACCCCAGAGATAAGAAATAGGAGCTGCTGAGACAGACCAGGCTGGTGCAGGTTTTCAGTGGCCATGTTGGTTGATGGTGCTGTCGTGTCTAGAAGCAGACCAGTCAGCCTTGCAAGCTCCATGAACAAACTACATCGGTGTCTCTTGCAGGTGGTTTTGTGCCTATATGAGAAGATCTGGCTAGCATATGCTGAGAGAAGGAAGAAAGGGTGAAGAAGAAATGTCAGAGACATTAACAGACGTGAACCTTCACTGTATGCATCAAACTCCAGGATCAGAGACATAAGTCCAACTACAGCCCTTTCATGGGTGCCTATGGTTAAGCCTCCCAAGTTTTTAGTGGACACATAAGTAGTAAAGTGAATTAGACATGTGGACTGGTAATTACCGTTCATAAATTTCACAGTTAATGCAAACCTGTGTGATGAGATTCGGTGCCAGATGTCTGGGCTGGCACTGGATGAGGTTGCTCCAGGAACAGAAACAGTGTCACCACATTAGTATGGCATGGGACCCAAGCTAATGAGCTGCGCTTGGAGAAGCTGCTCAGTGCAGCGCTGTGCTGTGCTGGTTATCTTGCTTCTGGCATCGTCGCTCATCTCTTTGCATGGTGCTGCATGGTGCCATGTAGCAATGCAAGCGTGCTCTGAGGTAATGTAAGGACATCAGGCTGGGCTGGAATTTGCCATTCCCAGGGCAGAACTGTAGAGGAAACAACCCTCATGGCTGCCAGTGCAAAATCAGTGGGGGGTTTTAAACAATCTTTGCTGTAGGATGCAGAGGGATTTGTTTCCTTTCTCTTCTTGTATTCCCGTTCATTATACAACCCCCAAATCTTTATTTAGTAAGCTTTTGCTTTTCAGCACTGCTCTAACTTGTAGAGCAGGGATGCTCAGCTAGAGGCTTGCAGGCAGAATCTGGCCTGTAGGTTTGGTCTCGCCTCCCAGAAGAGTGTAGATGGAGCCAACACAGCATGTACCAAAGTAAAGCTTTCCTTTTTCTCAGGGAAGGCGTGTGGCTGGAGAGGAAGCATGTGCTGCCCGGCTGCCTTTTCCCACTCAATCTCTTTCTCCGGTATGCCAAAGGCATTGCACTTCATGCTGCACGTGCCTGTGCCAGTAATGCAGGAGACTGGGGAAGGGGGAGGAAATGTCAAGAGACTGCTGAATAGGAAGGTAGAGATAGCAGATATTTGAAATGGGTGCTTCTGACTGCGTCAGTCTTTATCTTTGGATGCTTTATCTAGACTATTAATTAGCCATGCCATGGGTGCAGAAACCCCAGAGCAGACCCATGCATTACTAATTCCAATTCTGCAGGATTTATTAAGCCAGGTTTCACAATAAGTCAGTCAGCTATGCTACTTCCAAGACCACTCAGTCACTTTCCGATGTTGATCCAAGTAATGGACCCTGACAAGCTTATTCTGATTCCATGCAGGGGCAAAATGAAGGTCTGTGCTCTGCACTCCTGCCATACTGGGGTCCAGGGAGTTTATTACAGCTTGGGTGCTGAAGTACTTAGCTTGAGGATGGGGTTCACCAATATATAGCAACCTTATCTTAAGGGCTCTTCCTACCAGACCGAGCGGTACCGCAAAACCATGATGCAAAGTACTGATCAACTTTGCTAGTGAATAAGCTCATTTTGCTCGTACCAATTTGCCGAGTCACTTGCACTGGCTTATCTTCCCATCAGTTAGGTTTATGTGTCTCAGGCACTGTCCGTCCTGTGGTTGCTACCTTGGAAACATAAACCTAACAAATTTTAAATAACGGGCTCCAGTTCGCATGCTGGAAGAAGGGTTGCACCTCCACATTTTACCCAGATGAAACATTTGCATGTGGATCAGCTGAGAGGTCTCAGATCTGTTGTTATCATTGCAGACCCATGGCGAGGCACAGCAGGAGCTTGGGAGGGAGTGGAGGTGTTAAATGTCTGTTTAGCAGGAGCTGGCTGCAGTTCCAGGCAGACACTGTGGTCAGGGTCTCCGTGCGATGCACTCTGCTGGCCCTCCACCTCACTCAGGCAGGGCTGTAACATCAGCCTCACAATCATCCTACAACACCCCTTGTGAAAAAAAAAAAAACCTGACACCAAAGCTTAATAAAAATAGCTGCTTCTGTATTACGTGGTAGTTCTCTCATAATTAAAACCCGCTACCCAGATGTTGGATTCCCCGTAGAACAGTAACAGTCCTCAACAGCAGAGAAGTGGTTATGGAGGTGGGAAGAAGACTCCAGAGGTATAAAGCTATCTATATCAAAGAACTCTTCTCTCGTGAATGAAGGCTTCTTGCTTGCTCAGAAATCAGATCCAAAACCTTCCCAAGCCTTTGATTGTTTTCTCTGCACATTCTCTGAAAGCACATTGGACAAGGATGGTTTGTGCTCTTGCCACTGTTGCTGTAGCATGCATAAATTCTGCTTTATGATAGCACGATAGGACTGGTCAGCACGCACATGATTTTAGGAGGTGGGTGGCAAGAATGCCCAGTGCACATACACTGTTTCTGTACAGGTGAGAGTACTGGGGTGATGACAGCACTGGATTTTCCTTCTGCTGGCTTAAAATTTATTTCACATATGTTTTGCTTTCTGCTTTAACCAGATGATGATTCCATTGATTTCATTGCTATCTTACGAACCCCATAGCATCTTACATCACCATGACTGTCTACAGCGAAACAGCTCTCCCACTTGAGAAACAAAACGCCAGGTCAACTTGTATGCATACCGGTGATAGTGATATGTGCCTTATTGACAAACAGCAGAAGAGAGAAAAACAGTGTGAGTGGGATAACCAGTTTTAGAGTGGCAAGAAGTGTTTCCAAGGGTCAGGCAGCCACGTTTCAAAAGTGCCAGAGCTTATCTGGATCAGTAGCCTTTACTGTCATGACTCAAAACACAATTTTTGACAAAGTTTCACAGTAGCAGATCCCTGGTCTACACATCTTGCCTAAGAAAAGGTAAAATCAGTTGAGATTAGACCTTCATGTTATACGTGTGTATGCAAACTAACAATACTCTTCGCTATATTCAAGATTTTTGGATTTAATTAATTGTGCAGCTTTTTGCAACTTTTGATTATTGTATGATTTGAAACCAGATCTTTTTAGTCTGCAAAAAAACAAGGGTATGTCTGCCAGCTGAGCCTTCGAAACAGAACTCTCAGCCTAGTAAAACACCAATGACAGTAATACCGTTACATCCTTTCACCCATGAGGTGAGATTTGCTTTTGTTCTCCAGGGGGAGAGGTTTTTCTTCATCACTATAGCTCTGGAACGGTGGGTTTGAAGCAGCCCATGGTGATTAGCTCATGCCACTGAGCTACATTTCAGAATAAGTATCTCCTTTGGTTTCATGGCCAATTAGTATTAGTGTCTGCAGGAAAACTTGGATGACTGGAGCTAGCCCCCAGGGCATCATATCCCCCTTTCAGCTGGTTAAGGTAATGCAGAGGGATCTTTCCTTATTAACCTACTCCTCCTGAAACAGGGGCACATGAGGGAGCAATCACAAGGTGAAGGGGGTTGATATTTTGGCAGGTACCACATTTACTTTGGAATAGCCCTGGAAATAGTACCTGCGCAAATTGGCATAGGTAAGACTAAATTCTGCTTCTTAGTTAGTGCAGGTTTGGCACTGGAGTTGGTGGGAACTGAATGTGCTCTCATGACAATGTTTTTTTTTTCCAGAAGTTCCATCATTTCCTTTGTTTGGCTGAAGGGAGCAAGGCTGACACAGTCAAGGGGCTTCACAGAACACAGCTTCTGCTGGAAAAGCCCCGTTCACAGCTGTGAAGTACCCAGCTTGCTTTCAGATAGCCCCAGCCAGGCCATTGCCATGAGGTAGCTGTGTGCCGTGAGGCAGTGCTGGGATCCCTTGGGCCCACTCAGCCTTCCTGGTCGACGCAGGGATGCGAGGCTGTCACCTCAGCTGCCTGCAGCGTGGGAGCGGTTGCACAGTGTTGTGGATCCACAAAACCTGCCGCTGGGAGGGATGAGCAGCCAAGTTAGCCAGCACAGAAACCTGCTGTCGAGGAGAAATCCTTGCCAGCACTTGCCCATTGACAAAGTGGCTCTGCTCCCATCAGCACTAATATCCTGCCTGCTCTTCCCTTTCCTGGTGTGCTGCAGCCAGTGATGCTCAGGGGAGGGCAGAGAGCTTCAGTTCCTTCATCCTCTCACAGGCTGGAGTTTCTGATCCACATTTTACTCTTTCCTGTTGCTGGCAGGCAGCACAGCTCTGTCTTTCTGAAGCTGTAAGAAAGGAGTTGAGTTGATTCAGCAATAAGCATAGCCTGGGCTGATTTGGTTTTTCAGTGGCTGTGAGCAACGGGTATTACTCATGCTGCACCTCCAGGTTCATTAGAATCTGGTATAAATCTGATCTGCTGCTGAAAGCGGTGGTCCCATCCTGTCCTGTGGGTTCAGTCTTGCACTCCCACATCCCTCCCTACTGCTGTCACTAGCACTTATGTGGGCCTGTGGTGAGCTGGATCAAAGAGAGCATCCCACTGCAAACTAAACTCTCTCACCCCCTCCTTTGACCATGAAAAACTCCGTACTGGTGTAAGCAAATGCTACCTCGGAAGTGCTCAATCTGCCTCTGCTAGGAGTTTGCCCCCCATAAATGGCTCAGGATGCCAAAGGAGGAAATTAAAGTGGCAGGAAGCAACTTCTTGTTGCTTTCCAGCAGTCGTGGCATTTGCCTTATGCTTGTTTTTAGACTCTCTCCAGATGCCAAAATGGGATAAGACAGATCAAAACTAACTTGGAGTAACTCAAAACACTTGCGAATTCATAACACCTCTGAGTACAGGCCATGAAAGTTGCACCTGCTCAGTCCACACTGCATTATTTTGTTTCATGTAGTGCTTCCACGTTCCCTACTATTTGAGAGAACTGTACTTAAAGTGCCAGGAAACCTGATTGAAAATATGTTCAATAAACTCCCCAGGGCATTTTGTGAAAAAGACAGTGTAGTTCAAGTAGCATCACACATGTTTAAAATTGCAACAGACACTTTGAAACCATGTGTTGTGTAATGATCAGAGTGCTAAATCATGTGTCAAAGCTGAGGGATCTGGTTTCTCTGAAAAGTGCTAATGTTTTTTGATGCTGAGTAGAAGCTGTGTTTAAAAGAAATGATCAGAAAGCACAAGCCAGTTTATGAGAGCATTAGTGCTTCAGATGTGGTTTATCTACTTAGCAGCAAACCCAGCCTGCAGCAAACATATTTTGGACATACGAAATGAATCGCCCTATCTGCACACAAAGCTCACATAACAGTTTGCCTTGGTAGTAAAAGTAACCAGTGATTAAATTGCTGCAACAGCAAAGTTGGTAAAAAGTGATGTGTCAGAGAGGACACATTGTTTAATGGTAGGTGCCCTTCTGTTGAGAATGAGGGCTTAACGCTGCTTCTTGGCCAAATCTGAAATGCATTAGTCATTTCAGTGATTTGAACTTCATCCAAGACTTTCTCAGAACTGTTCCTAATAATCCGCCTGCACCGTCTTGCACTTGGAGTTGCCCCAGTACATCCCTGCAAATCTGTTGCACCTGACATTCTTGGTGTCTGTAAGCCCGACTGATGTTTTTGTCTGGTAGCTCACTAAGTACCCATCTATACTACTCTGAGCTAGGCCAATGGCTCATCATTTCCCCAAGAAGAAAGCCCATTTTCATTCTGAAAAATGGGAGCTACTAAAACTCATCTAGGAGCAGAAAGACAAGAAGAGCTTTGGGACCAGAGGGAAGTAAGCAGCTTTCAGTCAACATAACCCCACACTGGGATTCTGTGACCTCTGTAAGGACAAGAAGGAAGACCAGACTGGAGAGGACAACAGAGAAAAGCCAGCCACACAGCAACGCAGAGACCGCTCTCTTTACTCTTACTGTGGGGCCATTAACTGGTCCAGCTTTTGCCTAGTAATGACAAATCACTTACCTGAGTGTAAAATATTCCCTGAGCTAAAGTGAGATTTTTCACACAACACTTCAGCTGAGGGCAGGACCTCCGTTTTCTTTATTTCACTTTTGGTCCCTAGCAGATGTGACCCAGGACAGCCTCTAAGTAGAGAAACCACATTTTCAAATACGTAAAAAGGGGTTCATGTTATCAGAGCACAATGCAAGCATTAGTGACAGAAATTCTTGCAGATGAAAATGCAGGATACACAAGCATAGGTATATTGATCCACATGGGGTTTTTTTACCTCATTTGAGTTTTCAGAGGAAATTTGGGTTGGAAGTCCAGTGTGTAACTTCAGTCTACTGGCTGACTTGAGATCATTTTAAGCCTCAAGCACTTGCAAAGTGCAGAGATCCCACAGCAGCTTGCCATAAACGGGGCTCCTGCAACCTCACTTAGCATCCTGTTCCTATTAGCCCAAATTTCAATCCCTGCCTGCACAGTGGTGCAGGCCAATTTCCTCTGCAGCAGAAAATTTCAAGGCAGTGTGTTGGAGAATGAACTTCTAGTGTTTTCTTGTAACACACAATTTTCCTCAGCCTTCAAGGTACTCTGTCATCAATTCTCAAAAGAGGTACAAATGCAGGTAGCTATACTCCTATCAAGGTCCTGTTCCTTGGCTAAATTCAGCTGTTCCAGTACCACTTCAGCCTCAAAATGTTGGTACTGTAAGCTAGCAAGAGATTTCTTGCCTCTTCCCTGACAAAGTCCAGCTCAGCAAACTAGATGGAATCCCTGATATTTGATTTGTTTGAGGATTCCAGGAATTTTACACGCGTTCAACAGTACTAATACCACAGCAATAGCTCACCTTTCATTACAACCCCTGCAATTGTCAGCATTAAACTGTCATAAACCACAAACCTTTGGCCACTTAAAGGCCAGTGTCTAGGGAGATGTTTAATAACAACCCATTTCTGGCTTGATAGGGTCTTTCTGATTTGTGTGTCCTTCTTCGGGCTGGAGCATGTCCCTCATGCAACTTCTTAAGGGCTGCCCCAGAAATCATGGCGATACAGTCCTGGCACTCTGTTCCAATATTGACAATCAGGAAAATGAGGAGGAGGAGGAAACGCTGTAGTTATTAAAACCTGCTGTACCCACTTGTAATCTGTATGATCTTCTTAACAAAGCCAAGCTGCCTTCCTCAGATGCCAGGTTGCTCTACTGTACACCTCACATCACGAAATCTGCTCCAGGGCTACAAAATGAAAACTGGATTAATGTCAACAGCTAGAACAGGTCCGTAGAGCCTGTGTCTTGCCATCTGTTAGAATAAAAATCCTAGGCAGAAATATGGAGCATAACAAATAGGAAGGAAATGTTACTGAGTTGGTGGGCTGTGAGCACTTCAGCATAGGCATCTGGAAAGGAACAGGGTCTCTCCTAACACGTAATGAAAACAATTCAGAGGAGTGCCACTTCATACAGTGCTGTGAGTCACAGGATATGTCCTTATGAGTCCTAGCACCTCATACAAGAGGTGTGCACATCTGGATGCAGTAATGAGAGGATGGCTTTCTGCTGTAGCTGTTCACATCCACTCTCAGCTAACCCAGATGCCAGGGAGCACCTGAATTAAATTCACCAGGGGTGGCATATTCTGAAGCACTATGTGAAGACATGAGACTCTTAAGATTCATTCTCCACACTTGAAAAACCTATCACATGACCTTCATTTAAGCAATAGGAAGCACATGGTCCAAGTCAGTGTTTAGGATGAAGGTCTGGATTCAGGGACCAAAATAAAGTCAGTAGCCAAGAGCCAAGCTGAAGGTCAGGGGAAGGGCTAGCAACAACAGGCTTCAGTTGTCAGCCAGCCCAGGAGCAACTGCAAGTTCTGGCTGCTCTCTCCAGCCCGTAACCCGGGGTTACTTCAGCATGACCCAAAGCGGTTGCTTATTCAGTCATTCCTGCCAGGCCTCACTGGCAGGGAGGTCTGGTCCAAACCTAGGACCCAGAAACAAGCACTTGGTTTTTATTTGAGAAAATAAACAGAGCTAGAGTTTCAAACTGTGGGTGTTAAACGCCCATGAAGAACTCACACGGTACAGGTCATTCTCCCTCTTCGGCTTGAAATATTCCACATGAAAATCTGGCAGACCATATCTAAGCAACAAACACATTTGTCCCACTGTGGGATCTATTTTGAGACAATACTTAACCAAAGAAGGGCTCAGCCTGAGGAAAACATTTTTCCCAGTCACTAGTAACTTGCAGAAGCAATTTTCAAACATGCTTAACGTCGGACAAAGTCTGCTATTAAAGTGAATGTCTAAATTCATGGGCATCAATAGAAGCCAATTAATAGCAGACAGAAAACACTTTTGACAGTCTCCCCCACATAATTCCCTGTGTTGGAAACACTGCCGGAAGATTAACATCCAATGAAGTTAATATGAAGAAATAAAGAAAGCGATCACCCTTTCAGCTTCTTGCATTTGCGTAATTCTCTTCTTGCAAATGGTAATACTGTCAAATGTCATGACGATTTTGTAATTTTGGGGGTTTTTAAATGACAGGATACTTTAACGGCCATTACTAATATCTCTTGGTATGCAAAGCATGGCCATGATACAATGCAGGAAAACTTCACAATTCAGAGAGCAAAATGATTAAACACAAGCCTCAAAAATCTTTTCCGCTTGTGTATAGATTTGTATGAATAGATTTTCTACAAGAGGCCTGCGGATTGTGGACAGTATTCTTAAGTTCCGCATGAGTGAAAACTGAGTGATGATATCAATTGCATCACGGTGCGACTTCTTTGGGAAGCTAGAGTAATTTGATTGACTTTAACTGGAATCATTCCAGATTTGTGCTAATATATCTGAGAACAGAACTCAGTATTTATCTTTCCTTTAATCAGTGAAATAGCTCCCACTCTTATAGGAAGTTTCACCGAAGCTGATGAAGTATCTATTTGTCGTGTATGGCACAACTGATTTATCAGGTTCACACAAATTACAGATTCCACTGAGCTTTGTCATATATTGCTTAAACCCAAGTTTTAGTAAAGATTTCAAAAATTCTTGCACTTCTGATATGACATTTTGCCATGCTGACAAAATAAGTATCACAACATTTTTTAAAAATTGCTTTTCATAGGAAATTGAAAAATAAATTTGTAGCAGTTCTAAATTAAAGCTAACAACAGAACTTCTACATTTCTTATAAAGCAGAAATACCATTTTTTTCTCAGCTTTATTCGTTAGAGCAAGAATGGGACTAATTTAGAATAGGTGATTCCAAGTTTTCCAGAAGGTTGTGTGTGGATTTACAGGCAGCTCTGGAAATCCCCAAGAGGATGGAACTGAAAGTAACAACACAAACAACAGCTTCTTCAGAAGATTTTCAAGGATCTCTGAAATTTTTAATTAGAATATCATATTTCCTGAGGACAGTTACATGAACAACAACTTTGATGGCAAAGCCAGTGTATGCATACTCTCTACTCCCTTTCCCCACACTCATTACCTCATTACACCTTCTCATCCTGCTCATGACTCTTTCAGGTAGGCCAGGGAAAGCTGTTTGTGGGTCCACACTATAAACCAAGCTATTGTGAAGTTATCCTAATTAACAAAAAACCCAAATTGCTTAATAAGGAAAGAAAAAGCCAAAATTCTCACAGGCATGCGGCTAGTTTCTTCCATAAGATGCTTGTTAATGGCGGCACTGGGAAATCTACCTAAAGTTCCAGTTTTTCCCTTTCTCTTTCATTTAATGTAATTTAATTACATTTCATTTTGCTTCATTTTGTTTAATGTCATTCTATTATTTCATTGTTTCATTTTTCCTCTTTCCTTTCTTCCTCTTTTTGCTAAACCAGATCAAGAGGTCAAGCAGGCCTTCATATATATGCTGAGACTGAAACAGAATCATGTGGTAAGAACACAGTTTTTATCCGTTGGGGTTCCCAGCTCCTTTGCTGCAGAATATGACAAGTTTGTAGCAGACGAGGCAGGGGATTGCAGGGAAGGGACAGTCTCAAAGGAAAGGAAGCCAAGTGCTCTCCCAGACAACCTTGATTCCATCACAGCACACTTTCTTGTACAGAGATTTGCAAAACTTATCCGTATCATAATTCATTGCATATGAAGATGGCACATTAGCTTGTAAGGTCTACATTCTTTGAACATGGTTTCCAAACACATATATAGAAGAGGGAAATCTAAGACTTTCATAAATATCTTTCCATATTTTGTCTGGATTTTTGGGGAAGTATACTGAGATCTTATTTCCTGGAAGCTTTTTTCCATGTCTATAGTTTGGAAGTATTCAGAAAGCCACAGTCTAGCTGACAAATACACTGTATGTTTCCAACGTATTCTCTGCTGTTTGGCCATAACAGCTTTAATTCTGTTTAATAGTGTGACCCTAGTTCTCTCCAGCAAATATGATTCCAGTAAGCACAGGCAGGCTTTGCTGTCTTGTTTGGATGATTTTCTAGGCAATCTGCTAAGGTATTGTAGTATTGATAGCAATGGAAAAACTTTTTCATTTAAGTGTCAGTACTTTTTTCAGCATCCAAATATAAACACGGGATTTATTATACTTTATGTTAATGCAACTTAATTTATTAGTCTCTATTTTCTTGACTTATTTATATAAACTATCATTCTTCAGCTCTTCCTTCTTGCTGTTATACGGCAAAAAGCTTCCCTGGCACTTCTGCTTTCTGTTACATGCAAGAGATCATTTTGGATGTCTTCTTGCTTGATTTTTCTGGTAAAAAGTATTTCTTCTGTCTCATGCTATTTTATTTAGCTTTGCAAAGATCCTCTCTCAGAATATTCAGACTGTAAGCATTTGTGGGGAAGAGCTATTTGCTTCCATGATTTTTTTCCTTTGCTGTTTTAAACACAAGCAACTAATTGCTTATTCTTAGAATATGGATAGAGCTGATGCCAAGGAATTTCCCCAGAACAGAGAATTTTTACTTGTTTGGCCAGACTTGCAGCACCATCCAAATTGATATAAATTCATTCAAGACAATGACATATTACTAACTTATATGGTGATAATCTAAGGTATTTTAGTTTAATTATTTCACAACGTGTGGAAGGTTGGTGTGTATGTATCATTTTGATCAATTCATGTGTCTCTTGTTAAATCCCTAAGGAAGAGGGATCCAGAAATAAATGGAGACGTTTCAAAAACTGTAGCCTTACAGTTATTTATCTTGGGAAATGCAGATGGAAGGCTGGTTGCCATACAAGATTCTTTTCTGCACAACAGTGTTTCTTCTACGTCACCATCAACAGGTATCTGCTTTGCTTTATGCTTGCTAAATTCAATCCTTATCTAAGGATTTTTTAGGAGGCCTTGATGTCTGAAAAAAACAGGCAATAATGGTAATTTATATAAAATGGAAAACTAAAGAACAAAAGCCCCGACCCTTTGATAGAAAGATTATTAATGATATTCATATAATCTGTTATTCATACTGCTGAGCACATGGTTCTGATCAAATCTGCTTCTTCTCACCATTTTACACATCAGATGAACAAAATGGCACATTAAATTGGCATTTGCAGGATGGAACAATTTTCGCAAGGATTTTCTGAAGTTAGCTTTGCTCTTTTCATATATCCTTTTCCAGTTTTGTCAGTAAAGAAAGAAACCTCAGCAAACCTGAACAGAACTTCATAATCTGTCTGTTGTGGGCTGTGCCAGCATACTGCCTCCTGTGCTTCTTTTAAGGAGCATGGATTCTCTAAAAGCAATTAGAACCACACGGGAACGTTCAAGGCAGTCAAGGAAAAGAATGAATTAAAAATGAAAGAATCTGGAGAAGTGTCTTGCAAAGAATCAATGTCAAGAGCTGCTAGTATTCTGTAGGAATGAATAACTATTATCCAAATCACCGGAGTGAGAAAGGACAGTAAGTGACACTGACTCTGCCATACAGATGGTGTGGAAAAGTGTCCCACCAATTGATGATTCCAGGATAAAGTCAACAGCAAGCACAACTGTGTGGTGCAGGGCTGAGCTGGGGCAGCTGTCACCCTTGTTACGCATATATTTTTTGTTCTCCTTAATTAAAAACTAGGATGACTCAAACACCTAACTTTTTTTATTTGCTTTAGGCATTTGCTGCTTCCTGCAGGCTGAGATTGACCATTTGTGCAAGGCTACCCAAGTAGCATGGGAAGAAGCGGAAACCTGGGCACAGATGAGGAAACATGGGCCTGCCCTTCCTTTTGAGGCTGGTGCTGGTCCATGCAACAGCTGGATCCTTCCAGAACTGGAAGCCTGAGCATTTCCAGTGCCAGAGGATGGACTAGAAATACTCCAGTGCCTGCTGCTGTTGTGAAAAGGGAAACACTATGAGAAGGATATGTGTCCTAAGAAAATCAGAAAACCCAGAAAGCCCAAGTGACTGATGCGCTGAGTGATCCTGGGATCCACAGGCTGGACATGGCTTTGCCTTCCTCACAGAAAGGTGAGAAAAAGCCTACACAAACCAGGTCTGTTCAAGGCAGTGTCATTAGCTATTCCCCCTCATGACAACTGGAAGAGGTAACAGTCCTTCTCATCCTTTTGAGGGAACATGTTGTGGGTGACAGCATTCAAGAAGCGAGAGCATTACTGCATACCCTCCTGCCCCTGACAAGGTTCTCACTCTCCTTTCCGTCACCAAGGGAGAGGCACTAAACCACAGAGATGCACTCACACTGGTTCCTTCTTACCATCTTCATGAATATTTCATTCCTAAAATGAAAAGTTAAACCACTGCAGCTAAAGGAAAATGATATGTTGCATTCCCTTCCTTAGTTCCCAAAAATTAAATAATTGCAGGAACATGGGAGATGTTGTGTGACATTTTTTCAGCCAGGGAAAGACACCAAACCCAGAAGGAAATCTGTGCTACATGGTGCTGAGGAGAGAGCCTAGGATGGAGAGAGAAGGACCATTTAAAGTATTCTTCTCCTTTCCACATTTCATAGTAGCTGCAATGGGCACATCTGTGTGGAACCAGCTGGCTTCTTCAAATTCCCTGCAGACTTCCCTTATTCCCTTTGTAGCTATAGGCCGGCTGAGCCTGGGATCTTCACTTCAGGCTCTCAGCTGTGAGTAGCAGGAACTGTCAGCATAAAAAAAGCTGATAGGCAGCATACAGACCAAATAGACTTGGAGAGTCAATCTTTGGTTTAGTTACCTATCTATAAGATAACAAGTTTTTAGCTCTCAGACGGATCAGTGGAAATATCTTTTGTTAAAGACAATGAGAAACAGAAAGAGAGCCTTATACTTACACAAATATTTATATTTGTACAGATCTCTTTTCAAATGGAATTGTGCTTGCAGTACTAGGAAGACAACAATAGCTTTTATGGCAGCTGGAAATTCCTCAAATAGCACTTAGGACTTTCAGAATTAGCAAAGTTCTCCTTAGACACTGCAGATAAAAGTCTGGCTTGTGGAATTCAGTGGGAGTTTCATCATCAGTTTTAGTGGAGTCTGGATTTCAACACAGAAGTATGAAGTCATCGAAATTAGAGATGGAAAAAGCTGCTTAATCGTTCAGACCAGATTGACACCCCCTTTTTTTTTAATTTTTTTTTTTCCTCAAGGACTTCTTTGGCATCTGAGAACATTTCACAGACTTTTTTTTTTGAGATGTTCCTTTCCCTCCTTCTTTCCTAAACATCTCAGACCCCTTATTTATCTGGGGAGCTGAGGAGTAGGGCCAACAGCTTGGAGCTCCTGATGTTCCTGACCGATGGGTCCATCCCCCTTCTCCCTTCCATACCTTGACAGCCCCAATACTCTGTTTTGCTCCCAGAAGTATGGGAAAGAGCTTCTGTCGCACCACTTCACCTGTCAGATGCTTTCCTGCCACACCGTACACATGAAAATCCCTGCCAGCTGAATTACCCACAGCAGCCCCCAGAAGGCCAGCTTTGGCCACTATGACTTTAATCTATCCTGTGGCAGTTCAGCATCATACCCTACAATGGAGCTTCTCCATCCTTTGTAGGCTTTACACACCTAATTTTTTACATAGTCTAAAAAAAAAATCTGTTGAGGCATACCCTAGCCTTAATAATCAGGGTGCAAAAGCAAGAGGAAAACCAAGGTGGTGTCCTCCAAGTGGGAGGAAGATAACACCTACTCATAAAATATTGTTTGAAAGCTTAGCAGGTTTGGTCTACATAATTTAAACCAATAGATTCCATCAGGCAGCTTTCCTAAAAGGGGAGGATAAGTCAGAGAAGGAGGGAACATGAGAGTCAGGACAGCTTTATTAATATCTTGGTAACTTTGTGGAATGCAATAATCTAATGGAGCTTCAGATCCTGTGAAGAGAGTTGAGCAGGTGCACTGGTACGGTTAAAGAAGGTGGAGCAAAGTGCCGGATATCTAAAGTTATTAAAGTAGCTAAAGCAGCAGATTACCTGCAGGGATATTTTCAGAAGTGTCAGGGGACCTCACATCTTTTGATCACAACCAGGTCTGGTAATCTGAGAGTGCACTGTGTGTCTGTCTGCTGCATAACACCTTTGATGGTCAGGCTTGAAGACACTGAAGAAAATATCTGTAAGTAATGAGCTGCTTCTCTTTTATGCCTGTTGAGAGTTCACTGTTAGGAAGCTGTAGGAAGCTTTTTTCCCCTTATTCTGCTTGTTCTTATTTCTACTTCATTATTTCTAGCTATATGTCTTAGCACAGTCTTCTTGACCCCTGGTGATGTATCACAAAATCTTCATAAGGTGCTGAAACACAGACAGATGTAGGAAGGGTGGTGAAAGGAGGCTTCCAGGAGTGGGTGCAAGCACGGGAGGTGGTATTGACTGCTACAGGGCCCCATGGCTGCATTACAGTGCAGGTGGGATGCTGATACCCTCTGAGATCCTTCCTCCCACATTCAAAGACTGGGTCATCCCAGCAGTCTGCTGGCAAGCTCAGCCTTATTGCCAGTCAGCTGATGTAGACAAAGCTGGGCAACCCCAGGAAAATGTCTTTTTTTTTTGGTACTTGTGATGCTCAAGAACATGAAGGAGGGCTTGTGTCACAGCTTAACCAGGATGTGTTAATCTGTTAGCACCTCTAGTCTTTCCTCACAGGTAGTCCCTCTTGCTTCCTGTTTTTAATCCTGGTTGTTTCATTAGCCCTGTGGGTTAGTATGCAAGGTGTGTGCACTCCAGATGTCTACATGTGGGCTGGTTCCCTAGCTTCTCTTTATTGTCAGTGTAAAAAAATAAAAAAAAAAAGGGCATTTTTAAGGTGTGGTTAACAGGTTTACTTTAGAAATCTACTTCAGGAAGAGAGGAACAGTGGTTTACGGGAGCCTCTTCCTCTGACTGTCTAAAAGACGAGCTTAGATGACCAGCTCAAATGTACACATTTACGTTGCTGACACACACATGAAGTAAGAGGAAGCCCAGCTAGGTACCTATTAAGACATCTATATATATGGATGATATTTTCATTTGGAGGTGCTGAAATCAAGTCTTACACCTGAAATAAGCTAAAAGCTAGAAATGGATTTATGGGTTCTAGATGTTCAAATATGAAAATTGGGCCTTTCAAGTTTGTGGTGAAGAAATATATTCATCTTTTCACCATATTCTAGTTCCTCTAAGACAAAATCCTGTAGTTTTATCCCTATAGTGCTACATACTATACCTGCAGATCAAGACCTAAGGTTCTGGTGACCTGGACAGCTGTAAAATCTTAGATAGGGTCTGGAAGATGCAAACCATATGCTTGTCATGACCATCAATTCCTGCAATTGGACTCATCTGTAGACCTGTGTTTTATCCACCTCCATATGGGAAGGGTATATTGTACAAAGTATAGATGAAGGTACAGGTCTAGGTAGAGATGAAGAGCACTTTGCATAGGAGAAGGAATGCATTAGTGAATACTCTGCTTGCTCTTTATGGTGGATACGTGCATTATATTTTGCATGCACTTATCTGAGGGCCCAAACTGCAGCCCAGTGTAAATCACGTCCCAGTTTTCCTCTTCTCTTATCAGCAGTTGTGTTCTATGGAGCTTTAGAGTTTAATGAGTGATTGTCGGAGAGGCAGATCACATTCTCAAAGTTTCCTGCATGTGAAAAAATAGCATAGCATTTCATTTTAAAAACTACTTGTCAAGAACTGCGTAGCAAATCACACATGATCTCTTCCTTTTCAGATTAAAAAACCTACCTTTAAGAAATGTGGCAATAAGCAGAGGCACATGGGCTGTTTGGCTGCCTGCCTGAAAATCCCTACAGCCAATGAATAATGATTACACCACAGAGCATCTGCCATCCAGAAAGAGACTTTACTGTCTCTTGAACCTGCTATTGTGTCTTTGTACACAATGTGATGGAGGTGAAAGTATTTTTTCTTCTGGATGCAGTGAGAAGCCTGATTTTCATTTAAATGAGAAATGTGATTAAACAATAATTAAAAAATTAAAAAATAATACATATTGTTAATAAAATATTAAAATATATCATTCATTCTGCTTCAGATTTTTCCAGAAGTATTTTGTTGCCTGTTATGTAAAGGTATGACAGTCCTAAAAATAAGTTGTTTTCCAGTAGTCTTCTATTAAAAATTTTAACACTGATTAAGATAAATGGCTGACATCCTAAACCAAATGTTTCAGACAAGTTACTAAACACAGAGAGCTGCCAGGGCAAGTCAAGCCATTGCAAGCACTCCTTCTCCACCCACAACAGGAGAAGTATTTTCATTCTCATCAGGGACTTATTGATAAATCAAAAGCCAATCCTACCCTTCTTTATAGGCAGAGGCATCCAGAGAAAGTGCTGAAGGGTCACGAGGAACAAAAACACCTCCAGAAGGTTGGGTGGAAGGAGCAAGCCATAAATAACTGGAATGGCTATGAATTGGAGAGAATGAAGGAGAGATTTGCTTTCCTGCTTTTTTTTTTAAGCCACAGTGCATCTCTGTTAGAAATGAATAGGCACTCAACACCTTGATATTGGTACCAGTCTTTCTTCAAACCAGATCCACTTGTATCACCTCCCATCAAAGCTACATGAATATCGGACAGTGGCACTTATTTTTCTCCTCTGTGTTTCAGTGACTTGAGTAGAAGCCCTATAGGGATTTCCTTTGATTGCAGAGCAAGGAAAAGAGTAATTATTCTCCATTCTTAGGACTTCCAAAAGAATATGATGTTATCAACTGGATGGGAATTTAGGAAGTTTATGTACGGATAGACTATTCCAATCTATGCCTGGGTTTGACACCGAAGTAGAATTCAAAAAGCAAAAGATTGCATGTTAGGAACTTGTCAGTACAGTGGTAGCATTAATAAGAACACCAGCTCCACTCTCCTGTATGCTTCTAAGTGGCTCGATTTAAAAACTTGTGGGTTTAGGATATAAAACTGAACATAACACATATAAAAATAAATGGCTAAACTAGGAAAAGGTTTCAGAAATTTTGGAATTGGTGGATCTGGCTTTTCCCCAGAAATCCTGAAGACAAAAAAATTAATACGTATTCTGGGCAAGGTTTCATTTTTGTTTCCTTTCTGATGCATTAGGAAGTATGTGAATTTTAGTCAGGTTATCACAACTTGAAAATATGTCTGAAGGTGAAAAGGATGATCTCTGCTGTGTTGAGATACTGATTAGGATGTGAATCTGCAGTTGGTTACGCATTAGCTACAGCTTCCTTGTCACTGGCTGGGTGAAGGTCAGAATATATAGGATTATGCATAGCTGTGGACATTGGCTGGATGAAAGTCACAGATGAAGTAACCAGACAGCTCTGGAATCATGCATCCAAAATTTTACTTGGATAGTTTATATTATCTTCTTCTTCTTTTTCTTCTCTTTTATAAAAAAAAAAGGTTCACCTGAACTTTCAGGGCTGGACATGTAGCCCTTAAGAAATTTTTGGGGTTTTGTCAGTCTATAAAGAGAGATACATATTTCTTTATTTGTTATAAATATCAACAAGGTAAGATGATAGTTGTAATTTTAATATACGAAGTGAAATTTGTCCTCTAACATACAAGCTATCGCTAAAGTGAAAGAGCACTTAAAATGTTAAGACTGTGTATAGTTTTCCGATTCTTTTCCTTATGAGGAAAGTTACTTATTGCAATTGTTTCCTCTTAACATCATTCTCTTATTATATATCAACCTTGGTTCAAGCATCTTGATACTATTGTCACACGTCAAACGAAACATTACTTGGCAACAGGCAAGGGCAAACAGATAAGCTTACAGTTTGCTTTTATAATTAGCTACTGTGTCATTGGGAAAGCTAGGAAAAAGTCTTAGGATACGTGTCCAAGGTACATGACCATGAAGTGCCATGCAAGACTACCTGTTAGGCTCATTTGCAGCATTGGCCATCATGAACAAACGGGTATGCAGCAGTGTGTAACCTTGGGCAGGGCAAGGACAGTTTCAATGATTAAAATATCTCATTATTGAAGCCGCACCTAGAAATTTAAGTGGAGATGAACCATGGCAGTTCATCACAGAAACCTGGAATCACCCCACCTAATTTCAGGTCCTTGACCGTGGTGCTTAAGTTATGGGCAGAGACTCACTAAATTTCTTTTTCTGACAGTGCCGAGAGAGAGGAACACTGCCAGAGGCAGATGTCTAAAGTTAGGGGGGATGAGTGGAACCAAAACTGTTTGCAAGAGTAGGGAAGGTGGCCCGTATTACCTTCACATCTTTCCACATATATTCAGACTGCCCCCCTGCCCACAATGAGTAGATGTTACCCGTGGTAGGAAAACTTCAGAGTTAATGGGTTACACAAGGACCATCTCCTTAAAGTACTTGCCCTTGTAGACTGAAAATCATACTAAAGTGTCCTTGATACATTATAACATGGTAAAACGAAGTGTCTGGACATAGAGAGGAGACATGACAGTGCTGTGTGCAGCTATGGTGGGAGCAAATAAACTGATCAGTGGCATGGCTGCTATCTTGGGAAACACCATTCAGGGTGCTGGTGCAAGAGGACCTTTAGGACCTCCTGAGGGCTCCCACCAGATGTTCCAGGAAATTCACCACTAAATAATGCATTTGCTTAAGCTGTGTGAAGCTACACTGCAGTTTTTACTTATGTCACATCTCTTTGATAGGGGGATGTCCTATGGTCAGCCACTTGACTGTGTTGTCTTCTTATGCCTTGCAACAGCTTAGGAAGTAATGCAAGCACATTTAGACTCTATATTTGTAGATGAATCATAGAATAGAATCATAGAATCACTTTGGTTGGAAAAGATCTTTAAGATCATCGAGTCCAATCTTTAACCTAACCCTGCCATCCCACCACCAAACCATGTCCCTAAGCACTTCATCTATCCTTCTTTTAAATACCTCCAGGGATGAGGACTCGACCACCTCCCTGGGCAGCCCATTTCAGAGCCTGACAACACTTTCAGTGAAAAAATTTTTCCTAATGTCCAACCTAAACCTGCCCTGGAGGAGTTTGTACACATATGCATGCAAAAATTGTTTGCTGGGCTTGATATATTTCTGTGGGTTGAAAGTGCATGTTGAATGCAACTGTTCTCATCTGACAGAAGCTTTGTACTCTCTTGGGCTATGTGGTTGATACAACAGGACATGCAAGAAAACCAGGACCACATTGTCCGACTTCACTTCTAGAAAACTAAGTAGGTTAGTTTTGTATTTTGGATACACTTCAACAAAATGACTATGGAGATGTTTAACTCCGAACACTTACTTCAAAATGTTTAAATACTTTTCTTTGTTAGGATCTTGTTTATCTTTATGCCTTTGTTCTTTACTGTGAATACATCCGGTCAATATTTTCCTGATGGCAGAACACTCTCTGTGTAATGCGTGCATTTGTTTTCTTGAAAATGTAATGCGTTTGAGACACTTTCAGCAAAACAAAGAAGTGTTCTTCAAATTCTCTTCATTCTTGACAGCTCTGCCCCAAGGACAAGACCATTGGGTCCCCAGCCTTGGGCAATTGGTTTTGTCTGAGAACAGTGAAACATCAGAACCTCCTGCTAGTGCACAGGAAAAGTGTTGATTTCTCTAAACAGCTGCAGGATAGAGGAAGAGATGATTTGAGCTTAACCATTATTTGGTCCAGTATGGGTCAAACACTGAAGGAAATCTTGCCCCCTTCCCCCCATCATACTTTCCTAAAAAGCGGTAAATCTGGTTCCTTACTGGCTTTATCTGCAAATATTTTTTGGAATAACTACAGGCTAATGGCTTAAAGTTTCAGAACATTCACTCAGTCATTTTGATCTACAGCATCATGGAGATAAGGGGTTAGGTGTTCAAATACTTCAGCGATGATAGGAGGGGTGCAGAGCATCCAGATCTATTTCACTGAGCACAACAGAAAGCAGAACATTTTCCTAGAGCCCAGAAAATATCTATAAATACTGTGCTATTATATGTCAAAATAGACACCTCTGTGTTGCAAGCTGATTCAGGTTACTTGGCTATTTCTCTATCCAGACGTTTATTGCTTCTTCTCTTTCGTTTCTCCGATCTGAAGCAGCCACAACTTGCAAGCATGGGTTTGTCACAGAGGTCAGAGGAGAGAGCTTCAGTTCCGTGAGCCATCAGCCAGGGCCAGGGCCATGTGCTGCTGTATTACCTGAGGCAGTTGTGGCCCCGTGGCTGTGCAGCCCCTCCATTCAGATCAGGGCTTCAGTTACCTCTGTCTTAAAAGCATTGTGCCTCCAAGACCCTCACCCCAGCTGCCTCTGTTTGTAAGATCTGAATAACAAAAAAAAGACAACTGCCAGCTAGTTTCTGTACACTCTCGTATCCCTCTTGCAGAAGGGAGTTGGGCAATTCTGAAGTTCATACTAAAAAATTTCCATTGTAAACATATTTTTTCCTCCCAAATGTCTGCAAAGGGAAGCAAGAATGGGCAGCTCAGGGACCGATAACTACTGTGCAGGTATTTATAGTCAAATGGCTAGAGTTTCATGACCTTAAGAAATTTCTAATATTTATGACAGCATAAAATAGCCTGAAAATGAGGGTACTATTAGTGTGATGTGACTTGGTTAAATTTAGAATACTGAAAATTTGGCCTCAAAAATATGGGGGCCAGTTGCTGTGAAGAAATGTACCTCTTCAGAAGTGAGCATGGTCCCTATTCCTGTAGTATAGAGACACCATAGGCAGCAATGTTTCTATCCTTAATGTGTGTTAGAAGGGAAAATGATATAATTCCTATTTATGCTTGAAAAACCAAGGGTATGGGCAGATGTACTTTTACTTAACTAGCCAGAGTAGTTTATCAGTTCACTGCTGTGTCAATTTGTTACCACAAGCCCACCAGGGCTTATTGCCACATCCCTTGCTGGGATGACATGACTGTCTGTACGAGCTCCCTTGGTGTGTCTCAGAGCCTGCTCAGCGCCGCTAGCTTAGCCCTTATTTGCAGTTTTGAAACCACACTCACAAGTGCTGCAAAGGCCAGTCTGTCCATCCTCTGAGGCAGCAGCAGTGGCTGCATCTTTAAAATAGAGGAGCCAGACGGGTTCATCATGCCAGGAGGAGGACAGTGTGGTGCAAGAGAGAAGGGCAACACTCTCCATTCTCCCACTGTCTCTGCCCATGTCCATAAAGACAGAGGAATTTTCCTCAGGCTATACAAGTGGGCTATTTAAGAGACTGGGAATTAGGGCCAGGTCTTTTCAGCTTTAGGTTGGTGGCTTAAAATCTAGACCCCTCAAGCAAAAATAAAGGAAAAGAAAAAAGATTTATGGAGAAATTAATGAGTAGAAATTCTTTGTTGGATGTGAAAACAAGTAACGTTCCCTATCAAAACCTCAGCAAGGACAGAGTATTAAACAGAAGAAGATTTAGTGCAGAATATGGGGCGAATGCAGACTCTGCAATGCGTGGGATAAATTTATCTGCTACCGTTTTTTTTTCACTTCACTAACTTCACCATATTCACAACATATGGGATAAGGCAACAGAAATGTGGCAAAATAGATGGGGCTTTTTCAAGGTAAGATGCTGCCTTGTACCTTTCTTTGAACAGAACTGGTCCATAATGCCTCCTTCAGTGCATGGCAGTCATGGCTATTCCAAATTGACCAGACTTAACTTATTTATGATATTCAATTTCCTGGCTTTTGCCAACATTAATAAAACATCAAAACTCAATGTTGCATAAAATGGCAAATAGATGCAGCAGAAGGGGAAAACTAAAAAAAAAACAAAAAAACCCAACAATTTACATCAGTGCTGAGCAAAGTACTTGAAATTCTTAAGAACAGATGTTACTTAAAATTCACAAGCACAGATCAACATTTTGGCGAGTAAGGAAGTTTATCATTTAAAGATTGTGTTGGAATTCAGGAGCCAAGCAACAGCAAGCAGAAGAGATGCTATATTAGGATTTGGTGAGGCTATATGCCTGGATTCATAGATGACAATTCCTATGTACTCATAAAATGCCCTTTAAAAAGTTACAGGCTGTATAGGACATCCAGAGTCATTTTCTGTGGTCATAGGTGAACAGCACAAGCAGTGTGCTGGCATTTCAGATTTTCTGCATCTTGTTTTAAATTCTTTAGATTCACTGTACTATATAAAAATGTGATAGTTTGCATATAGGGAGCTGTGGTTTTGTTCAGATCTGTGGTTTTTGCATCCTGGAAGTCTTGTTTTGAGAGCAAATCTGGTCATTCCAAATTGATTACACAAAAGCTATAGAGTAGGTTATAATTTCCATGGTGTGTGTAATATGTGGTGTAGCTGATTGGGTGCTCAGAAATTGTGGTAGACCCTCCAGCTTGCTAACTTCCTAACTCAGCAGATCAGAAGCCTTTAGATATATATATGTCCCATAACAGGGATGGTGATGTTATTACTGTTGGTCTAATTAGATATCCTTTAATGTTACTTTCACTCAAAAATCTTGGAGATGCATTTCATCTGGAGTTGGTTCTTTTCCAGATTTGTTAAAGAAAAAGAAAGGAAGAAAAAAAATATTTATTTTGTAGCTCTGCCACGATTTAAAAAATATCACTAAATACTCGTAGAAGATTGCAGACTGAAGGGAATTAAAATAAAACCTCTCCAGGAAAAGGAAACTTACACCAAGTTACAAAAAAAGCCTTCTGCATGAGTAATTGAATCCCAAAATGTAATGAAATGTTGGCTGAACGTTGTGCTGCATACCGAATACTCCCTTTAACAAGTTGAAATCTAAAAACAGTGGAAACATAGGTCAGAGTTTCTGCTCAGAAATGATAGTGTAAGAACAAGGAGCTGCATTAGAAATGGGTTGCCCATTCATAAATATTCTTGTGTTAAGCATTGTTTTGAAGAGACCATTTTTTCATGATCAGCTAGAATCAGGAAGGAACAAAAGCATCAAATAAAAACCTATCAGAGCTTAAGAGAGATGACACATCCCATTAGGAGAATGACATTTTTCCTCCTGAGACAGTATTGCCACTTGGCAGAAATTAAGAGGAGAGAGAGGAAATAGAAAATGTAATTTATACTCTGGCAATAAATTTGAGTTGGAGAATTTTTAATGGAAATATCATCTCTCACAAAAATAAAATAATGGGTGAGTTTGTTTGCAGTCACTGGATCTATTAATAACACAGACTCAGGTTGTCACCACTCTGAAAAAAAAAAGTCAAAGATGGGATATTGCATGAGTGCACTTGCAAGAGATCTCCCTCTCCTTTCCCTCTCCAGCTCTGCAGTTTTCTGCGCAGTGTGGGACAAGGATGGATCAAGCAGAAAGTGAAGCTGGGCAAGATTGCTGTGGCCCAGGCCTTCCAAGGTACCAGCAGAGAAGCCACTGAAAGCTTAACACAGCACAAGTGTTGTCTGACTAACCCTGACACAACAGAAAGACAGACAAGGTTTTTAAGTCTTGATTCTGTAAGTGACGAGCAGAAGGATGACAAGCAGTTGCAGGAGTGAAGGAGAAGGAGGACTGTCCTGTGCATTCTGCTCAGTAGTCACTTCCACACATATGTCCCAGCTTGCAAAGTACCAGTCCCATGGGACTTCACTGTCCTCTCCATAAAGAGGAACTTCAGCATCTTCTGCTGATGCCTGGAGATAGGAACAGATACAAACATAGGGAGAAACAGCTATTCTAGGTCCGCGATTGCTTTATAAGGTCCTTAATTTCACTGGGTCTTATGTTTCATTGTATCAATAGGATGCTATTTAAAACTTGAACTGCATTTTCAAAATCGAGGCAAACACCAAGTCAAAGGAATTTGAGTTTCTCCACATTGACTATCCCTGCAACAGTTCAATGGATATTCCATTCTGTGATTCCATACAGCTGCAAAAATCCCAGGAAGTGGAATCTTGCCAGGCTTTTCCTTAAGATTAACATCTCCCCACTAAAGTGAGTGGATCTCTTCGGAATTCTACTGGCTGGCTATGTGGCACCCATGCTTCTTTTCCATGTGGAAGAAGAGTAAGTGAACCTCCTCCTGCACAATGAAACTCTCATTTCTTTATCAGAAATTGCCTTTGGGTTGATAATTTGAAGTTTAACCTTGCTATGATCAGGAGAGGTCCGACCTATAAGCGTTGTCAGACACCCAGGGTTCAGTTCCCCTAAGCATCGGAGAGCATTGCTCCCCTGCCACCCTTATCACAAAGATATTCAAGTTGTTGTTCTGGAAACGCATGATTCTCTTGGAGGTCCTATTTACATCTGCCAGTCCTGTGTGGCAGATACCCTTTCTCAGATGTTGTATGGTCTCTGGAGTGACAATAAGTATCTGTGTATGAGCAACAGAATCAAACCCATTAAGACATTTGTCACAGGATTTTCAAAAATGTTGTCGCTTGTCTCCCACTGAAAGTCACTGGAGGTGCACTTGAATCATTATTACCATTAGCAACCTAAATAACTGGCCTGAAGTACTCTAAACTGTCACCATGCAGCTATGGAATATCTTGCATAATAGCTGGTGCATAGCTACTAGATAATTTGCAAGACACCAGAAAGGTGTAGAAATGTATCTATGGGCAGCAAAAATCACAGGACTTCAAAATCAGCACACAGTTGACTATGTTTAGAAGATATTTTATTGCTATATAAAAGCGTTATAAATATTCATTAGTAATGTCAACCTGTAATCACAGAAACATAGAATTATATATAAACTTGACTGTATGTCAAGTAAAGGATATTAGGTACTTGAAAGTTTTAAACATATTTTTAATAATGGATTTGAAACACAAGCTGTATTTTGCCTGCTTTTCATCTGTCTACATTGTCATTTAGCAAATGTTCACAAAATTGATACACAATTATCTTAATTTTGGCCAGTTCTAGAACAGTAATCTGGGTTTATTATCCAAGTTCTAGTCCAATATCATGTATCCTCCATCGCAGTCTCATAGTTCATAATCCTGTCTTTCAAAAGGTGAAAGGCAAAATATAAAACACAGCACCAAGCAGCAGATCAAACAACACAGGAATTTTTTGCATCCCAATCACAGAATAACAGAGTGGTTTGGGTGGGAAGGGGCCTTAAATATCCCCAGTTCCAATCCCCCTGCCATGGGCAGGGGCACCTTCCTCTAGACCAAGTTGCTCAAAGACCCGTCCAACCTGGCATAATCTTTCCTCCCAGTCTAACTGTGGATTGCGGTTTTACTCCTTAGAATCATAGAATCATAGAATCACTTTGGTTGGAAAAACCTTTAAGATCATCGAGTCCAATCTTTAACCTAATCCTGCCATCCCACCACTAAACCATGTCCTATCTCATCTATCCTTCATCTATCCTTCTTTTAAATACCTCCAGGGATGAGGACTCGACCACCTCCCTGGGCAGCCCATTCCAGAGCCTGACAACCCTTTCGGTGAAGAAGTTTTTCCTAATGCCTAGCCTAAACCTGCCCTGGCACAGCTTCAAACCATTCCCCCTCGTCCTATCATCCTTGCCTGCCTGTGTTTGTTAATTCAAAGACAGAGAAAGAATAAATTCCCAGGGTACTATCACTTAGTGGTGTTAGCAAGGTTGCTTAGGGACGTGGTTTAGTTGCTTAGGGACATGGTTTAGTGGTGGGATGGCAGCGTTAGGTTAATGGTTGGACTTGATGATCTTAAAGGCATTTTCCAACCTAAATGATTCTATGATCTCTTCATTCCCTTCCCTATCCCTTTTCCCCTTGAATTTCTCTCCATTCAGTAGCAGGAAGAGTAAGGCTGCTGCTGGGGAGCTGTGGCACTCATGATAGAGATCCCAGGGGTCCCTCCAGCTGCCACGTCTTCTCCCCTTGTGTGTGCTCCACAGATCTGTGAGCTTTCCTGGTATCATGCACTGTTTCTGTGCCCCCTTGGGGAGCTGCAGCCTTTCTCAGTGGGTACTGGGGTTATGGCTCTGCAGAGTTTCTTCCCCACCATTTCTCACTGGTGCAAGGTTCCCTCGCATAGGGTGGGATGATGCCTTGCAGGTAAAGGCATCTTTTGAACAGGATGAATGAAAAAAGTGCATTCCCCAGTACAGCCCTGCTTTCTGCCACCCTGCTCTGCCCTGCCTGGCTCAGCCCCAGGGGTGCCAAGCAGCCAGGGAGCACAGGCCAGGCTTCAGCCCCCCTGGAAGTGTGTAAGAACAGTTGTAGATACGAGGTGACAAATAACACTCCACAAAAACATGGTAGCCTCCCTTCACTTTTGTCCTTGCAAGATGTTTTTCCCCTGGAATAACGGAGCCATTTACACCACAGGGGTAATGTGAAGTGAGCAGACATAGCCTACCACTCTAACAGACCCCTGCATGGATGAGGGACAGGTCTTGTTTCTTCACTTTGCCCCTTGAACTCAGATTTCACCTCACCTTGTGGCTGACAGGTTGTGCAGCGTGTTAGAAAGCAAGGGCCAGCCTGTGCAACAGTATCTCCTGCCATCAGCCGCCGCTAAATCAGTTTCCCTCGGGTGAGGATGCAGAAGAAAGAAAATCTGGGAGTTTTCTCCTCTGTAATAGGCAGAGCACTTTCTCACACCAATGAGACCAGGTTCCCGGCTGGCATAAAGTCACTAACTTCGCTGGAGCTCCACCAGTGTAACACAGCTGAAGAGCTGGGCCAAAATCGAGTTACACATCCAGATGAATAAATGTTTTAAATTGTTTATACTTAGGGGGGAGAAACTGAGGAGAGAAAGGACTAGCTGTGCTCCAGGCTTTGAATGTGTGGATAAGTAAGAGTTGCTATTAAGCATCCATACCTTTGGGGCTGTGAATAGGGTCTCCCTCACCTCTGGGTTTTATTCTTCTCTCTCTTTGCCTCCCCCCACCCCAACATGTTTGGCATTTGGAAGTTTTGAAGTAATTTCCTCCCTTGGCCTCACCTGGGATCTCTGCTGTCCCAGAACCTCCTCCTGACCTCAGTGTTGTGTTTTCATTTAAAGTCGGGGATGTCTATAAATGTCAGCAGTACAGGGCAATTAGAAGTTTGAAAAGGGCTGTAACATAAACCAGCATTATAGTGAAATGGATACCGCCTTAAGCTGCCTGAAATTCACTTGCTGTTGGAAAGACAATATCCTGCCATTCTCCCATGGTGGCCTTCAATTGAACACATTTGGCTGAGGGTTGACCCATTATTAGGATAAGTCCCTGCATGGCTTGAAACAATGAAGAAACACAGGGAGAGAGAAGCCAGCAAATTGGGCTGGTAGTTAGCCAGCACTGGGCAGAAATGTGACACTGGATTAGGCCTTAATAGCTGTCTGTGGTGCTATCTGTGAAATCCAATGCTCTCCTTGTTTCCCTGCATTGCAAGGCAGAAGCATGTGGTTAGATGCTGAGCAAAATCCCTCCCCCCCATTTCTTTTTTTTTTTTTTTTGACTAATAGCCTCTAAAACATACCTCCTGTAACTCTAAAAATAAACATTCATTGCAATAACAATTTGGTTCGTTAACAAGGTCCCTTTTTTTTCATATGTCATCACACTATGTTAATTTACGATGTTTCTGGGTAGCTCTGTCCTTGTCCCTCCAGTGCACACATGCTGCTTCCCCTCCCTGCTCAAAGTTGCTATATATAAACTTTACTTCTGCCTTCATACCAGCTCCATTAAAGCCATTCAAACACCCTCAAAATTCAACATGCCCCCTCACCATGAAGGGGAAGGAGAGGAATATCCTGCACAAAAGGTGTTCTGGGTTCATCAACGCTACCTTCCCTTTTTTCATGATGCAACCTACTGCAAAAGCAGTATGGTAACACTCTCTGGATGCCTGGGAGTAGGCGCTAAAGCCAAGCAGGACAAAAAGAAAAAGACAAAAGCTCCGAAGTGATCTATTCCACAGATTTCTCAGCAAATACATACAGTTCTGCAGAGAGATTTCATGGAACCTGTCTGTCTGTTCCCAAGACGACTTTTCATCTTATTGCACTTTGTTACACACAAAAATCCATACAGGCAGAATTTTGCCAATTTTCTGACAGGGAATTTTGGAAAGAGATGTCTCTGATTTATAAACCACTTGGATTCATATATGATATTTTTTCCTCTTTGAACCTAGTATGGAAACACAGAGCCAGTTTCTTACCTTGAAACATGCGTGTGAAAATAATCATGCTTTACTGTAACTCCTTAAAGCTCAGTTAGTTCACTGATCCTGCCTACTGCCCAATAGATATGGGGGTTCTTCTGTGGTGCCTTGACTTTTCTCAGAGGTCCCATACTGTGCATTCACCTAAACACATTTAATTCACAATCAGACCCGGGTGTCCTGATGCAAAACCCTGAAAAGATTCCTAGCAGGAATTGGGTCAGGCTGTGAAGGTTTTTGAAAGGATGCTCTAGCAAAGTGGTAGGATTCCAGCACAGCCACCATACCCCGCCATGGACTGTCCTGGGCCGGGCGCTGCGCGTTGTTCTGTGCTGTCCCAGGAGTGTCCCTGGTATGTAGGGCTGTACGCTGCTACGATGTGCACGCTGAAAAAAGAAGGTACAGCGATAGGTTACAAAGGCTGATTTTGGAGCATGTGTCAAAACTTCCTAGTCAGTATGATGCCATTTTACCATGTGTAATAAACCTAGTCCTCTATGTGAGATACACAAACAGGTCATGGCCTGTGAAAATATCAGAGGTGTCAAGGGAAAACCAAAGTATGAGGTTGATGCTGGAAAAAATGTGTAACGTACTACACAATGGTGAGTGCAAGTTCTTGTTCCAAGAAGGACTAACTCCCTAGAAACAAAACTCTGCAGCTCCGTAGGGTATAATATGACTGTTGCAGCACATTTATAGCCACCCTGAGATGTTTTGCAAACAGCATGGTGTGCAAGCTTTATCTCCAACCTTAGCAGTCCTGCTATGGAACGTAACGCATACATGGTCTCAAGGAAATATGTTGCTTACACAGCGTCTACATAAGGGTGAAGTCCAGCTTTGGGAAAGAGGCAGGGACTCAAAAAGACTATTAAATTTGTCTAAAAAAATCTTTGTATGTTGTCAGCTGAAGAGAGAGAGGTATATGAGATCTGGAATAGGAAAAGCTTAACACTGAGGAATGGAAACCTTTATTATATTTTATTTTTCAGATATAAAGTATAGGTGAGCCTTTAGTTATTTTTCTGGACTCCTGAAAGTTGTATAACCCACCCACTCCAATCTCTAGCCTCCATAGTACATGGGTTATCTTCCACTATGGAAGATACAACTCCTGGGTTGTATCTTCCACTAACAGTTTTTAGTGATGGGGAAAGACATGAACCATGATATTATTGACTGCGAACTCCTTTTCAGCTGTTTATACAAGCCATCCAAGAGGTCAGTCTATGACTATAAAAAGCCACACCTCCCAAACTGTACAGACATCCATGGTTCACAAATCTTTGTCAATGAGTTTCAGAGGCTGGATACCAAAAGCTGAATGATCCTCATGCTGTGAGTTAATGCTCTGCAGGGAACATAACACTGCCAAAACCCTACTCTGATGCTAGTTCTAGATGTGGCTCCTTTCTGAACCCACTCAGCAGGATACCTCAAGGGAAGGGTATTCACTGCATGTAACCAAAGAAAAAGCACAGAGGAATAACTCCTTTTTTTATGGGGAGAACCCTGTTCCAGACATGCGTCAAAACATGGAGCTTGGGTGTTCAGTTTAATAGAGCTCCCAACTCCCACACACGAGTGCAAGAGCTGACAAATGTCCTGTGTGACAGAGTTTTCCATACGACGTAGCCAAATACCGTGTCCTATACGAAAAGAAAAAGGACGTGGCTTTTGCCACATTTTTGCAGCAACCACTTTCCCAGGTGCACAGAAAATGGTGTCTTGGAAAGAGACTACAGAGCAGGTCCCTTCCAACCCTTGCCATTCTGTGATTCTGTGATACAGAGACTTTCTAAGTGGGCAGAATAATGCCGTGCTGGACGTACCATGAACCCAACCAAATCACTCCCAGTTACAGACATGCAGCAGAACTGGTCCATGTCACCGCCCTGCCCACAGCCTCCAGGGTCTTCCACTGATCCTACCATGCTTGCAGATTTGTCTGGCTCCCACTGGCATGTGGTCCCTTTGGCCCCTGGTGCTCAGTCCAGAGGTTGCTTTGCAGGAGTGGAGGGCAGGCAGTGACCCAACCTATTTGCGTAAGTTCTGTTGCTCTGCAGAAGCTCGTCAAAAGTCTTCACTACCAGTATTACAATCTCAGGACAGCTTGAAATTCAACGTGTCTTTTACTCTCTTTAATGCCTTCAGCTGGTGTAGGATACGGACATGCCCAAATGCTTTCCAGAACAACGGCCTAACATGAAGGACAGTTTTAACTGATATAAATTAGGGTGCCCCTGAGGAGTACTCATTTGCTGTTTTGATTTGACTATGTTTAGTCTCTTCATTGGGACAAAGACATTCAGCTGTTGGGGTAAATTCTGCTCTCAGTTATGATGGCATAAAGCAGGATTACTCCTTCAGCAAAAAGTAGTCATTTCAGCCTTACATGGGCATCACTGAGAAGAGGGTTCAGCCGCAACTTACAGTATTTCTCACAATATCAGCTGTGCATTAGCCACAAAACCATCTCAGAGATGCTTGGATTTGTTTCAGTGGTAAACGAAAACAGGTAATCCCTTCTTTAGAGATGATTGTGTGGGAGCATTTTTTCCCCTTCCATAGGGATCTAAACTGTCTTCTTACTTGAGACTCTGGTTCTAATCCTTCCTACATGACTTCAGACCACAGTGAGTACAAGCCAAGCCCAAATCTGCATACAGCAAGCCACAAGATTGTACAGCAGAACACCACTGGTTTGCAGGCCAAACACAGAACACAATGTGGGATGCCCATAGACCACCTGATTACCTTCTGGAATGACCAACATGACAGGCAACAGAAGGGGCTACAGCACATGGCACTGTGTTCAAGGAAAATGCTGAGACTACTTTTGCCTTCTCAGGGGAATATTTACAAATGCTCCTAGGGAAAAGTGGGCTGAATTTCCTGGGAGTTCAAATTAATTTGAGCTCTACTGAAGTAACTGAGGCTCTGCCAGGATATATCAGCATAAAAAGTGGGTCATTGTACCCAAAAATATATACAAGCCTATCGTTGCCTTGTGGTTAAAAATTAGACGAATAGGGAAAATCACATCCATTTCAGTTATGATCTTGTTTCTATAAAAGCTGCATGGCCATTCCCCAAGTCCTCTATTCATAGCAGCTGACTGAACACACAAGAAACAGAATAATTATCACTGAGTTTACAATCTTATTCGTCATGCAGATAAAGTATCTGTGAGATCTACAGCTGTATTGCTGAACCACAATACCAAAGACATGGGGCAATAAGTTGATGGAAAAGTGCGTAAACAGTGACACAAACCACTGATACTTTTATTCAAAGAAACTGAGATGTTATGTTTGATATGTTATGCAGAAACCAAATAAATAAGTAATTACCTTTACATGAATTCTTTTGGCTTCTGCATTCTTGAACTGAAGAGTTTTCATTAACCACCTTGCACACGTTGTCTCTGGTACATTTTAAAAAGACAAATAATGAAGGGAGGTAATATACATGCTTTAATCTATTCTTTCAGAAGGCTGACTGTTAGTGCTCAAGAATGCAAGATAAAATGAATGAAAGCCTACCTTGGGAACCTTGAGCAAATTCTTTGCACACCACACTGGCACTTTATTGCATAATTAAATTTATTGCAAAGGTACTTTATCTTCATTACACGTGACAACTTTACTTTTTTGCCCTGCAGCCTTCTCTTTAAGTCTTTAAATTCAGAAATTCTTGCTTCTCCAGACTTAATGTGTACATGCAGTTTAACGAATTACAGAAATAATTTATCTGGGAAGAGTCAGAGTACATCTTTGACTTATGCCTCAATCAGAGTTGTCAGACAAGCATAGTTAATGCAATGTATTGCAGTCTGGCCCACTACTTACCTGTGTGAATGCTAAATTCACCGTTTCTGTCTGTGTGGCTACATGACTACACTGATTGCACTATCATAAAACAAAAGCCAGTTGTAACGGACTAGTATCAAATAGTTTTTAGCTATCACATACCAAAACAGACAGCACTGAATTTTAGAGCTGAACAGTGATTTCTCATTGAAATCATGAATGTAGCCCTCTAGCACTATTCAGAAGGCACTCAAGCTTGTGTCCTTGTCGATAAGACGTAGCAGAATTTGTAGGTTGGCTGCTCTCTTGGTGAGTGAGGAACTTAAACCAGAACCAGAGGGCTATAGGAAAATAATGAAGGAAATTACTTTCTAGGATCCTGTTTGGGTCTTTAAGGGGATGGCTGGAGAACCAGAAGGTGGAAAAGAAGTGGGTACCTGAAAGAAGGGCGGGTAGAAGGAAGCTGCAGCCAGGGAGGAGCCCAAGGCAGTGCTGCACGGACGACAAAGCATGGGGAGACATCCTGCAGAGGAGAGAACATGCCCACTATGGCTGTCCTGATGAGAGGTGGGGAAAGGGATACAGACAAGCAGAGAAGAGGATACAGGTATCCAAGGGACACAATCTAAGGAGAGGACAGCGTAAAGTAATCCTGGTTCTCTGAAATCTTTTTGGAGAGGATGTAGGAATTGCAAACAGCAGCTGAAGGGAGGAATCCAAATTCAGAGCAGAGCAGGAGAGGCAAAGTGCCAAAAGGGCAGGTGTCAGGGGTGGACAGGGCAGAAGAGAAAGGAATTGGCAGCTGTGTTTGGAGGAGGTGACAAAGGAGCCTGTGAAATGAGGTCTGCAACTGTGCTGGGGAAAGGGAAGGAGATTTGGTGGAGAACAGCCTGATGGTAGCAAGGTGACGAGCATTGGAGAAGGGTGATGGCAGCGGTGGACTGAGGGTTGAGGATCTTACAAGTAGTAAATGGGGAAAGTTCTGGAAAAAGCTGAATCTGAAAACTCAATGAGTTTTTGCAGAAGGACCTCATTGTGTTGTGCTGCCCCACAAGGAAGGCTGCTTAGGTCTTGCACAGGCAAAACATGGAAAAACAGTAGCTCTCCTCTTTCTTGTGATAGTTGTCCCTCACTAAGCCACTGAAGTTTCCTTATTTCACTGTTTTTCAGCATGTAGGATATGTAATATCACACACGAGGCTGGCTTTCCCTGACAAAGGTTCCAATTTCAAGCTTCAATAAATACGTATGGCAGAGCTCACAGCTGATTTTTTTTTTTATACGCTTTTTAATAAGTTTGCTGGGGTCTTGCAGTCAAATAAAAGGCATGCTCCGTGGTCTGGAGACTTTATCATCTAGGTGGATTTGAGTGGGATTTGCGGTTTCAGGAGAGTCCTACCAGGGGTTGCACAGACATTCCTCCCAACCATCACACCACATTTTTCACAGTCTGCAGTTCTGGACCAGATTTAAAGTCTGAACCTTAGCTGTGAGTTTCTAGGTTTGGGCCAAACCTGGGACATTTTTGGATCTGCTTGACAGGTTGTTCTGTTCCTCTCTTTTGTCAAAATGAGCAAAGGGGACCACAGTGATCAAAAGTCCTGTGTCCGCACTGAAACACAGCCCTGCGACTGCATACTTTCCAGCTTGCTGAAATACTAAAGGCAGCTGCAGAGGTCTCAAGGAGAAGGGACCCCCTCAATTTCTTGCGCTCTGCTTAGTGACCCCATTGCCAGTGCTTGTTCTCTGGGAAGAGGAGAAGGGTCACAGGCTGTGAAAATAAAAAACCTAAAAGGGTGAAAGCTGCTTAGACTGGATTCCTCTGCCCCATTGATGTCCCCTTCTGTCACATGGTGTTCATGGGGGTCGTGGTAGTGATGGGGATTGTGGCAGAGAGCAAGAGAATCCCAATCCTTCGTCCACTGCCCACAAAAAGTAATAAAATACATTAATGATTTATGCAATGGACTCTGGGGTAAGACTGTAAGTTACCGTATATTTAGAATTGTTATACGTGAGATGCTAATGGTTTCTATTTCAAAGCACATAAAAAACCTACGGCAGTGATGTTCATGGCAGCCCGGACCTCGGTAAGCTCATGTTACGTTTATAACAACAGCCTTTCTTTTGTTTCCTTTTTTGTATAGCATATGTTTGACATTTTATTTTTATATTACGGTTCAGGGAGTCTTTTAGTGAAGCCTCATGGCTAATTCTGGAGGACTGAAGACATCCAAACATTACGTACCCGACCGCGCCAGCCACCTGCTAAATCTACATGACAGAAGCAGGGAGGTGGTATCAGTCTGGATTTGCTACTTGCCTTTTGCAACCAGCGTGTGAGAATCAGAAGAAACACCCATATGGCTCATGTGTGCACCACATATCAGCAGCCCCTCCTGGGAACAAATGTCAGCTCTGTTTACGAATGTAGGTTCAAATGTTGGTTATAATAGCACGGTTGGTATTGCTACCTCAGAGATGAACTCTGATCAAACCTTTTGCGGTTTCCAGTTGCAGCTGGTTTGTGTTCCCTTCTCTTTCTCAAAGTCTTGGGAGAGGACAGGTGTGGGACTTTCTACAATGCTCAGCAGTTTTAATAACAATTATATGAGAGGGGAGACGTTTATTAAAGTGCTCCCACTGCAGCAGCACCTATGTAAACAGAGTAGGTGCACGAGTAGGTGCCTGACAGCAGCGCCTGTCCCCAGGGAGCTCTCAGCCCAGACGGGCAAGCAGAAAATGGAGGAGAGAGACAGGAAAAATCCCTGTGCAGATCACTGGGAGAGCTAGGATATGGGAAAAGCAATTCCAGTTCCCTTGATCTTAAGTCACAGCAAGGGTTTACTGTCACTGGCCAAAGCCAACCAGCCTCTAAATAACTCAAAGAAATTATTTTGTGGCAACCCAAAATAAAACACTTTGCTTTCAGGCAACTGAACTCTTATGTCTTTTACTTAAAATTGTAGTCCAACATCAAAATAAAATTGGTATTCTGAAATGCCAAATTAAACTCTCTTGTCTTAAGGCCATTGAAACAAAACATTTAGACTTCAGAAATGCCCTCATCTTCCCCTCACCTTTTGACTGAAGCAAAACTTTCAGTTCATAGCTGCATTGCAAAGCAGATATATTTTATATTTATATTTTATATTTTCCAAAAATGCATTCACTCAGGTCTACACATGGCCCTCCAGTTTCTGGGGTGAAACAAAGGAAATGAAATGTTATGTTTAACTTTTTTACTGAGTGGTATATGCAAGCCAAAATATCCAGTACAACTCAGCTGCTACACAGACACCCCAGAGAAACCTCCCTAACAATCTTATAGCCCATCTTCCTTGCTCCTGTCAGCGAGGATCTGATACCCAGCCTGATAAATGTTCTTTTCGCAACCCTGGAGCTCCATACCAGAGCATGAGCAGACAACATCCACAGCTACACCACGTGGAGGCAGGGTGAGAAGGGTCTCTCAATCTGGTCAAAGGCGCCGATTAGCAAATGTGGGTGCATGTAGCTCCCACGGGGGGGCTTCAGCGGCTTGTCTCCCCTGTCCCCAGCTCGGTGGGTGCTGATGAGCAATGGGCAGATTGGCAGCAGCACCCGAGGATGGCTAAGCCCTCTGCAGTAGCCTGACCCCCACCTGTTTTCATTGGGATGCGACAACTCGACGTGGGAGGGATACTGATAAACTGGGTTCAGGTAGAGCCCTCTTGAAGGGTCCCTTTGCATTTAATAAACTGAACGACAGCAGGGTGTAGGTGGCAATCCAGGGTGCTCCAACAGGACACAGGGTCCCCTCCTCCTCTTCTCCCTGTGCCCTTTTCCTCCCCACCACAGCTTTTCTCATTTCTAAAAATAGTTCTAGTAAGGTGATCAAAGGGTGAAATTACTGGGTCTTGATCTTTTACTTTACATTAAAGCTGATTTTCTAATGGCTTATAAAAAATATCATTTAAAATATGCATCAAAAGTAATCCAAGCAGGCTCCTCTTTACCCTGCTGCTTAAAGGTGAGAGAAGGCACCCATACTCAGAGAAGGGGCACAAGTCTGACTAAAACTGAGCGAATTGCTCTGCGACGCAGAGAAGGGCTGCAGCCATGGACCCTGCTCTCCCCCAAAGCAGCCTCTCCGTATTGCTGCACGATATCTGGCATTCTCCTCATGACTAAGCCCCTCGGGGCGTGCAGCAGGCTCCCTGGCACCCAGGAGGGAGCTTGACCTCTGCTAGATTACTCTTGGTGGATAGGGAAGAAGTTTCCGGTGTGGTTTTGTCTCCATGACAGGTCAGAAGATAATGAAGCCTTTAATCAAAACCCTGAGTTTGTGGCAAGGAGCGAACAAGACTAATTGGGGAAAAAGAGAGAGTTCAATGGAAAACGACATCAGAAACAGCCTCATATTGATTAGTGTTTAATGAGGCCATCTTTTCAAATGCTGGTAATTTTTCTAGGGGTGAACTAATCCACATTAAGTTACTGGAAATCAGTAGCAACAAGGATGTCAAAGCCCAAGAGGACAGAGCACGGTCAGTTAAGTCCATTTTGTGAGAATTACCAGAAGGTCTTTAGATGGACGAGGATTTTGTTTGTGTGAGAGCAGAACAATGCAATAGGTAGCATTTTCCTCGGGGAAGGAGCACAGCTCTCGTACGTGATTATGGAAATGACAACCCTGGTGTTAGCAGGGGTTTGGGAAGCGACAGTAAGGCAGATAAACAGCCCCAAACCTTTCCAATTGGACATCTACCATACTGCTGTGTAAATAAGGACCAGCTTATTTCAGGTAAAAAGTGAAAGAGTAGAGAAGCATGTGATGAATATTGGCAGCCAGACTGTTGGTAAAGGCATTGACTGGGCTGTCAGCATGCTAAGGCAGGGTCTGAAAAGGGTGGAAAATACCTTGCATAGAATCATAGAATCATAGAATGTTTTGGGTTGGAAGGGACCCCTAGAGGTCATCTAGTCCAACCCCCCTGCAATGAGCAGGGACACCACTAGCTAGATCAGGTTGCTCAGAGCCCCATCCACCTGGTCTTGAATGTTTCCAGGGATGGGGCCTCCACTACCTCTCTGGGCAACCCGTTCCAGTGTTTCACCACTGTTGTCACGGGGGCTGAATCTGGCACTCTCAGTTCTGTTTGGGAGCCAACTCTCCATCTAGCCCAACCTAGTCATATCGCAAAGCAGTGTTATCTCTTTCTGTGTTCATAACATCATATGTTATGCCTTGCCTGTGAGATGCTTTTGAAGCTTTCCCTTCTCACAGGTTCCGGAAACAGATAGTAGATCTTACGGACCCTGGTTAGATGGAGATTTGGGAATATAAGTGGTGAGGACCAGTTTTACGGCCCCCTCTGCAAGACGCTCCCCGAGGGCCGATGCACACGTGTGGTGCTGCAGGTGTCGTGCCCCTGTGCCCTGGGTTAGCGGGAGGACCGGGCCACAGCACCAGGGGAAAGCAGGGACGAGCACCGAGGCGCTGCTCCCGCCGGCCGCCATGCCAGCCCTCTGCACCACTGAGGGGGCTCACCTCAGACTTGGTGTGCAGGGAAGGTTTCGAAGGGCTGTTGTGAGACCTGGCCGTGCGTGGCAGCGTGTGGGTTTGGGTGTGAAGCGGAGCACGGGTTTCAAACCCGAAGGCTTCATCTAATCCGCTGCACGCATGTCATCCTTCCTCGTACCAGGTGCTCCCGGCTGGCTAGTGCAACCCCAAACGTCTCTGCCCTCCCTCTCCCACTGCAGCCCCCGAGCAATGCTGATAATCCATTCAGCCTCTTGCAGAAATGAGCGTTTATCAGCCAGAGGAAGCCTTCACCCAGGCCGTCTGGCGGAGCGGCAGCCTGCTTCAGGAGCGGCGCGGCTCCTCCAACGCTCAGGGTTTTGCCGTGGGAGCCGTTCATCTGGATCCCGTTCATCTCCCCTGCAAATAAGGGAATCCGCGGAGTTCGTCTCTGGTTTCTCCAGTGACACCAAGTTATGTAAACACGCTTGCTGCCGTTAACAGCTCGCCATTTTTATTGTTTGAAACATAATCAGTTTGTATAACGATATGGACCGATTTGGGTATCCAGTCCAACACACCCTGCCTGCTGGCTAAACATTTTATTGTCGTTAATTTATGGGGACTGTGCTGGCCTCTTTGAAAGACCTTTCAGAATCGCAGCAGTTCATAATGATACCACAGTGCAATTCAGCATTTCCAAGAACTACTTTTGTTTTCTTTAGAATAAAAAGGACTTTTTTTAAGTTGATGTTTTCTTTTTTTTCTGTTTCTAACCAAACAGAAATATTTCTATTTATGTACTTTAAAGAAAACATTCCCAGTTTCTTTTTTTTGTTGTTTTTTTTTGTTTCCTAATTGTTGGCCTGACGGTCTGACTTCACCAGGAGCCGGGGAGGGGTGTGTTAGTACCTTGTTGAAAAGACCGTAAGCATCCCGCCCGGAGCTGCACGGGTCCCCTGCCGGGCCCTGCCACTGCACCCCGTGCACGCTTTGGAACCTGACCACAGACACTTGGGAGTGTGTGCCTTGGCAAACCTGAGCGCAGAGGAAACTATCAAACATTCCGAGCAATTGTTGACAATTTCCAGTCACCACTAATTGCTTGGGGCTTTCTTGGACCTCAGCCACATCTATACCTTCGCGTCCTTAATCACTAGGCACCCTTTGGACAATATGTCACACCTGGGACATAAGATAATTTATCGCTTGCAGATGGATTAGCATCGCAGCTCGCTTAGATAAATTTTACTTTAGCCTCGGTCCCAGAGGCCCTTCTTTTATAGCACAGTTTTATCCATTAAAATTATGACTTCCAAAATTCTGTTGTATTTTATGGCTTCCATGAGATATTTATGACCCTTACTGTTTAAGTGGACATTTCTAGAGATTTACTGCAGAAATAATTCAGGCAAATAGGTCAGAAGAGGTACTGCCAATAGCTTACAGTTCAGGTTTGGTGTTGTTAAAAGACACAGAAAACAGTGTGCATATTTAAGTATGGATTCTTAATGCGTAATACTGAAATGCCACTGAATATATATTCAAAAACCCCATCCTTATGGACTAGTTCTAGACATAATCCAAACACTGAGTTTTAATCTTCCAAGCTCCCTCTTTCCCCAAAGCTGTTCATATCCTTTGCTTTTCTGCAAAGCATGAGAGATGGAAACAAAGGCCAATTAAAAAGAATTTGTAGACTTAGACAAATTAGAGTCAGAAGAGCTGAAATGCCATATGCAGGCCATCCCCTTGCTAACGCTACATTACTCCATAGCACGTTTTCAGTGGGTTTACTGCTCTTGTTCTAAGATGTCCCATGCAATTAAATATATGCCTTTTGCCTTGGGAAGTCATAGTACAATTAATAGCAAATACCTTTTCGCTCTTTCTTTATACTTCTTTGTGCCACAGTTGCCTTCATACATTTTGAAAAGCTAAATACACAACTTATAGTGGCTGCATAGACAAGGCGTTTCCCTGAGATTTATTTTTTTCCTAGAAATCCAGATCTCTATACATTAAGCCTTAGATGTAAAGCAGAGGTGACTGCAAATGGCTGCAGTTCTCCAACTCACTGATTAATGGAAAAGCTGAGAGAAAAGATTTTTTCTATAGGCAGTTCTTTCTTATAAGTTGTCTTTCACCAGTGAGCTTTGATATCTGTCACAGACACAATATGCAACTAGATGAAGCTGGAAGTGTTGCTGGTTTTTATGCAGTAATTCAATCAGTTGTACGTTGATGGATATAGGGAACACGGAGAAAAGCCAGACAAGAGGATTCTGAGAGGAATACGTGACAGAATAGCTCTTAACTCAAATATAAAATCTAGTTTAGATGTCTAAGAATAATGCACCAGGTAGAATCTTAGTTGCACCGAAGTCTGGCCCTCGTGAGCAAATTTGTGGTTATTGTGTATTGATCTCATGTGGCTCTTGAGGTTCCAGGGGGACCCACAACTTGTCTGGAAGAAATGCACCTCCACAGGCCCTGTGAGGGGGTTGATATGAGAGGTGTTTCTCTTTTCCTAGCTGCTTAGTTTTGTCCTAATCGGGCTAATGCTATGGGTGGCCGGGGCCCCGAAAGGCAGAGCTCGGGTTGCAGTTTGCCAGTGCCGCTGGAGGCTTAACCTCTTTTATAGTATAGTCATCTCTTTTATAGTATAGAAAGTCTGAGGATTAGAAAAGTGGCCTCCATGGCTTAGGGTGTATCTCTGCGAGAAGTGACTGATGCTGTCAGGCAACTCTGCAATCCACTTCCCAGCTTTTTTTTTCTCTTGGGGCTGAGTGTGAAGCCTTTTACAACACTGCGGCACAGAAGCAGAAAGCACTCTTGTTCGCTTACCAGCTTCCACGCTTCCAGCGTGCACCTTCACCATCCTGATCCCTCGGTGAAGGTGCTCTGCTGGGCAGCTGAGGGGAACCCCAGGGAAGGTCTCCAAGCGCCTCTCTGGGAATGGCACACCAGGTGATACAGGCGCTGCGCTCAACGGGCCATGGAGCAGCAAGAGGTATTTCCCAAAGTGCCTCACTCCCATGGATTTTAAGTGAAAATCAAGAAAGCAGACTTATCCACATATGGAGGCTTGTAATGCATACTTTGTATTAGGAATCGGATTCCTGAATAATTCTAAAGTTTGACACAGATTACTGTTCAAAACATAGAAGTCACTGCAGCGTCAGTATCTTTTCCTCATTAAGACCGAAAGACCAAAATCCCTCCCTGCAGCTGGTTCTTCAATAGATTCTACAGCATGACAATATTTCCCCAAGGAATCAACTTGTATGTGTGAAAGGTATGAATGTGGCTCTCACAAATGTTTAAAGGAACTGATTCCAAGAGGGCTTATCTCTTTGCAGGAGCAAATTTGTGAGAGGTGACAGGAGGAAGACAGCCAAGTTTAACTGTTAGTTAAAGGTAGGCTGTCCTCATCTGTCTGCGAGACAGATAAATGTACCTGCGGGAAAATATCTTGACTGCGTGTTGCATCAGCTCCAGCTACTAAATGGCTCGCTTTGGTCCTAGCATCTCTGGCTCTGTCAAGGAGCCAATAGCAGAGCTGCTGCAGAAAGAGAAGGGGTTTAAATTAAAATACCATGATTTAAGACTGACATGTGTCTTGGACTGACCTTTACACATGGCAAATTTTATCCTTCGAGTTTCTTTCCTCCCCTCCCTGCCCCAAAATATGCTCCTTTTCCCTTCACTGCTCTCCC
>NW_009260616.1:7495551-7503645 GCF_000687185.1 Egretta garzetta | reverse complement strand
TTTTGTAAAAGAACTGAAAAAACAAGAAACAGACACGCTATTGTATGTTCAAGCTCATGCAGGACTCTAAAACTAATCTTTGTTCTGGCAAATCTCATGCAGCATTGACTGCTTTGCTGGCTACTTCATTCATCATGTGGAAAATGCATTTTACTGACTACCAATTACAAGAGCCAAACAGTGGCTTTGTCAGTATTACATGGTAACCATTACCTTTGTAATTGCATAGTGACTGATGTACAGTATGATGTAATGACAGGTTAAATAAATGCATACTAATTTGTCCTGCTAAAAGATATGATTATACGTGAAGTAAAGGTATACATTTATCATAAAAGTCATGGGTAGCTGCTATGTTTCAACTTCTAAAAATTCTTTTTCACCTTTAAAATGTTTAGAGATGTATAATCTCTCCGCACCCTTGTTAACAGTGTTTGCAGAAGAAACATTTCAAAATGTGCTAGAAATGTTGGAGTTTCCTTGGTATAAGACTTGAAACGGGTTCTTTTTTGGGGGGGTAAAATGTTCCATTGGAAATTTTAATTTACTTATTGAAGACTCAGTAACAAAATATATTTTGTTAACTGCTTAAAACAACTCAGGCCTAAATTTTAGGTAGTATATGTTGTCATGTGTTAAAGAAAAAATGAATAGAAAATTAGTGTGAGGTCAATTATTTACAAAAAAACCCTCATGTAGTTAAAAAGATTTCTGACAGGAGATGTTGATGTGCAAAAATGTCAGTGAAACATAATTGGGAGCTAGGGAATTAATCTCAGTAATATTTCACATATGGAGAAATAAAAGTCAAATTATTGGCAGAAAAAAAAAAAAGTTATCATTGTTGGGAGTAAAACCTGGAGGTTTTCAGTCCTGTGCTGAGAGCACTAGCTGAGGAACACAAATGAAGAACATAAGAGTGCTGTTAGTGTGAGCCAGAAGGACCAAACAGTCGCAAACCAGATTTCCTCTGCATCCATGTTTCAGTTTGGGTATTCAGGTTAGTTTTCCTCCCAGGCCATCACATTTCCCAATTCTTGATGTGTAGCTAGGACTTCCTCTACTGCAGTGCCAAATGGCAGGAAAGGACAGGGTTATGGCTGTCTTGCTTTGGATTTGACATATCCAGAGGAAAAGAAGGAAAATGAGCAATTTGGAAACCTGTGTGTCAGGAAAACCCATGCTTAAAATCTTTTAGATCCTTTCCCCCATACAATCTCTTACCTCTTGACCACATCTAAATTCTCCTTCCAAAACCTCCTCTTCTCTGTAAACCCAATGTGTCTTTCCTCCTGTTCTCCAGAGTACATCCCTCCTTAGTGCTTTAACATTACATGTCCTTACTATAGGGTGTCTTCTCTTGAAATAACTTGATCTGGCGTTGCAGTTCACAAACCCTTCAGGCTCCCAACAAGCTTTAGGGCAAGTAACAGTCTATGGAGGAAAAAGATCAGTTTTTCCTTATATGTGACAATTCACAATCATCCAAAGCTGTAATTTAGCTTTTACATGTTCAATATGTAAAGCTTCTGTGGAAATGTTCTTCCCTGGAAATGCAGGGATTTGCTGGAGGGTTTCCTCTGTTGGTTATAATAATTCCAACAGCAGTTTTGTAATACAGAGGAAAAGGAACAGGAATGGCAACATGATTTTAAAGCCTCTATGATAGCCTTGAAGGCAAGGTTTTGACTAGATACAATTCCTACATGCGCAGACAGAGAATGGCTCAGGCCTGGAGAATGGCTGGGAGTCTTTTTTCTCTGCTTGGAAATCAGCAATGTGGAAGTGGAAGCCCATATTGAGAAGTTATACTTCTGTTATAGCCTTATCTTCTCATAAATCATAGAGGTAGGCTTCATCATTTCAGCCTGGCTGTGTAAAATTGAGGAGGCTAAATGGGATTTCATGCTAAATTAAGGAACAGGAGTCATAGAAGAAATGCAGAAGTCTTCTGGCTGTGTTTCTTGCCTGTGTGGCAAGGTGCCAAACACAATGAAGCTAAACACTTTGGAAGGTGCCAAAATGCTCCTGTTGCACAGTGAGGCTTGTGGTATGGGGACATCTAAGTAGATCCACAGGAAAAGCTGGGTGAAAGCATCATCCAGCAGGCTGGTCTGTGATGGGGAGCTCCAGTGGCACCAGCCTTCTGGCACCACCTCTGCTGCTATTGCCATCCACAAAAACAGGATTCGCACACAGGAGGAAGAAGTAGTAGCACTGATCATGATGGAAATGAAGTGAGAAGGCGCGAGAGGACAGACAGACTCCAAGAGCTGGAGGACCAAGGAGAAAAAGCTGCTCAGGTAAGAGGTGGGTATCATGGGGCGTTCATTCCTAATTTCTTATTCTAATTTCTAAAAATTAGAAAATTAGAAAAATACTGTGCCCTGTCATGCTGGGCACAGTACTATTTTTTTGCATGTCTTTATGAAGATACATGAACCTTGGGAATCTTGTCCACTGTATCCATCCTTTCAGCCATGGTGGACTAAAACACAATGGAAGCAGTGAAATTTTGTAATGACATCTGGAAGATATAGCCTTTTTTTGATTCAGACTACAAAGCAAAGTTATGTTCTTATGTAGAAGGAACAAGTTTCTCCTTCTTTCCAAGCATGCAGTAGATGTTAGAAGCTGTGAGAAACTTAGAGAATCTAGGTTTAAGTTATAGAACAGCAGTATGATGTGAGCAATCTTCAAATTATCATGTATGGTAAGTCTTCAGAACTGATTGCACAGTACCTTCCATACAGTGGCTGGATGTGCTGTAATTATTACTGTATCATTACAACGTAAATACACGATCAGTCTGTCCTCCAAGCTGGGAGTTCAGTTTAGTGAAATTATATGGTTACCGGGGAGGAGCAATTGCCTAGATTGACACACAATCTTAGCAAATTCTAGTAACTGTGTAAAGTTGCATAATTGCATTCAGTTATTCAGCAATTTTTTTTTCTCTAATTTCTGCTTACTGCCATGTAATTATGACATAATTATATGGTTATTTCACCTTATAAAAGAAAGTAAACCATAAAGATTCAGAGCTTGCTGCACAGGCCCTGCTTAGCTTTAAGCAGAGAAATAAGCCTAGACAAAGTCAATGTGGCTTTCCCTGGGCTTGATGTTAAGCAGGGCTAGGGCGCAACAACGTGCAACATGCCAGATTTCTAAACTGCCTTTGAGTCTAAGCAGGGAAAGTCAATCTCATTTTGGAATTCTAGCTTGCTTAAATGTATTGATCTCCATATACAGATGTGAGCACCATTTGGTCCATTTTCAGTCAAGAACAACTTGGGGAAAAAAGGCGAAAAATAAAGAACAGTAGGAAGTACATAGTTTAGGCTACCTCTATATATGTACATGTGTGTTCCTAACTTTAGCTAGACCTTTATTTAAATTCATTCATCTTTGAATTAAAATGTGTTTAAATTACAGAGGGAAAGCGCTCACAAACTCACCAAGCATTTTGTGAGTTCTGCAAGCACCATTGGCCCGGAAGCTCACTGTGCCTCAAGCTGCTCGGAGCTTCCATGCTTTCCTGGTGTTGCAATGCGTTTATGGCGCCAGTAACAAGTATGCTGGTTATGTTTTTGTCGTGCTCAGGACCACTGTCCTTCTTAAACCACTTTTATTTTCCTTGCAAGGAATTGTAATGAGTCTTTTTGTTATGTATGGGCTGGGAAGGGGCAACAGAGGACTTTGAGGCCCCCTCTCTGTCCCTGGACTAGATAAGGCACAGGCGGCTTCATGCCAAGCTCTCTTCTGCTGCCTGCCAACGATGGGAGGGCTTTCCCCCTGCAGAGCTTGGAGGTAAATCAATCTCCACACTGGATCAGGCCTGGGCCATGCCCGAGCAGAGGTGGCATGTTGTGTTAAATTACACTTGCATTTTTTTTGTTATACTGTATGAACTACTGTTTGGGGAGACTGGAGTGAGACCAGTCTTTGCTCTGGCACTTTGGGGTGGGCAGGGGTTAGAGATGTTTTTGGCCAAAGGGCACAGCGTTTTCTCCCAGGTCTCACTTGCTCTCCTTATTAGCTCTTCCACATGCAGCAATCACGTGAAATGGATAGCTGGAGACCCAAACACCCTTTCAGCATAATAACCTCTTCACATGCAATGGTTGCCCTTGCTACTTCAATCTCTTGTATTGGAAGAGCTAGGGCTGACAAAAGTTATTTTTCAAATGCTGCAGATCTAGCCCTGAAAAATCCAGACTACACAGAAACATTTTAGACTGGACATATGGGTGCTCCAGCACTCCAGACCACCAATTGCTTGTGACCTAAATATGGGTTAACTGGAATAAATAAATACTGAATGTGGTACAAGAAGGCAAGGTTAGGCCATCCCAGCTGTATGTGTGGGAAAACTGCAAATATTTGAGCAGTATTTGATATATTTGATAAGTGAGTCTTCAGGAAGGCTCACTTGGTTACCCATAAGAAATGATTTAAGAAAATAGGGTTCTCTGGCAAAGACATCATTTGGAACAGTTCTTTCCAACAGTGATCATCTGTTTATCTGCTTTTCAAGGACAGGACCTCACCTCAGCTTTTCCTCTACAAGGCAGACTCTTGGGATCTGAAAAAGCCATAGGTAATTATCTTTAGGGTTCACAGTGTTATGGAAAGAAAGAACCCATAGATGTTAATAGCTACCAAAATGCTGGACCTGGAATATTTAGTGCTATATGACATAGAATTGGAAACATATACAAGTATCTGTTCTCTTTCTATGGGATGGTGAAGGCCAAAACATAAGTATGGTCTAACGAATAGCAGACAGCATCAATAAATTCTTTTCATCTTCAAAGTCAGTATCAAGTAATAATAATAGTAATAAAAAGATCTGTTATCAAGTCTATGTGACAATGAGCAATGAGATCTCATCTACATAGTAACTTCCAGTAGCACTCAGTTGTTGTATTTCAGGGAAAGCTGCTGCCTGGTTTCATTTTCTTTAAATCATGTATGTGTATCTTTTGAATTAATATAATTTGTAAAGGATTGAAAACCTAATTGCCATTACCAAGCATTAAGGCAGCTGAGCTGGCTTTCAAGTTCTACCTATCTCCAGGCAATCACATCTGAAAATTAACCCAGTGAATAGTACTTTTAAAAATTAATATTTTTTTAAATTAACATTTTGAAAAGTACTGTTTTCTAAATTCACTCTTCCATCATTTTAGAAGTGGTAAACTTACCAGTTGATCTCAACCCTCAGCCTGCATCTCTTCTTGGCAGTATCTCAACTAAATAGAAGGGGTCTTGTTTTGTCTTCAGGTCTGGTTATGCAACTCCCCTTGCATGCAGGGAGATTTGTATGTGCATATTGGTGGTTTTTTCAGGTGAAATAATCCTTTTTGTATTAAATGTCTTTACAAGACAGATTTCCCCCTTTTTTTCTTACATATTGCCTTTTTTTTTTTTGCCTTGGAATATGCTAATGGTAAAAATTACAGAAGCAGAAAGCACAATCAAAATAGGACCAACCTGGTAAGTTTACAAGTAATGTGGCTTTGTTGTTTAAAAATATTTGGTCAAACATAATTCTCACTAGTAAGTTATATTTATGGAAGGCAGAAATAAAAATGGAGAAATAGGAAAATTGCAACTGTAAGAAGACCGCAGTAGAATAGGAAGACACTTGAAGGCCATACCACAGAAGGTATTTTCATGTCAATGACAGGTAAGCCTTGTCACTTGAGGGAACAAGTCCTTTCTAGCTGTACATAGTGCCCTCAGCTTTCAGCACTGGGTGGTGTGCTATAATCTTTCAAGCTACTTCTTTGAGATGACAGTCAATCGCCTTCATTTTCTTGGGCAGCCCATAGGAATAGACACTTCCCTTGTTATTCACAAATATCAGAGACAGTGGGAATGTCAAGCTGGGTTGTCAAGCTGTCAAGCTGTTCCCTGGCATTTTAATATTTTCTTTTGTCATTAATATAATATTTCATTGAGATTTGTCTTTTCAAATCAGGGAATATGTAAAACCTGAATGTATTGACTAAGTTCAGCAGAATGACATTCAGATTTGAGGTGGTCAAGGCTCATGTTAAAATGGGTTTTCTTCCTTTTAGATTCACACGAGACCATCAAAAAGTCTGTTAGGAACAAGGAACAAGATGGTAGTACTGACTTTTCTTTATTTTCTGAGCTCTGAAGATTTGGAAATAAAATGCTATTTATGATAAGGCATTGTTCTCAAGATAACTGTGGTTCACAGCAGGAATTTAAATTTGCAGTCTGTACACTGTTGTCTTGCTACAGTCTCCAGAGGCTGAATGGGCAGGCAGATGCAACTATAGCAAGTGACCTAAAGAAGCTAACTCTCCGCTACTCTGGAGAAGCAGCTTACGACAGGCCAATAGCTGCCAGTGACATTTTAAGCCATCACACTGTGTTGTTTTATGCTTCTTGCTCATGCCATTTCTGTGCTAGTAGTCCCAGCTGGAAGATTTGAAATAAATAATAAGGGGTGCTCCTTCCCAGGAGGCACAGCTGAGCATTCCTTGCTGCAGGATATTGTGGATGGTAACAGTTTACCTGGGGCCAGGGACAAAGTTCTGGAAGAGAAGTTCCACAGTGACTCAGAGTCATGAAACGCAAAAACATCACTTCTGGCTCAGGAAGTCTCTAAGCCACAAATTACCGAAGGCCATGAGAATACCCTAGAAAAGTTTTTCTAAGGCTTTGGTCTATTATATTCTACCATCACTCTTGGTGACAGGATGCTGGTTTGGATGAACCTTTGCCTTGACTCAGTATGGCCATTCTTAGGTTCTCATGTCCCTGCATTCACCATTAGTATCTTCAGAGAGTCCTTGGTGGGAGTAACAGAGCAATTTTGAAGAAACTGTTAACACAAAGACACCCTGTACCTAGTTTAGACTTGAAAGGACCAGCCACATTCAGGAAAAATTCCGAAATGCCAGTTTGAATGGCATATATAAGTCGGATTTCCTGACTCAGTTTTTAAACTGAATGCATATGCTATTAAGGTGTTCCTTAAAAATTGATTTTGTTTCACAAATTTCAGCAGATATGACTACTGAAAAGCTGTCAGGAAAGCGAGCACCAAAACATTCCAGAGAGACCAAAAGTGGCTTGTGGCCTTTGATAAGTATAGTTCTTCTCTCCTGAGGAAACATGTCACTCTGGTCTTTCTTGCTTGAGCTAACCTCAAGCAGTATTTTACATGTTAAGGGTGTATTTCAATGCAACCTAGCTTTCCTTCTGACATTCTAAACTTTAAAATAGAGGGGAATTCGTCTCCATTTTTGTAGCATCAGCAGCTGATGTGAATATCTTAGGACTGCAGCAAAGACTGCCACCAAAACTGAGAGAAAAGAACATGCAGAAATCAGTGTAATCTATTGATTTTAACAGTCTGGTTACACTGTAGAGGATTGTAAAGAAAAGTAATTTTATTAGAAGTCATCATTCTGCTGTGATCCTCACTTCAGACTGAAATTAGTCTGTTCAGTCCCAAAGTGATGGTGTCTCATTTTAATCAAGCATGTAGTTTCAATAGGAAGCATGAACTTCTCTGTATTTTCTTCTGTATGTTAGAGAAATTCTTCCCCAGCTTCTGTTTTTGTCTTTCATATTTTCTGCCCTTTCCTCAGATTTTGCTCAGAGCCATTGAAAGCGAATGGCTCCATCATGACCACACCTCTGCTGCAGCCTCCTGCTACATTAAATCAAGGTGCATAGAATCATAGAATCATAGAATGTTTTGCGTTGGAAGGGACCCCTAGAGGTCATCTAGTCCAACCCCCCTGCAGGAGCAGGGACACCGCTAACTAGATCAGGCTGCTCAGAGCCCCGTCCAACCTGGTCTTGAATGTTTCCAGGGATGGGGCCTCCACCACCTCTCTGGGCAACCTGTTCCAGTGTTTCACCACCCTCATTGTAAGAACTTCTTCCTTATATCTAGTCTAAACCTACCCTGGTTTAGTTTAAAACCATTACCCCTTGTCCTGTCACAGCTGGCCCTACTAAAAAGATTTTCCCCGTCTTTCCTATAGGCCCCCTTTAGGTACTGAAAGGCCGTAATCAGGTCTCCCCGCAGCCTTCTCTTCTCCA
>NW_009260616.1:7484363-7495476 GCF_000687185.1 Egretta garzetta | reverse complement strand
GCACATTGCCGGCTCATGTCCAGCTTTTCATCCACCAGCACCCCCAAGTCCCTCTCGGCAGTGCTGCTCTCGATCCTTTCTTCCCCCAGCCTGTACTGACACCGAGGGTTACCCTGACCCAGGTGCAGGACCTTGCACTTGGCCTTGTTGAACCTCATGAGGTTCACACAGGCCCACCTCTCTAGCCTGTCCAGGTCTCTCTGGATGAGCATAAAGCAGTATAGGAATTTCCTCCCAGAACTGTGACCTCGACTGTTGCCCTGGAGTGTAGATGAGTTGAGCATGATGGCTGGAAGGAGAAAGCATGAGGTGGTATAAAGTCAAATGCTGCATAGGAGTCCAAAAGGAGCTGTAAAAATGTGGTCACTTAGAAGTGCAAATCTGGTTTATTTTTCAAGTATTAAAAACAGACATTGCCTTTGGCAGCAGTTTGGAGAAATGTGTCTTAGAAAATTTCCTGACTGAACCAAAGAATTATTCAACATTACTTAAAGACTTGAAGCTATGGCCTAAACAGTAATTAGCATACTTGTTATTGGCATTGATGCTCTTCTTTGCAGGAAGCAGATGTAACAGAAAATATGAAAGTGATAAAAAGTTTTGTTTTTCACCAGCCCTGAAAGTCATTTGGGGATATTTTTTTATTTTCTTTTTTACCATCATGTCATTCACTATTCAGAGCTCTACTAACATCACTCGTCCAGATATAGAGAGACAAAACTAGCCAGAGTTCTAGGAGTATTTCAGTGCAGTTGGCATGGCAGAAAGCCATGGAGATTAAATGGTGATCCGTAAAGGATGCTCTGTAATCCCAAGGAGATGTGTGTCGGTGGAAGCAACGAGCTATGCTGACATTTTTACTCATGGTGATGTCTGGCATTCAGAGTATTTAACATTTGGCAGTGATGAGCGGCCAGCCAAGGCACCAGTGAAATTTGGAACCATCAGAGATCTCCTCCAAGTTAAAAGTTTACTTCTGTTCCTTTGTTATGAAGTTGACAATCTGGAATTCATGGCTTGCCTGGTGATCAGCAGCCTTGAAGGAGGGAAATGAATCAGCCCCCTTAAATGGCACAGTGTTTTCTTTCATTATATATGGCCTGTCCTATGGAACTCAGACAGTGCTTCAGCCTGGCATTCATCTTCTCAAATCCATACCATAGCTCAGACAGATGTCTCAGGAGCCTCATCCAGAAACACTGGAGGAAAGAAAAAAAGAAAAAAAAAAACTTGACTTGTGGAAGGAATCTTCTGATCCTTATAGTTCTCCACTTTAGAAGGTCTAAGATAAGCAAATTGTATATGATTTTGATTTAAAGAAGTAAAAATCTTCTTAAATATTCTCACAGCAAGGATTAAAGAATTAATGAAATTCATTAAGAAAAGATTAGAAGAATTAAATAGCATCCAGCTTTGTGAAAAGCAGTGAACAAAAGGGGCGGTCCTTTTGATAGCCACTTATGATAGCCCCTTTTGATAGCCTTCTTGTGATAGCCACTCCTCTGGGGATTTCTAAAGATATTTTCCTCTTATACTGGAATGAAAACCAAATCTGGAAAGTGAGCTATATCAAAACATCTGCTTTCAGGGCAAGAAAGTTTATTTATCTATTTGTCTCTGATGTGCAAAATCAGACTCAAGACTTTCTAGTGCCTGATTCAGAGTAGATTTTTCAGGTGAATTCCATTTCAGCACAGGCAGGAAACAATGTCTTCCATCCTGGTACCTAAACCACTGGAAAACAAGGGGAGGAGGGGGGGTGGGCAGAGAGAGGGAGAGAGACAGGGATTTACTTAATCTACTTAGACAGCTACAAGGTAGATGTCTTCATGTGAACTAGTGGCTCCCTTTATAGTCAGAAGTGGATTTAGGCAGACAGTAATATAGGTTTTCCTGGGATGCAATTCGCCTGCTGTAATTAGGCCTCTATGTTAGGATGTTTGCCTTAGGATCCATATCCACTCTTTAAAAGTGAGCTTGCGCTGAGACTCCCAATTTCATTTCCAATATGTGGTTACATATCTGAAACCTGAATTTCTTTCAAGTCCTTTCTTAAACTAGTTCATGCTCAAAAAGGACTAGATTCTGAAATCTTCCTCAGATAAGACCTCATTCCCCACCAGGCAGAGGGAAGTTCACCACTTCAATTTCACTGTGTCTTCCTCGGTCTGTGAAAACACGCAAATAGTTAATTCAGATGGAGACATCTGCTAAGCGAATATCTAAACTTAAGTTGGGTATTTAAGATCCAAAGCTTCTCCTTCAAACCTCTGTAACAAAAAGTTATCTTCCATGAACATCCTATTGAAGCCAATACTACTCCAAACAAGGCACTAACGAAAGAGCAAGACTTCGTCAAAGCTTCAGCTTTATGAACTTTTTCCAACCAGATTGCTTTGAAAAGATGTAGTTCTATGAGTTGAAAGAATTCAGCTGTGTCCTTCCCCTCACACAAACAAAGAATCGCTGTCGGTTGAAATACAACATAAAGTAATGTATTCTGTCACCGGGGGGAAGTTTAACGGACTCAGGCAGTGGTGGGAAGCAGCTGTGCTGTTCTCTCTGTAGCGTTTTACCCATCCTTATGGAAACACCTTTATGAGGGCTGCCTGGCTCCAGGGCTGGGAAAAGAGATCAGGATAGGGCAAAGACTGGTCAAAATAAATGTACCACACAGCCCCGCAGAAGGTGTCTGCTTTGCTACTAACCTGCTTCTTCTTCAGTCACAAAGAAAGTAAGAGGCAGAACACGTTACACCCACTATTTTATTGCCTTTGCAAGTGGTATTTTTTTCTGTTTGGTAAAAACGTGTGTTATTGTTTATTTTTAAATTCCTCTGCCAGGCTGACGTCATGCTTTGCACACTATGAGAAAAAATACTGCAGAGATTTTTCTTCTTTTTTCTTACTTTCCAGAGAATGTAGTGTTGCAACTACTGGCAAGTTGCATACACAAACAGCAAATGGATGCTACTGCATTTAACTCCTCATTAGACCTTTTGTCTCCACACAGTAGGATTTTGCTTTTTCTTTTTTTTTTTTAAAAGATACTGTTTGTGAAAGGTGCCAGGCAGCCACCAGTGTGATCTCTGCTTGAAATCTCAGCTCCTAGAATACCATCTTTTCATGTGTATACCACCAAGCCCCCGAGTTCCTCTGATTCAGCCTCAGTGAATGAGTAAAATATGAAGTCTTTAGCTCATAAGTCATTCTCCTACCCAACTACTCCCTTCAGTGGCCCTGGCCTGCTCCCTCTAGTCCAGGTGCTTCCCCTGGCCCCTGGCTCCCCACAGCCCTGTCTTGCTTCTTCTTTTGCCCCTCAGTATGTCTTAGCAGCTTTCCTTTCCTTCCAGAACTTGACACCAAAGTTACTGTACTGGGGGTTTCTTTCTAATTCTAATGTGGACTTCAAAACGGTCTTTGAGTGGCTTTTATTCCTATATCTACTCAAGGAATGTGAAGGAATGAAAGACTGGATATATTCACAGTTATTTCTGTAATTTGTTGTAATGTAGTCCCTGGGCACCACAAATTTTCCTTCAGGTTGGTCCTCACAGCTAGTTTAGGAAGGGAAGTGTTTTCCACCTTAGATACTAGCATTCCCCCTATTTGTTTACCTGGGTGAACCTGTAATCTCCTGTGATTTTTCTGAGATTATAATAAAGTCCTTAGGAGGCAGTGCTCCACCTTGTGCGAGCTCAATTCAAGAAGACTTTATTCATGTGGTACACCAAAATGTAAGCAGAAGAGACAAATTCCTGAGGCACCTGAAGGAAAACACTCTGATGAGGACATCACCAGCAACACAAACAGCATCTCAGACTCAGCTTCATCCTTCACTGTTGTGATGCCTTCAATGTTGAGAAAACAGACAGTAAAACCCCTGAGGTTTCTACAGAAATTTGGCAGTACCTGCTTCCCTGCCCCAAGATCAGTTGTCCTATGCTGTTTTTTCAGAGAAGTGACTTGCAATAGACACAGACACAGGGAGAAAAAATGCTCCCCCGAGTTTCAATGTCTGTATCTTATTGCTTCAGGAATGGCTTTACAAAGAAACTTAATAGGTTGGAACAAGCAACCAGATCTTGCAATCGGCTCCACAGTCAGTGAGCCCCTGTGCAGGCCCAAGAGGCTGGGGAGGGAACCTCTAATGACCTGGCTGCAGATCAAGATTAAAAGACGTTTACCTTTTATTCCATGTGACATAAAGCTAATACAATGCTTTAGAGATGGTGTTGAACCAAAACATTGGCTCTGTGCCCCATTTGAGCATACAAAACATCAGAATCTAAACTCAGAATCAAGCTCTGAAATTTATGGCTGTTTTTTATTGGTATGCTGGAGAGAACAAAAAATCCAGCTATAAACCACCGAGCGCTGGAGGAGAGTTATCTCCCAGATCAAGACCTTGACTCTGCATCTTGCATGTAGCTCAAAGTTTGCTTGCTCATTTCCCACAAGAGTAATTTTTGGCTCCATCTGTTTTGGTAAACTAAAGGTGCTGGGGATAGTTCTCTGGCACTGAGCCCAACCCCCATGTGAGAGTCCGTGTCCACATCATTAACTGCTCTTGCCCTCCAGAACAGGATGGCTGCATCCCAAACTGACTGTTTGAAATGATCCTTGGCCCACTGTGGGGGTGGTTGCACAGCCCACCCTTGGAAAAGAGCCTGGAAAACCCCACCTGCGAAGATAAGCGTGTGGCTGTAAACAGCATGTGTGGATCGAATACACAAAACTGCCCCCAAACTCATCATGTTAAAGAGGAAGATGACCATAAACCAGAGTAAACAGTACACCACGGAGTTACAAAGAGACTTTTGAAACAAAACAGGAATCAGCTTGAAAGGAAACGTAAAAGAGGGATCTCCATTTGTAAGAGGGGCAGAGATCTTGAATCAGCACCTGGTGTGCCACCTTCGGGGACACCCTGCAGCACCTTGACCTCGGGCAGGCCAGGCAGAGCCGGCAGCACCCGGTGACTGGGCAGGCAGCGTGGGAGCACCAGTGGGTTGCAGGGAGCGGCAGGGGTAGGTGGACAGCTGGAGATCCCCCATGGCTGAGTATGTGCCTGTTTGTGTGTGCACCTGAGTTTAAAGCTTCTTGGGATCAGGCCTGGAAGGGTGTTGAGAGGTTTGTACGTGCTCATTAACATTTTGGAAACGTCTAGCACTGTGATTTATCTGTTGTATTACTGATATTGACCCAGAACGTGTAGTTCACTGATTGGTGGTTAATTACTATCATAAACAACAAACCACTGTAATCCTGATTGGACTTCAACTCTGTGAACTCAGTGGTTTTCCCCTGAGACTGCTTGCGCTATCCCTTGAACTGCCCGTGGGTATCGCCTGCAGGACCGCAAGGCTGTCCCAGTGAAACGGGGCTGGGGACTAGTCTAACACTTCTGAGAGTATGGACAATCAAACTGCAGTGCCCAGGAATATTTACCGGTCTTACTTAATTTACCAATATAGAGGTAGCCTATATTTTTCATGAGAGGGCCAGCATCCTATCTGCAACATGTAATTCATCTGCTCCTTTGGAGATGTTCTCCCACTAAATGCCAGGAAACAGGCAGCATCTGTAAGAGTGTAAGAAAATGTGGAGCACCTTTTTGTTTAAGTCAAATGTAGCAATTGTTGTGAAATTAGCACGGCATCAGCTGGTGAGCAGTTTGAGAGTGTTTCATGCACTGGTCCTTCACCTTTCTATCCTCAACAAGATCTTCATTATTTATGTACTTTGACATTAAAATTATAAATGCCAGTTTGGACCAGCACTGGTATAATGGTGGCTTGAAGTTTGGATCCTAACTCCACAAGATTTTGGCATCGCTCCCTGCACAATCTATGCATAGTAATCCAACCTGACAGTGGTGACACAGAGCCCCTGTAATACTAGTAAGAGCAGTTTTAATGTAAGTTATTTGTGGAGAGGACCAGCTCACCTTGCTTTGGCATCTAATTCAGTGTGCAGTGAGGTGACAGTAGAAAAGAAATTGCCTGAGTCTGCTAATGAGGGAGGAGGTGGCATCTTGGAGAGCCCCCAGAAGAAGACCAGGTACTCAGTTTGGGTGTCGGGGCAGGCAGGCAGGGCCTTCCCCTGGAGACCCTTGGAGATGTTTTCCCTCCACTGGGCAGGCAGTGGTGCTTGACTAGCTGCCTGAAACCTCGGGACGAGTTCGTTTCAGGCAGACTGGATCTCAGCTGGCGATTCCTTTGGGTCTGATCTAACACCTTGTAAAGAAATTGGAAATTATCCCACTCGTTTCACTGAGTTTCACAGGCTTTTTTTTACATCTGTCTGTCTCCCTTTCTTCTCTCTTGTGATTAATATAGAGTGCACAAGAGGAGGAAACATTTAAATACAAACATTCTCACATGAAGACCAGCCTTTTCTTTTTTTGGGGGGGGAAGGACAAAGACAGCAAGGTGTCTTTTCAGACTACTTCAGTGACAATTTGGTAGGGTAGGCTGTCCCTCTGAGGCACGGGTACAGCTTTTGGCTGTGGGCCCTTTGGTGTGGGAGAAATCCCTAGCTTGCTCTTCAGCCCCATCTACGGAGTACGGGGCTGTGCAGAAACCCCCAGGATGGCTCTGAAGGAAATTTCTCTTAACTGGACTAGTATTTGTGGCTGCTTTAATTGCATGTGATTTAGAGTAACAGTCATAAAGTGTAGAAGAACAGTCATAAAGCATAGCACAACATTTTAAATGTGGGTATTCTCAGCAGAGACTCAGTGCACTCTAGGAAAAGCAGGTAGAATAAACCCTATACCTTTATTGCCCTTCTATGGCATGTAAGACTACAGTAAGATTCCCTTATTGTTCAGGAAAATTAAAAAAAAATAGGTTCTCAAAATTCTGACTTATTAACTAACGCTGAAAATATTAGTGCTGAGGTGAAATCACTTCGCATGATATCAGTGACTGATTGTTAAGTCTGCTTTGGTCTATAGCCTGGCCTAAATTGTTTCCACTCGCTCTCTTGATAAATTTAAGTCTAGCCCTACAAGGGGATTCAGTCATGACGTCACCGCACCTAACGTGCTGTCTGCGTCCAGGTCCTTGAGGTAGCTACTCACCTCATGGCCACTGAGGAGCACAGCTCCCATTTAAATTAACGAGAGTTAGGCTCCTAAATAGCTTTCTAATGCATGCATTTAAGGGCCACTGGTGAGCCTGCTGTAATGTGCAGAGAAGCGGTGCAAGTCAGACAATATGCCATGACAATAAAGTCACAGCTAGTTCTTGCAGTGATATCATCCTCAAAAAATAATAGTTAACAAATGTTTTGGGCTGTATCTGGAAAGGAGTTGGACACTTCCTCACATGGCGAATGGGGGAGTTAGAGCTTCAGCTGGGATTCACAACCAGCCACTAACTGAGTGCGGAACATGCCTACACAATTAATTTGGAGATGCTGACATCTCCCCTATTCAGCAGGCTAGGCACTCATCTTCAGCCTATGTGGGACTGAATTTAATAACCCAAGTCTTCTTTTTAAACCGAGATATCAATAGCACCTCATTTAGCAATAAGTGGTTGTCTCACTCTTTCTGTTTAAATTACGGCCAGCGGTGGTGGCACTCGTGTTTCATGTTATGCATCAGTCTGCATAACAGTCCCTGCTCTCTGGACTATTCCTGTATTTTAGCAAATGATCATCTACTGAAAAATGCATCAGAAGTCCAGACCACAATGACCAGGATCGACTTTGTCCCTCCAGCTGCATGGTTTTTCCACTGTGCAACACAGCCAGACTTGTCCCTCTGGACCATGGCTCCTACACTCTTACTCATCACCATGGCACAGCTGTAGCAATAGGGCAGTACTGCCTTAAAAATGGGATATAAACTCCACAGGTTCAATCTCAGAAAGCTCTGGAGAGACTAGAGTCCAGGTTTCCCCTTTATTGGTGAGTACTCCAACCAGTAGACTCATAAGCCTGTTTCTGTTTAAGAGGAAGATTGATAGAGGTGACCCGCTTTCACTGAAAAATACAGGCATCCTGCACTGACGTGGACTGCAAGGCTTTGGAGAAGTGCAAGTGCCTGGACTTGACTTTAAGCAGCATTTAAACTTTCTGGATCTTTTTTTTTCACCCCAGACTTTACAACCTTCTGTGAACTAGTTTGTAGTCTTATATGCATGAACTGGTATTACTGGGATCATATACCCATCTTCAAGGCATTTTAGTGTCCAAGTTTGGAACTTACATATCTTGGCTTAAATTATACAGGGAGGTCTGTGGAAGAGCCAGGTGCTGAATAGGGAGCTCTGCAGGTCCTGTAGAGCTACCTAACTACTGACCTGTTCTGGATCCTTCCTCAGCTGAAGCAGAAGAGAGCTTGCATTTTTGTTACAATTTAAAAATCTGTAGCATTGTCTTTCCTGGATTTCTGGGTTTGCGGGTTGGTGGCACAGTAACTGTCTGCGAACATCTATTCATTCTAGTTTCAGAAAGAGAAATGACTGACTGTAGGTGTCCGGAAAATTTTATCTGATTTGAGTTCAGAGATCCGTCTCCTAGATATTTGGCTTGGCAAAGCTTAGCAAGCACTGTCATCTCCAGCTTAGAACCACAGTTCCCCTGAAAACCTTGGAAAGTTGTATGGTACAATCCCATGAAAACAGGACTTTTCCTCCCTCCTCCCCCAACTCGTGATTCTCCTTCTAGGAGTTCAGCTGCCTGTGATCCCAGGCTTAGTTTTGATACAGCCCAGCTGTGCAACCTTAGCTCAAACTTTAGAGAAAATGTTGTTATGAGAAAGAGCTGTGAGAAAGTACATAGACTAGAATCAGCCAAATTGAAAGGTAAAATTAGAGGCAGAGGTAAGATCACTGGGACAGGCACAGGTAAAAGCCGAAGGATTAAAGGAGAAAATCACTGACAAGAAAAGATATAAAATCTTACGGGAGAAGACAGTGAGCCAGAAGATGGCAACTCAGTGACACCGAGGACCAGCCTGCTCCCAGAGGAGCAGCAGCAAAGCCTGATGCTTTCCACCTGCCAGATGCTTGCCTGGCCAGCAATGTCCTACTGGGTCTTACTGGGGATGTGAGCATGCTAATGCTTAGCCTAGTACCCGATGCTAGCGCTTAACTCCTTACATCCTAGCTGTCTAGTGTGTGCGCTATCCAATGCAAAACTGTCTTGTGCAGGGTTTTTTTTTGTTTTGTATAACCTATTTGCAGAGTTTGTCTCTTCATACACAGTAAAAGTTGCCTGAATAAATAGAGAGAACCAGGGGACAGAATAACAACCTGTAAAAACATGTCTCTGTACTGCTGTACCCTAGCACAGAGTAATATAGTATTACACAGGGTACAGTTAAATCATTAAGGGTATTTTTATATTGCATGTTTCCTTCCCAGGAACTATTACACATGAGATGTGCTAGTTATAACGGGTTAGAAATCCACAGCTGCCTAACTGGAGACACATGCCAGTCTAACCCCACAACACAAAGAGTGGGAAGTACCCCAGAGGAGTTCAGTGTTTGAAAAGAAAAAATATCAAAACCAACACAGCTCTCTCACAGGCAAAACCTACACCAACTTAGCAAAGAAAAGAGGTTTTTGAGACACATTCTCACTTTACTTTCGCTAGCACTGGTAGTGAAGAACAGAAGGCTAAGAAACACCACTGCTAGTGCAGTGTGTGACTCCAAATGCCCCCAAATACCTGACTGGCAATTGAAATCTCTCTTGCCGTGTTTAAACATCAACTTCCACATTACTGCCTCTGGAAGAGAGATGGTACTTAAGGTCTGCATGAGGTGGCTCGGCACTTCTCAAGTCTGGGCATACAACCTAGGAGGGAAAAATCCTGATGTAGCAAGAATCGTTGACAGAAGAATGGCAAAGTTTTCAAATTTGGGGATGCCTAAAATTGGGAATCAAAACTTTTGTCATTATTGTGAAATTTTATTGCATTTTGGTCTAGTGGGTAAGGAACAGCATAAGGCAACTTTAGTAGCCTGAATGTTAAAAAAGGCAACTTGTGATTATTGGCATGTATAAAGTTGTCAAAATGTTCCTTCTCTTGATGTAGTGTCAGCAGCTTTTGGATCTTTGTAAATATTCTGCCTTCCTCAGCTGCTTATTCCTGTATTTATCTGATAGTACTTCCTTTGAGCATAACTCCAGTTATCTAAAGTAGAAGATGGCAAAGTAGAACACTCTGGAAACTGCATATTAATGTATCATGCCTTTTATTTATAAACTCCAAGCTTCTTCAGATTTTTCTTTTATTCCTGTATAAATGTGAACTTTTCAACTTGGATAGTCTCACAAAGCATTAAAAAAAAAAAAAAGAGTACAAAAATTGCCAGTAGAAACATATATCTTAAAGTTATTCATGTTCTGGCATATGAAGTCCTCAGTTATTTTATAATGGTTACTTTATATTGTTCCCTTTCTTTTCTTTTCTTTATTTCTTTTTTTTTTCTTTTTTTTTTTTTTTATTTCTACATTCAACTGATTATGTCCATGGAAACTAGCCCTAATTGTAGCTTTACAGGCAGGCCATGTTTTCCATCATTGGCACATACTGATGTAACTCACTGGGGAGTAGCACAGGACCGAGCTGCTGTTTTCTGTTATGCTGCAAATCAGAACAAGGTTGGTATTTCTGATCAATCATTTTTGCAAGTGGCCTACCAATTCCCTGCCAGATTATCATGTAATAAATAAAAACATCACCAAAGATGGCTCAGTACGGATCAAAAAAAAAAAAAAAGGATACTCTTTCAAGGAAGATATTTTTAAGTTTGCACTTACTATAGTGGTCTTCGTGACCAAAGTTTATTTTACTCATAAAAGCCTCAGCGTTCTTCCTGTAGGTGCAAAGACATATAGATCATCCCTATAGATCATCCCTTCGTTCACCCTTGGTGCAGGGCCGTGGTGTGGAGCCTGACACACCTCAAGGCAGGCTGCTACAGAGATGCATGGACCATGCCCGTCGCGCAAGGATGCCTCCAAACCCTGCTTTGCTAGATGGCTCCGTGACGGCTGTAAGACTCAGGAAAGCTGGGAAAGCGCTAACCAAAGGGGGAGCCTGGAAAAGTCTTCTTCGGCAGCAAGGCACCGTCGAGACCTCCAGAG
>NW_009260616.1:7462668-7484014 GCF_000687185.1 Egretta garzetta | reverse complement strand
GGGCCCCTGCCCACGCCAGGCACGCAGCGAGGCTGAGCGAGCGAGCGCCCGGGCCGGTCCCCAGGCACTGCTGCTGCGCCCGCGCGCTTTAGCCCCGGTTTCGGCTGCTGCTTGGGTTAAGCCCCGTTCGTTTCTGTAAAGCCAAAGGTCCTCGGCAGGGGACAATGCGTGTCCCTGAAGGCCAGGGGCCACCCCCGCCCGTGTGGGATGGCGTAAGGATTAAACCGGCTGGAGCGGGAGGATTTCAGATAGCACCACGAGGAGCGCGCCGCGCCCGGCAGATAAGGCAGGCAAGCCTTCTCTGGCAATACAGTTCTGATCTCTGGCCTTTTCCAGCCCACTCTCCTCGGGAACAGGTTTCTGGAGGGGTAAACTGGAGTTTAAAGCTTCTGTTGTGAATCTCTCTGTCGTACTCTTCTGCAGCCTTCATAGTATGAAAGAAGATACCGTTTTGGTTACCGCTGTTACTTCTTTTGTGTTAATGCACCGTGCACTCCTCCTTGGCCGAAGTTTTTGCTGACTTTAAGAAAAACTTGCTACTAAACGTCTGAGAGTTAAAAAAAAAAAAAAAGATTCTTTTCTACTTGCAGCCTCTGAGTTTCTGAGGCTCCTCCATGCATTCTATAGCAACATATGAATTACAAGTACCAAAACCTATGAAGGTGTATTAAAACTTGTTTGCATTTCTGATTTTTTTTTTTTTTTTTATTCTGCTACATCAGACGGTGTTAAACTGACAGTGAACCTGGGAATATAATGTCACCACACCAAGCACTGGAGGTTAGCTGTTAGATGCCATCAGAGCTCAGGCACATGTGCTCTCCTAACAACACCGCTCACTCAACCTTTTAGCAGCCTCCTGGCAGGAAGCGCTGATTTGTGTAACGCTATTAAGCTTAGATAAGAAAGGTAAATAATATGTCTACCCAATATAAGACGACCATTCCAAAATAAGTTTGACATTGGCCAATAATCACTCTAGCATTTGTGGCTTTAGCAGCTTTGGAGCCTGTTGAATGGCACAATGAGGAAAAAAAAAAAAAGAAAGCGAAAGAACGAATGCCTGCTTGTTGCTTAAGCCTATTTGAGATAAATTATTAGGAAGGACAGCCAACACTTGGGCTAAACGCTAACAGATGTGGCGCTGAGCGTGCCATTTAGATGCTGTTGGTTTGCTGTGGAGCGGTAGGAAGTGGCTGGAGTGGGGGGCATGGGAGTCGGTGCCTGGGTGGCGAGTGGCTGGGGGTTGCGGTCCCAGCTTCCCGGAGAAACCCCGCACAATGGCGGGGCTGGCACTGTGTCTCAGGAACCAGCTTAACTTTGTTACCTAATTTCTGCCAGGAAATGTCTTGTTACCAGGCACATTTTTCACAGTGTCTCTGGTCGTAAGGCAGGAGAGAAATCTTAGGTCTTTTGGGGGGCACGGGCAGCTCCAAATTTGCTTTGTTGGGGAGGAGCTAGTACAGACCAGCCATCAAAGCATGGGGGCTGAAGAGGGAGGCCTCCCTCAGCTGTCTCTCCCAAGATGTGATGAAGCAATAACTTTGCTATTGACATGTTCAGGAAGGGTTTTCAGAGTCACTGATGCGTTTTGGTGTAAGATGAGTCTGGTGTCCATTAAGTGCAAGCCTGGGATGTGCTGGGCAGAAGTATGGTGTGACAAAAACAGGCTGGCAGCTTCACCTTGCAGACATCTGCCAGTTGTTTTCCAACAGGACTGTTTTTCAGCTTCTTGGCCTGTAAATTACAGTGACATAGCTGTGTGTTGAAACCTGACAAAGCTGTAGCAAACTGGTTGAATGCCTTGTGGTGTTCAAAGCTTCAGTAAGAGGGACAAAAAGGTTTTCAATGCAAAAACTAATACAGTGATGTAGAAGGTCAGTCAAGGTACTCAAAAAACGATAGCAAAGACCCACATCAGGAGATGCCATTAACTTGTGAGCAGACCACAAGCCAAAGTTTGCTCAGAAAAAGCCATCCTTGAACAAGCTGATGAATGAAGGCCTTCTTGTCACAAGCTAGTTGCATAAAAGAGCAGAAGACGGCTTGTTGGCCAGGATACTGCATCCTTCCCACCTGCCTGCCTTGAAAAGACATCAGTGTGAATCCTGATTCACAGAGGGTAAGGGAAGGTGTCAGCCAACGTGTGAACTTTTTACCAGAACCACGCTCAGGGGACTCATCTTCCTGTGTGCAAAGAATGTGAGTAGTTTCTGCCATGGATTATCACTGATTTTTTTTGATGGACAACTCGGTTTGATACAGAAAAAAGTGTCACTGAAGAAAAGATTGTCATGACTTTTTCCCAACCTCAACCCTGTTTGTGGGTTAGTTATATTCTGCCCTGTACTCTTCTTGGGATGAAGAGTCTGTTTGTTAAATAGTTTAATATTAAATGTCTGTTCTTCATCCACTGTGTCTTCTCACTTTCATTTTTGGGGTCTGAAAAAACAGACCATTGCACTTTTTCTTTCTTTTTGCCTGTTTTGACTGGTCAAACCTTTGTTCCTAGGGTCAAACAGTTAATCATTGGAAGCTGGATTTCTCATCTGTCACTCTGGTTTCTTGCCTGCCAGATGAGACAGGACAGCACTGTGGCCAAAAGGCTCCTGAAGAACAAACAACTACATTTTTAAATGATTGCTCATAGTTTGACGAATTCATAGCTCTTAGGAAAAAACTTTCGAGTAGGCTGGTGGGAGAAGCCTTGGAGCATCTTGCGTGGGGAAGCTGTGGACAGTTCACCAGCAGCAGCCTGTAGGTGCAAGTTAGACAGGCATCTGTCAGGCGGGACATAGGCAGTGTTACCGCAGGGTTTGGGGGTGGCCTGGAGACCTCCCGCAGTTCCCCCAGACATTTCTGATGGCCCGATGGAGGATCAGGGCCTGCCTCATCTCACAAGGAAGAGTCTGCATGCCACTGTGGCCATATCTCCTTAGTCTGATGCTCCACTTATGCGGAGGTGAACTTATGAACTTTTTGGTTTATGGATATCTTAACAGCACTGAACAGAAGGATTTTGGCTTCTGCTTACAGTGTGACAGATTTTGCTGAAGAGACCACAAGAATTGGATAGGTGGCCTCTATTCCAAGCCCGAGTTTAAACTGCTCTGAAAACATCTGTTTTAGCTTGACTCTTGCAGGTGGGAATGTCATTCCTAGTACTTTTGTGAAGCTGCTAGCACAGAGTTTGAAATAATTTTAATGTTAGAAATACAAATAAACAACTCATAGACTTTAATGCAGTATAAGCCACTCCAGTGCCTCCCATCTAGGTCAGTTTGCCAAGGGCACAATTATCAGAGCCATTCCCAGACTGAATCTGATCATGGGACAAAATGCAACTGCAAACTCCATCTTTACAGGGACAAAGACATCAGATTCAACACTGTGTGTGTTATGTAGCAATAATAACAGCAGGGTCCAAAAGCTATTTTTCAAATGCTATTCCAGGGTTCCCTGCCCTTGGTATTGTTGTGTTCACCGAGTCAGCTGGATTTTAAGGGTGCTTGACCTTTCTTATGGTGATAGTCTCCCATGACTTGGCCAGACTTGAATGTGGGTCTCAGTGACTACAGAAAACAAAAAGTGATGCCTCTCTGTGGTCACCACTCAGCATGGGTTTATCCATGCATGTGCAGGAGAGCTGGCAGGAACAGGAAGAACCCTAAAACCTTCTCACCTCAGCAGTGCTGCCCGAGTAGAAACCAGACATTGCATGATATGACTAAGCTCGGCCACTTGCACAGGTTCTTCCAACATGCCTGTGCTTTTCAAATACTGGTCTTTACAGATTTTGGATTTCTCATTTAGACCTTCTCTGTCTCTGCCTCAAGTTTTCTTAAGCAATCTAGAATATGTTCATTATTATATCACATGCATCACCTGTAGTTGCTGTAAAATGCTGGTAAAACGCTGCAACAAGGACTGAAAAGGCCGCAGGAAAATGCAATTTAGAATATAAAAATTAGTTGGACTGGGATGAGCTCCACATTTAACTGTTTTATCTCACTTTCCCCCCTCACACTGTGAAGTTAATAGAGAGAAACCTGAGTTGCAGAGCTGGCTGCAGACAACATCTCCAAAATTCAGCTAGCTGGAGGCAGGGCTTTTGCTTCAGTTTTTGAACAGCTGATATAAATCAGTAGACATCCACTGATTTCAAAACTTCTGCTATTGGTTTATGCCAGCTGAACTCGGGCCCATTTTGCATCTTGCCATCCTTCATCACAGTAGGTGGCGAGCACACGAGGCACACACTTCCCTGTCATAGCCACCCCCAAAAATGGGCCCAGTCCTTAAGGCAATCATGTAATTTAGGAAATGTTTTTGGAATAGGAAGTCATTCGGGAGAGGGAAATCGTTCAATAAAAAGGGTGGGTGCATGGATAAAACTTCTCCCTGTTGGGGAGCAAGGTCCTTATGAGCACGTCTCAGCCTAGCAGCCAGGGCCATGACACTTACTCCATAAAAGCTGCCGAAATATTTTTGACTTCTGTTCAGCATTGTTACATTAAGGCTTATGAAAAGCTAAGGGGATCTTTTAATTCTTCCTTTTAAATGACATGGAAAAGAGAATTACATTTTCTAACAATGGCAGAAGACGAGATAAATGTGATTCATTCTTTCCAGTGTGTTAAAGAGTATTAACTGCTACAGTCACTTATTCAGCGAGGATTCCCTGTTACTTTAAGATGCCTCAGTTTTCTGCACTTCTGAACAATCGATTAGTTAAACATCTTTTTCTGTTTTTTCATGATCAGAGATACTGCCTTGTAACTTGCTCTCTTGCTTCTGAGTAAAACAACTGGATTTTGGACACAGCTTGAATGATTCCCTGCAAAATCTCTCATATGATGGAAACTTATATTCCACATAATTACCTTAGATGTTTGCAGTTACAATGTATTATTTTAACTGTAACAGATCATATAGGAAATTAGTCACAGGGCAGAGTACTGAATGCATCATTATTTCCCAAATTTGTCTAGGAAAGGGTTTTCTTGTCCTGCTTGATTATATGATACTGCAGGCTATTTTTCCATCCCAAATCAGAATGAAAAGTCAAATATTTTTGTATATGAAGAACCCAAAATACATTCTGAGCAGAGTCAAACTGTTAGTTTTAGTATAAATTCACATTTTGAAGTGAAAAGCTCTTAGGATCCAGAAAATAAACTTTTTCTTACAAAAACATCAAAACAAAACTGTTGAAAGAATTGGGATAGTAAAAAAAAATAAAGAATAATTTCAAGATTCACAAATGTCCATGTTTTCCTAATGGCAGCTTTGAGTTTAATTGCCAGGCTTTTACCAATTGGCTGAAAACTTCCCTGCAAAACATATACTTGATGCCTAGTCTTGCATCTGTGATCTTTCCCCCTATTCCCAGGATTATCCAGCCTCATGTTTCACTTACAAAACTAATACAACTCTTTTTTTCCCAATTCTTTAGCAATACAACCCTACTTTCCACAGTCATGTGTTGGATGCCCCAGCCATGTAACTCACACACTGATCTGGGCTGCTTGCAGAAAGCACGTCTGTGCAGGAACTTCTTCATTGAATGCATATTAAAAGCATTTGTCATGAAGATGAAGGATTTGTAGTTCATTCATGGGGCAGCTGGTTTCAGTCTTTATTTCCTTCACTTGTATTCATGTTAAAAACCCATCTCTTCTGTTGGACTTCCTTTATTTATTTTATTATTTTTTTGCATATCCTATGCATATACACATATATTCATCATCTTCCATTTTCCCTGGCACAAAGCCAGTGCTAAAAGGTATCATACTTTTTCTCTAAGCTCATAAGAAATTTATTTAGTGGTTATATTAACCCATATAGATGGAGAGAATAATAAAATGATCCTCCCAGAATTTAACAAAAAGGCCTAACTAAATAAAAAATGTTCTGCAAAAATCATATCTAACCCACACACCTAGTGCAGATGTCTAGTTTCATAAGTCATCTCTTCTCCTAGTAATTTGAGAATTCAGCATGGAGGGACTTTCTCCCTTAGATGAATACTCTGAGGTAAGCCTGATGTGAAAAGCAAAAAAAAAGGTAGAGTAAATTTTTACAGAGCTATAGCCTTGGAATTGTTGGGCTCTTGTAGAGGAAGATCTATAGAGCTACAAAAAGAAGGTTACAGTCCTTTGTGGAGCTAGCTACACTTGTTTCAACTGATCTACCACAGGGGTCTGCTTGGCCCATGAGTTACGATTTCTGTGCAGATAGCATGAACCCTGCAGTTATTTTTGTCACCAGTTCAGATCATACTGGCACAAGATTTCAGCCTCATGGGAGAAAAGGAAAGGTTGCTGCTGAGCTGGAGACCCTTTCCAAGAAGTTACTGATTGGGTGGAAGGTTCCATTGCTTTCAGGCAAGGTAATGCTCTCCCAGGAAACAGTAAGGGTCTGGGCTTACAAATGCATTTTTTTTTTTTTCTCTCAAAAAGTCATTATTCACTGGTTTAATCACATTAAAATCAAGTCTGATGGAGGTTTCCACTTTAGAGTTCAAATTTTATGTTTGATTCTTGCAGAAGATGTGTAGCCAAACCCAGTCAGTCCATCTGGAAGTCTCAGTGTGTGTCTCTGCTTCATCCACGCAGGAGATCCACTGCAGGGACTGACTGATCATGACTTGTTTTAGGATTATCTAAATTATCAGAATCAAATGACTTTTAGTTGATTTATTGCCTACTTGAATCAACAGCTTCACTTACCACCCTGTACTGAAAGATCTAGGTATTTATCAAACATATATAAAATTATACATGTTTCTTTTGTGGGTTAAGTAATGTAAGTTCTTACATTAGGTATTTCAGTTTGAGTAGTCTTAGTGAACTTCATCCTAGAATACTTAACGAATTGGCTTCAGCAATCTCGGAAGCATTAGCAATCATATTTAAGAAATAGTGGAGGAGAGATAAGGTACTGAAGGATAGAAAATGTCATACTTAATTTTCAAAAAAAGAAGGGAAGGGTTAGATTATTCAGTTTAAGTATCTAGGAAATACTGGAAATAATGAGTAGACATGTTTTTGCAGGATGAGTTGAGTAACAAACAGTACAGCCTCATCGGGAGCAGAGCAATCTAATTCCCCTCCACAGAATGGTAATAAACTTTCTGGACTGTGTAGTAGCAGTAGATACAGAAACAGATATCTTGACTATAATAAGACTTTTGACATCGCACCAAGCAAGTGGGCTAAGAAAGCATAGGCTTGAGAGTATGTGGAAGCTGTTGAGACAAATCTTCCAAGAGACTCATAATTTTTCACTCTCCCATAGGAAGAATGAATGAAAAGGGGTTGTATGGGACTATGTCCCGGCTAGTCTCTGTTCAGTCCTGTTGTAAGCAAGCTGGATGATGGATAAAACAGAGTTACTACGTTTGTAGATGACATGATAATTAAAAAGATCATACATATGCAGGATGCAGGAGTAGAATTCAAAAGAATATAGAGTAACTGGAGAAATGGTGTAAAATAGGATAATTCTATGTGAAGACAATAAACACAAGTACCAGTTTCTACACTTAGGTGGAAAAACAAGTTCACAGTGGGGAACAATTGACTAGACGGCCAATCTACAGGGCAAAAAAAGGAGTTACAAAGAATTGGAAGCTGAACATGCTTGCTGAAAAAATGGGAATGTCACACTGCAGGGGTATAAAGTTGAGTAGAGTCTAAAAATTATGTGATACGATCCTTCAATTCCATTCAGGTTTGCTAGAGTCCAGTCTACAGTTTTGCTCCAAGGAGGATGTGGACCTACAGGAGAGGGTCCAGAAAGCAGCAGCTTGAATGTCCTGAAAGGAAAGGGTCTTTTTTTACTTCATGAATGGAAGAAGATGCTTCCAAGATAAATATCCATGGGAAAGGTATAAATGTGGGGAGGTTCCAAAGCCTCTTTAAAGTGAAATCTTCAGACAAATATCTGCTAGGAATGATGTAGTTTGCATAGTTTGCTTCTGACATGGAGTAGAATGTATGACCTTTTGAGGTGCCTTGAAGAGGACCTTGAGATTTTACCATGATCTTATGATTAACCTTACTCCATGTAACACCAAGGTCTGTGTAACAGAGAGGCCAGTGGGGCTCCATGCTGGCTTGACCACGCTGCTGAATGTTATGTTTAATTATTAATACCAAACAAAAAGAGAATAGAAACTCTGACTTCTCCTGGGGCTGTGACTGATTTTACTGAAGAAGCTGGCAGAACTTCAAGCAGCTACGTGTCTGTGCTTCCCCTGTGGAGGAGATGCAGGTACACAGACAACTAACCAGTCAATTAACTTGTCAGGCCCCATAGACCAAATAAGGTTGGTTCTACTGCATATTGTTCAAACTTACAGGAATGACAGCAAACTAAAGTGTCAACTGATTTTCATAGCACAGGTCAGTGATTTGAAGAATGTATCCTAACTGGTAGAGGTGGATATCCATTTCAGCCATGTGCAATCTGCAAAGTTCATCATGAACTTATGGAAGTTCATCACTTCCAGAAACAATCAGCAAGTGTAGGTGCATATGGAAAGCCATTTATGAAGATTACACAAATCCATCAAACACAACCTGGAATTTAAAAGTATTTGTTCACTGTTCAGGATAAGTGAAGAGACGTGGGCTGTATGTGACTGGAGGGAGCCACTGAGGGGAATGCACACAGGAGGATGGATTTTTTGCAGTGACAAATTCAACAACACTAGGCAGGACCATTAAAAGGAATAGGATATCTTCCTATATATTATAATTTTGTATGTGGTGTTGTCTTTAACCTGTTAACTCTGTATAAAATCCAATAACATGCTTGACTGGAAAAATAGTCTTTATATGAAGGTATTAAGTGATGGAAAACACTTCTTTTGTAATTTTCTCTAATTTTCTTCTTTCTTAAGTCTGGGAAGGGAAAAAAACCCAACCCAACCCAACCCAAAACAACTGAAAACCACCTCCCTTCCCCCCCAGTCTGCATTATTTCCAGTATGAATTTTTGTGGATTTAATTTTCAGCTCTTCTTTATTTTCTCAGTAGATTAAAGAGTGACTGACTTTTTTCTATTTCTTTTCTTTTTCCAAAGTGTTGATAAATTCTTCTGTTTCTCTCTTTGATAAGTAAACAGAAAAATTTTTACTGGCAAAGCCTAGTCCCAGTCTTCCTGGTGGCTCTTTTTTGTATTCCCTCCAAGTTCTTGACACCCTCTTAAAACTACAGTTGCCAGAAGTGGCTGTACATCATTGCTGTAGTATCTTTCTCCCAGTGCTAAATACAAAAGTTAATTTACCTCTCAACTCCTACTCATTGATTGCCTATTTATTCAGCCATGAACTGCATAGAGATGAAGTGACCTCTTGCATCATGAGTCTGGTTCCCTGCTATTTGAATTGCCTAACCATTTATAAGAACTAGAACTGCTGCACTGGGTCCAGCCAAAAGTCCATGAAGGCCACTACCACATCTCTGACAGTAGCTAGTCACAGAGACCTAAGGGAAAACAGAACAAGCCTACAATGATAATTTTTCCAGTACATTTCAGTTTTCAGCAGTTTGCAGTTTAAAGACCTCTTGAATAAAGAGCTGCACCTTTGTGCTTAATAATTATTTGGTAGATTTTTTTCCCATTAATTTATCTGATCTGATACTTGCTAGCTTTTGGGCTGTGAAAAATAGTGTATAACCATTCACTGATCATCGTCTCCAGCAGTGTGCCCAGGGGACCAAGAAGGCCAATGGCATCCTGGCTTGTATCAGGAATAGTGTGGCCAGCAGGAGCAGGGAAGTGATCGTGCCCCTGTACTCGGCACTGGTGAGGCCAAACCTTGAATACTGTGTTCAGTTTTGGGCCGCTCGCTACAAGAAAGATGTTGCATTGCTGGAGCATGTCCAGAGAAGGGCAACAAAGCTGGTGAGGGGTCTGGAGCACAAGTCTTACGAGGATCAGCTGAGGGAACTGGGGGTGTTCAGCCTGGAGAAGAGGAGGCTGAGGGGACACCTTATCGCCCTCTACAACTGCCTGACAGGAGGCTGTAGCGAGGTGGGGGTCGGCCTCTTCTCCCTGGTAATGGGTGATAGGCAAAGGGGAAATGGTCTGAAGTTGCGCCAGCACGGGTTTAGGTTGGACATTAGGAAAAATTTTTTCACTGAAAGGGTTGTCAGGCTCTTGAAGTGGCTGCCCAGAGAGGTGGTCGAGTCCCCATCCCTGGAGGTATTTAAAAGATGGGTAGACGAGGTGCTTAGGGACATGGTTTAGTGGTGGGATGGCAGTGTTAGTTTAACGGTTGGACTTGATGATCCTAAAGGTCTTTTCCAACCTAAAGAATTCTATGATTCTGTGACTCTCCGTACTGTTTATGATATTTTATTTCTCTACCATATATCCCATTAGGTTTCTCTTTTCCAAGATGGATACTCCTAGTCTGCCTCACTCTATAGAAGTCATTGCCTAATTTTGCACATTGCTGTCATTTCTGACATATTTTTCTCTTTCTACTCTTCTATTTTGGAAATGGGAAAAAGAACTGCACATAGGATTCAAGATGCAAGTCCTATTTTCAATTTGTTTGACCTGGTAAGAGAGCTCTGCAAAAGGACTCAGCACCAAGACTCAGTTACCTAAATTAGGTATTTAAATTGACTGGCCAGATTTCCAGGACTTTGAGTACCCACTGACTTCCACTGAGGTAGTGGAAACTGTGGTTTGCTCTTCTGAATATCTGAACCCTGCTGTGGACATTGAGCACTTTGGAACTAACCTTTATAATATAAATATATCTTGGAAACAACATGTTTGCTTGAACAGCAACAGAATAAAAAAAATTCCTCTAACTCTCTCACATTTTTTAATGCTGAGGTTAAATATGCAATCATGGGTAGGCAGGACGAGTGTGTGCAAACTCTCTGCAACTGTATCATTTCATCATTTTTATGAGCAGTGGGGATTATTTTTTTGCAAAGAACGCTATGCATTATAAAAACATCTGATTTTTTGAAACACATTTCCTGGCATCTTAGACTTCAGCAATATTTCTTCTTTTCTTCTTGCGTTTTAGAGGGTTTTTAGAGGGTTTTTTTCCACAAACAATTTCTTGGGGAAATTATGACTAATTATATCTAACTTAGGCTAAATTTATATTACCCTATGGAAAAAATGTTTATCTTTTACAACAACAGTGGGAACGCTGAACTGCTTTGCTAATGCTGATGTATTCCCTTGTAACAGATAAGGGCATAGTTTTAGTTCTTTTTAAACAGAAGGCTTTTTATTGGTACAACCCTTACTCTTTGCCACGGATCATAACTTCACTGAAAGGCTGAAATGAAAAAAAAGGGAACAAATAATGAAGCAAATTTCATGAATTCGAGCACACCTGCCTTTTTTACTAGAAAAGTCCCATGGAAAAGTAATAGTATTGTTCTCCTCTATCATCAACCCGTCCCCTTTCATAAGCATTGCACTTCTTTCTCAACATAATTAGAAGAGGAGAGCTAGTGTCCTGGGAATTTGTATGCTTCATTTACTAGCACCTGGTGCACCTCTTCCTCTCTCTTGCTTTTTCTCCCAGCAAACATATATAGTAGATGATATAGCACAGAAAAGGCAGGAAAATCCACACAACTGCTTCTTTCTAGAGAAACATGGCACTGTGGTTTTATTGCATTAAGAAATGCAGGCCTCCTTTGTCCTTCATGGGAGTCCTTCAAATATGAAATAAACATCTGGTGATTGAAGTAAATGGCAACGTTGACTTTTTTGGCATACAAATGGTAACTAGGGACCTGCATTGCAGGGATTTCAGATCAGTAGAAAAAGGAGGAGGTTGCTGACAGTGACTAATAAATACCAAGTCTCTTTGGTATGTTCTACCAGAGCTTTCTCATAGCAAGAAAACTCTTCACCCTAGCGATAAAAAATGAAAGACTGTCACTATTCCCAGGACTGCTTAGAGCAGGTTCTGCATGTCTTGGTTTCTGGAGCAGAAATCATCGTTGCCAACTTTAGCAGTGCTCCATTGGCCAAAGGGATTTCACCAAAGAGAACCTGCCTCAGTATTTTGCTACTTAAATTATGCCTGCAAGGACTTGATATCAGCAGCAGAGCATTGCACAGTGTTAGCTAAAGACATGTTTCTTATCTAATTGCGGTTTAAAACCTACAGCACAGACCAGTGAAGATCAAGACTATATTATGCAGCTGACAACTTAAAATTGCACTTTGTCCCCACTACAATAAAATAGCTGACTGAATGAAGGTCCTACTAAATTATACAGTCATTCTGAGAGCTGTGCTTTGAATTTTCTTTTATTAGCGGTAATATTTGAATAAAAGAGAATTTTCCTATCAGGACGTAAGACGTCATAGGTGCTGCCCAGAAAAGTGAATGCTGTCTTTGGAATTGAGAGGCAGGAGTTACGGCCTTGGCCGTGCTTTTGGGTTCCTCACAAAACCTGGGAGAGTGATTACAATGCCTTATTTTTAAAAAATAAGGATAATTGCTGATCTCTAGATCTGTACTCTGGACCCATTGTAACGTCTGCCTTCTCACTGTCAGCAGCTGCAGATGTCCCCCTGTGCTCACACCCTTCATGCTGGCCTGTCATCCCTCCCCTTGAGCAGCAGCAGTGCCAGACGAGATGCTTGTGGCCTCAGACATGACAGCCTTTGCCTGGCATCACCTCAGAGTGTGCTAATGCCATACATCTTTCTCATACCATGCCTGCTGTGGCCTTGCTTGCGCCCTTGGTGGACCATCTTAAAATCTATCATTGCTAAGTACTGTAGAAGAGGTAGGTCTATGTTATCGTTATGGCTGGCACCACCTTTGGTAAAGAAGATATCTGAACACTAGCTCTCAGGGCAAGCGCCAAAGATACTTCTGGGAAAAGCCTGTATGCAAGAGCTAGCAGCTGCTCCTTCTGAAGCCGCTGGCACAGCTCCTGGGTGCTCAGTTGACCCATGGTGGCCAGAAGCCTGCTGGGAGCCAGCTGCGGGCAGGGGAGGGATCCCCGGGCTTTGGATCAGTCCCAGGTAAAGACATTACTGGCTTTAATTTTTCCAAGGCTGTAAAAAAGTGAGAGCTAGAACCGAGAGGGCTTTAGGAAAAGCAGACAAACTTCACACGTCCTCAAATAGGCTGAACAAGGGCAGCGACATAAGGGTGCGACTGCAACCCTCAGGTCTGTTGTCTTTCGTTATGATGGGGAAGAAAAGTGGGTGAAAGTTGTCTACCCACAGATTTGCTTTACAAAATCTCAGTTCCCTTCTCACCTTAAATACTGTTCAAGTGGGATGGTGTGGGATGGGATGGGATGAGATGGGATGGCATGGCATGGGATGGGATGGGACGGGATGGGATAGGAGGGAGATTAAGCAGAAACACACAGTGTCATGTTGATTAAGAAGGAATTACTGGATTCACAGTTTCAGTTTACCTGAGTCCCAAGAGATCTGTTTTGTGTTATATCTCACTTACTGTCCCTTTCTCAAAGGAAGATTGAGATCTTCCAGCACCATCTCAGTGAAGCTGAACTGAGGAAATCTGCAGAAGATGCAGAGTGAAAAGTAGACCCAAGCCATTCAGCAAAATTGGAAGATAAGATGTTTTTATTACTGTGCTGGTTCTGTGTAACTTGTCTCCCGATGTGAACTTTTTACTGCTATAGCAAAATGTTAATGCGTTTTTTCCCAAAACGAGTTTGTTGTGATATTGATTTTTTGGAAAAAAACAAAACAAACACCCAAACAAAAAAAAAAACAACCCAAACCCACCCCCTCCAAACAAACCAAAAACCCCATCCCAACCCCCTGCAAATAAACCCAACCCAACAAACAAAACCCAAACAAAACACCAAAAAAACAGCTAACTGATTTTCCCAAATGTTTTGTTCAGCTATGGTTGTGACCAGAAAAGGGTATTGGCAATTGCAGCGCATTTTATTAAACCATTAATTGTTCTCATGTCCTGTACAAAATAGCAGTGTGCCAGAGTTTGTGTTTGTCTGTCAATGTTACTTTTTCTTGTCACAGGGTGGACATTGAATCTTTGGTTTATTTTTATGCCATGCCTATTTTCAGACGTTTCAGATGCTGAGGCAGGTACAGAAAGGGAAGAGGTGCTGGGTGGAGGTGTTGGTGTTACTACCTCGTGTCTGACACAGGTTCTGTGATGTGAGGAGCTTATGCAGACCCAAATGACCTGTGAGGAGAGCAGAAGGGTGGTGGGGTGGGAGAGAACAAGTAAGTCATGGTGGTTAACATTTCCCAGAGTGATGAGCGGTGCCTGTGGAACCCATTTTTGGGGTGGGGGATGGACAGTTCACTCTTTTGTTCGTTGTTTTTATTTCCTAATCAGAAGAAATTACATTAAAGGAGGAGAAACTAATGATACTGGCAAGGCAGCTGGCTGTGAGAAGAGCCTTTTACTCTTATAAGGCTGCCTCCTCACTCCTTCTAAATGATATTTCTGATTTTTAATTTTAGGAACTTAGGGACAAGCGTCCTACCTTACTGAAGACAAAGCAAATTTTGCCCTGGGTTTCACCAATGCTGCAAGTTCACCCTGATCCCCCTGTGCTTGTCTAGACTAGGGAAACAAGCCCGGGGCACAGGCTGAAGCGGTTGCACGGCTGTGACCCCACAACAACGGTGCCACGCTCTGGCCCCAGCAAGGGCTGACGCCGGAGCAAGCACCGCATTGCAGCTGCTCAGGGAGCCGCTGCACCATGAAAGCTACATCAGTGGCAGTGCAAAGGTGCAGAAGTACCTCAAATATAAAAGCCTTCTGTTCCTTTTGGCCCTCCCAGGGTGAATCTGCCACCCTCCTCACAGCTTGGGCCGAATCCAGGGCCCTCCCTGCAGTGGCTGATTCCAGCGCTGGGTATTTCTCACAGCAAAGAGCTCAGCAGGTTCTGGCTGTGATCAGAATGGCCCCTTGTCCCCCTAAGCAGAATTACTCCTATTGTTTCATGCAACATAAATGTCACTTTTTATATTGTTTCACGGAATCTGATTTTGCACTGTAGAAATAAATCGGCAATGGCACCTTATCTGATGCTAGTGCAGTGCACTTGACATCCAGTGTTGCAAACCAGCCTGGCTGGGCTGTGACCATTTGCTTTTGTCAGACCTCCTGACTCAAGAAGAAATGGAAACAAGCTCACAGATTACCTAATTACGGATAACACTCAAGGTGTTAACTCCATCTTCTGTTCGACATCAACAGACGTGGTTGATGGCTGCAGCTATATATGTCTTTACTCTCAAAGGAAGAAAAAAACTGGCTCCTGTTCAAAAAGAACAAAAAAAGGAGTCACAGGAGTGATTTGTTTTACTAAAAGACTCATGAAATGTTCCCCATTCAAATTAATCTTACTGAAATCTTAAAAATCAGAGGGGTGCCACAGGGTGTTAGGTTAGCAAGCCAGAAGCATTTGCTATGAACTCAACTCCTCTCACCACCACTCAAGCCAAAAAACATCTCCAAGAAAGCAGATTTGTATTCTTAAGAGGTTTATAACATGGGTGAAATGGCTATGTATAACAGTTTTCTATGGGGGAAAAAAAAAAGAAAGAAAAAATTGCAGCTGCAATCAACCCAGAGACACTGAAGCAACAAAATGGAGCAAGAACTGCAGGAGAGAGGAGTTCTGTCAGAGACTGAACGTGCTGCTGGAAAACACCCAGTGAAGATACCCACATTCCTCCGTAGAGAACTAAAGGATGCTGGCTAGGACTGGCAACCCACACCAGCCAGGTGGCTGGTCACAGTTTAAATGGCTATTACTTATTCATTAAATAAACCAATTAAATGCCTCACAAAATAGCCGTAAGAAACATTTAATTTATCATAGAGCATGATCGTTCAACAATACAAACCCTGATCCAGGTAATCAATCAGCCAGCACAGACATGCTATCCAAGTAGGAGAAATGAACAGAGAAATACCTCCAGCTACCTGCTGTTTTCTCCCCAGATGCCTGGGAAATCTGGTAGATCTTATCAGCATTCCAGGTTATGAATTCCAAGCAAACTCCAAAATCAGATCCTCACATCAAAAACGTCCCATCAGCAATTTCTTTGTTTTTCCCTTCCTGAAAGTCTGCGGCAGAGAGTGACAGAGGCTGAAAAAAAGATGCAAGAATCTTCATGACAATTCTTAAACTGGAAAAGAAAATTGTTATACTGAAGGACACCCCCCCACACACCCTGATTACAGTGGAAATAAGGTGTAGGAAAAATCTCGAACTTATTGGACCACCCAGCAAGTACCAAACTCAATACTTTCCTTCACATGCTTCCTGGCCTCTTTCCTGGATAGACATGCTACGGGCGGCAGGCTGAGACTCTAACAAACCCCCTCCACCCTGCCTTCACCGTCAGCAGCTGATAACCAGCCAGACCCGACCCGACTCCTGCTGCAGCAGAGGCAATCCGGAGGGTGACATTAAAGAGCCGCTTTACCTAGGAGAGCCCAGCTATTTGAGTATGCAGAACTTTTTGTTACCTCCACGGTGTAGCCACAGGGCAGCATCTCTCCTCCTGCAGGGCAGGAGTTTCCAGCAGAAAGGAAAGAAAGTCTTTAACACCAGGAGACAAATGTATATTTATTCCATCATGCCCAGAAGCAGAATTTCAGATATAACAGTTCCTCTCTTTGCTTTCTCCTGTGCTTTCAGCAGCTGCCAGGCTGCGGGGAGACCTGATTGCGGCCTTTCAGTATGTAAAGGAAGCCTATAGGAAACACAGGGAAAATCTTTTTAGCAGGGCCAGCTGTGACAGGACAAGGGGTAATGGTTTTAAACTGAAGCAGGGTAGGTTTAGACTGGATATAAGGAAGAAATTCTTTACAATGAGGGTGGTGAAACACTGGAACGGGTTGCCCAGAGAGGTGGTGGAGGCCCCATCCCTGGAAACATTCAAGGCCAGGTTGGACGGGGCTCTGAGCAACCTGACCTAGTTAGCGGTGTCCCTGCTCACTGCAGGGGGGTTGGACTAGATGACCTCTAGGGGTCCCTTCCAACCCCAAACATTCTATGATTCTATATCTTATGCCTAGCTCTGCGGCAGCTATGCTGGCCCTCTGCACCTGAGCAAATGCCCTCCGAAGGCTGGATTTTTCCAGAGCACTTAGTCCTGGCTTGCTTCTGCTCTCACTGATGTCATCAGCATCATTGCCCCCCATCTGAGGAAAGCCAGACAAAATGATAGAAGCACCTGAAAACCCCATTTAGAATCACCCTCTTGCTTAGATTTAGAGATCATTGTAAACATGTTCAATCCGTATCTGTTGCTGAGATAGGTATGTTTTTCTCCTCTTCCTCACATTCTCTTTACTTTTCTGTCAGCTATTGACTGTGTTAGGTGTAAAAAAGGACAAATATTTTTTGAACATTCATTCCCCTCCCCCCCTTTCACTGATTTGAACTCTAGGAAACAGGGTTATCAATGTTATTGAACGAATGGAGATCAATATAATGGCTCCCTATATTATATATATAAAATAGAGTATTATAGTAGCATATAGTACAATATATGCTATGTAGTGCATTACTACATTGTAGTTTAGATAGTGTATATGTTAACACATTGTGTGTGTTTATATAGCATATATGGAATGTATAAACGCACACTACATATATACATGCACATACATATGTAGTGTATGTTTATATGCAGAATACAAGAGTGCCTATTATATATACAATACATAATAGAGTATATGTGATTCAAATGTGTCTTTAATGTGCCACACTATTAATGTGCACAGTATTGATGTGCAAGTTGCTCTGTGACGGACAATTAATGAGGCCGTATGGATTTATGGGGCATGTCTTTCTGTGGACTTTCACCACAGTAACCTGAGATTACCTATGACTTCATACTTCTGCATTATATGCAGTTTTCTTCCATGCCACCTATTTTCCCATGCCTCTCTGTCTACTGGATTTTGGTTAGAGAAGCTGAAGTATGAGCTGTATCAGTTCCAATGCTGACTGGCCAGTCAATGCATGTGTCCCGACTGGCCAGCTGGCAGACCAAACCAAGTAGATAATTGCTACTCTCACACTGCAGCTTTTTGTTTAGTCCTAAAACTGGGCTAACCTCCATTACCAAGCCACTGACTCCACAAAGTTTGTAGAAATGTAATTTTGTTTGAACCTTCTGTCCTTCTGTCAAATTTGGTTGGAGTTAACCAATAGCTGGCAGGAGGAATGACAGACACGTATTCAAACAAATGGAGAGAGGGACTGAATGTGTACGACCCACTTTCTTAGGGAACAATGAAGGGATTAATAGTCTTAGGCACTTCAGTTATGTGTCTAGTCTAAATTACTTTCTTGGTCACTTCTACGCTCAATAAAGAGCACAAGCATATCCAGCAGGCATTTGAACCCATTTAGGATATGTAGAGGAGCATTTCTTGGATAAAATATTTATAGTACTATATAACATATGGGCAACTATTGATTCAGGAAGACTGCCTGTTGGTTTATCACACCCATTAGTTGAAGCAGAAGCTGTGCCCTTCAGTGACCCTAGCAAGGCACCCCCGGGGGCGCTGTACTCTCATGAGGAGGAACCAAAGCCAGATCAATCTGTCATCGTACAGTTACACCCAGAACAATGTTTCTACTGACACATCTTCTTCTTATAGCCCGAATTTTGTTCAGAAAGAAAATAATGACAACGTTGGACAAGATTTTTCATCCCCAGCAAAATTACCAGTCACCAGACAGTGCTGCTGGTTATACAAAAGGCCCAGACAAGTGGATTTTCTGCATATAGAGAAAACTTGCAACAGATCCAGCGTAGGCTGGACATGTCAGGCTTATTGCACAGGCACAGATGAACCACCTGGGAAGCCCTGCTCACCTGCCCATGGCTGATTCACTGCAGTTACATGTAGAGGGCAAGCATAACTGGTCTGACACAGCCTGGGCACATCAGGCTTTTGGTGTGGGCATCACACATTTCTCTTTCTGGGGAATCCCAAGGGAAACAAAACCTTGTTATAGTTAGAAGTGCTATTGGAAAATGTTAACAAGAGTATTTTTCAAATAGAAATTTCAAAATGTGCAAAGTCTCACTGGAATAAAGTAACACAGCACAGAGAATGCAGCACAGGTGTGGACCATGAAAGAATTACCAGGTTTGCAAATATATAACTAAGCAGACACACTCGTATCACACAAGACTTACCATTTTCAATACCAAAATCACGACCAGTAACAGCTAGTCTCTATGAATGTAAAGAGAAGTTCTGAAAGCAATAGTTCAGATGTAATTTGTTTTTACATCTCAAATTTCTGTATTTATGTTCCTTAATTTGGAGTGGTGCTAAATTTGGAAATGTTCTAGAGCACTATGAAGGTGATGCAAAATCTCCATATTCTTAATAAAGGGAAATGCAATCTATTGATAGGGAAGCAAACAAGATGTAATCCCTAAAGATAAAATTAGCCCAGCTGTAGTTTCAGGAAGCCTTCCTCTCACGTGAAGAGAGACAGAGAATTTCCTTCGGACTGTGGTTCATATTTTGATTCTTGCTTCAGTTGCCATCTAGAGAAACTCTTCGTTGACTGATGACCTGATGAACTATTCCCATCCCCTGGGCCTTCTCAGCCCCCAAATTCCTGGAGTCATTCTTTAGTTCAATCAAAAAATATAAGCATGTCCACTGCCTCCATCATTGCTAGACTCTCCACAAAACAGCGGTGTACTCCTTCGACTCCCTCAAAACCTCACCTTTGTGGTGGTACCTGCAGTCTGCAGCGCAAGTGGACTACAAAGGCCTGCAGTTATTATATTGACCACAACCCTTTTGCTGTCCCTTATAATCTTCCCAGATGTATGCTGTATTAATCTGTTGCCTCTGCTGCAGACTCCTTATAGCAGGAGCAACTTTTATTGGGCCTTAGTTGTATGTCCTGTGATCAGCATGGTGGTTGTATCATGCTACAATCCTTGACTGTAGTACAAGGAAATGCCTCAAAACACAGGTCGAGCTCTAGGCATAAGGTCAGTCTGCCTAGGGACTTTCTGGAAAGTTAAACAAGCTGTAGCCAAGCCTACTTCACCCATGACAAAGCCTTAAAAGCAGGTTAGCAGCTGCTGCTGAAAGAGGGGCAACAGTGTGTGTGGTGGCAGCCTCTCCCAGCAGCCACGTTCTCTGCTCCCATCAACTGTGGTCTCCCCATATACCAGAAGCAGCAAGCTCAGCTCTTGAGGATTCTTTCCTGGTTCTTCACCACATTGGTCTTTTCTCCATACCTCACTTTATTTTCCCTGGCAGAAGTTGCCTCGGCCTTTGCCTTGGCCAAGAGAAACTGTGTTCTTGCTATGCTGTCTGAGGAGCCTTGAACTGGCACCATCTTTACACATAGAAACATCTATGAATAAATTACCAATTCTGAGGCTCCCTCAGCTCCTGTTCAGTCATTGAGTGTTGAACTTCAATGAAATTTAGTTCATCTTAGGTGGGAGATGAGTATTCAGGAAAGGTGGTGGCTAAATGCCAGTCTTTCTCAATTCCCTCCAAAGCACACATGGAATAAAATTGCAGACATATATAATGCTGTATTTTTTAGAGGTAGAAAAATAGAATGGTATCCGTACAACCGTGTCTAATACTTTGGTCAAGCTATATTCATTCTATACACAATTATTTTTCTATGCATGAATCAAAACAGAGGGTTTTTTCCTTGCTATCAATAAAGGACAATGTCTTATTTATGCAGGTGCGAAGTGCTCCGTGTGTGTGTACCCTGGCCTAGGTGAATGCAGACTCTTACTTGGAAGCCATTTGAAAAATACCATTGATTTGTTTTGACTTTTTTGCCAGCAAGGATTGGTCACAGGGTCAACATATGGGATTGATTTAGGTCATTATTCAAATGAGCACCCTCTGCCACTGCTTTCTTGCTCTCTCCCAAACCAGCAGCAAAATATTTCAGTCGTCAAAGCACCAGTCATTTTGGTAGAAGATCCATCCTAATCCTCAGTCTGTGAGTTACACCTTGATGATTTATCTAGACTAGCTGCTTCTCTAGTCTCTGAAATCTTCCCCATGTTGTTATTTAAAAAGTATGAAAATACATATAGCATACAAAAAAGTAAGCATGGGTTTGTCTGCTTGCATTTGTGTGTTTGTGCTGGTGGTGGGATGTCTAGTAGTATGGATGATCTCATGTTGCAAAATTCATCTCTGCATATATGTTTTGCTAATGCTCTGGAGTGTTCGGATCGGTATTCTGGCAAGGTCAGTGGCTGGGATTAAAATGTTCTAAATTGTTAAAATGGATGTGATTTAAAAATACCTCCTCCCTTCTAGCTGTTTGTA